>NC_053518.1:88611754-88922209 GCF_016920715.1 Anopheles arabiensis
ATCCTTTCCGTTGATGGCATTCGCTTGCAGGGCTTCAAACACCAGCGGGTAGATTTTGTTCTCTTTGGGGAATTTTGTGACCAGCCGCAGCGTGCCATTGACATGCTGCGGAAGCGATTTAAGCATCAAATGCTCCGCATCAAACTGCATGCCGTTCACTGTGCCGAGCACTTCCAGATTGCCAGTAACGATTCCATTGCGAATGTGAAGCGTCCCTTCTATCGTTTGGTTGCCTCTCAAACGAAGCCCGTTCGCGTACCACTCATCCATATTGACGTCCTGTATGACACAGGGCGGAGCACAGATGATGCTTTCTACGTGCAGCTGGGTGAAACGCTTTGCAGCGGTAAAGTTCCCGCTCGGAGCATCGTTTCTCAGCAAGTCTGTCTTGACGTTGTAGCCGTTGAGGGTTTCCACATCGAAGTTTCCTGAAGAATGCGGGAAAATTCATGTAGCGTGGAAATTCGTTTGAAAATTAGCTCTCCGTAGCGCACTTACCGTGTACTTCCGCATGGTGGAAAAGCCATTTTCCGGTAATTTCCTGCGGTTCGTGATACCGCAAAGCATACTTATCGTACTCCACCACATTTAATCCAGCAGAGCTAAAAACAAAGGAAAAAACAATTCAATTAAACGTCTATAATAAAATCCTACAAAAATGAAACAAAAATCAAATTTCTTTGGAGGACCAGCATTCAACTGTCATTTTAAATCCCCTCTTCAAACCGATCCCCACCAAACGCAACTGTGCGTTTCTTTTCCCAGCTGTCAGTTTCGAAATTGTTTTGACGGCACCCGCACGCGCACATACAGGTGTTTTGTTTTGGTTTGGTTTCGTGTTGGTTGCGGAAAAGATCACTGTTTGCCAGAGCAGAATTTGGACTCCGTTTCTGTTCCACGACATAAGCTTCAAGGTAATAAGTGTGCGCACATGCCTACCTGTGCGTGCTTTTCAGTGATCCTTGCAGGTTAACGTCTTGAAACGCGGCACCCGCATGGACTGTCACATCGCCCAGAAACTGTACCGGGGCCGTAATGTTTTGTGCTCGCTTCCCGCTCAAACATCGTGCTTCCACTTCGTCCCAGTTGAGGTGGTTAATCGGTTGATCCTGTGCCGAGAAGCGTGAATGTTAAAAGGTTCGAGAAAGCTAAAAACAAACCCGTCAAATGCTCTTACCTTCGTGTGGAGCGGTTTCACGAACTCAACGCTCTCAAACTGATACCGGCCAGTCAGTACCGTTGGCCGGTGGGGAAGCCACACCTCACCGTACAGCTTCTGCACGTTGTGCCCGTTCAGGTGGATGACGGTTGGATCGTGCTCAAAGTACACGTTACCGTGTGTTTCGATGCCGACCGGTACACTTTCCCGACCTTCGGCGTTTTCACCCGGGGCGCTGAAAAATTCCATCATCTTGGGGAAATTGATACCGTTCAGTTGGCTCAGAATGTGTAGCTCGCCCTTCGCTTCCAGTGTGCCCAGGACGTGCACGGTGCCGAGCGTTTGCATTTCGGGCGACTGCTTCAACAGTACGTCGCTACTCACGTTAAGCCCCGAGACTAAACCACCCACGGAGCACGGGTCGTAGGTAACAATGCCTTGATCTGGAGGAAAGAATAAAAAAATCACGTAATTAGCTCGAAATTATTTACGGTGATGAAACGTACGAAACACTGCCCGCTCGATGTATTCCTCCCGATCGGTTCGATACGCATTCTCCACCAGCTGCTCCATCGTAACGTTGTTCAGTTTGCCGGTAACGAACAACTGTTCCGTTGCAAGATGGTCGATCGATTGCCCTGCAGTGAACGTTTGATTGCCGCTGTACATTAACCACGCACGACAAAACGCATCCTTCGGTACACCGTTGATGGAACCCTCGAACAGCAGATGGTTGACCGTAATGTCGCTCTGGAAGCTGTACGGTTCATTCTTGATGATGGTTCGATTATCGCCGGCAGCGATAATGTGCTTCAAGTTCTCCACCGGGATGGAATTCAGCGTTGCCTCGCTGTGCAAAATCAACTGCCCAATCGTTAGATTGCGGAAACTTTTCAACCCCTGCACGGTCGGTACGTTTGCTTCGTCCGCGTCGAGCATGAGCGTATCCTGCAGCAGGTACTCCAAATCGTACCCGTAAATCGTCGACTGCCGATCCGCGTGTAGTTCTTCCGTAACGATCGCGTTGCTTGCGTAGATGGTACAGTTTTCGAACCGTACCGCTGCGCTTACGTTTTGCGGCACGTCCAGCCGGAGCAATCGGTCGAGTCGTTTCGATTCAAAAAGGACGTTTTTGCTGTTCACAATCGGCGCAATAACCGTGTCGAAGTGGATCGTTCCTTCGATCTGCTGTTCGGCCCCTGCTCGCTGCAGCATGGTGCGATTGAGCAGATTCAGATCCACCTTGTTGATTTCGTTCGCATCGGCCACGCCGTCAATCTTCAGCTCCGAGACGAACGTTTTCCTCCCCGTTAGATACTGAACCTCCCCGCCGGCCGCTTGCGGTACGAGATCGTTGACGCTCAGCTCGTTAATTTGATCCGCCCGCAGATGCTCCACGAAAACGGGCTGCAAAAATTTAAGCACCTGGCCGGGCGGTGGTGCCGCCTGCACCTGCAAACCGTGCGTTGCCACCCGGTGAAGGTTGCGTGTACCGCCGGCACTGAGAATGTTGTGCGCCCACAGTCCGCCGTTGAACGTGACGTTGCCGTGGATCGTGTAGTCCCCGTCCAGCACGAGATCGTCCCCGACCGTCACGATGGGGTTCATCTTGCTTAAGCTTGCGCCGTTGATTTTGCCCTGCAGCTCGATCGGGTGCAGCAGCGTGACGTAGTCGAACGTTTTCGTGCCCGTGATGGGTTGAATTTCGTCCGACGATAGGTGCAGCACCTGCAGCTTTCCTTCGATCACGGGTATGTGGTTGAGACGATCCTGCAGGTGCAGGTGCTCTACCACCATCGGTTGCACGAACTGTAGGTCTTGTAGGATTTGCTGTTTGCCCGTCGTGCGGGCAACGTTTGCAAGCGGCACGTCGGACAGCTTCGCATCACTTACGACGACATTGTGCGCAACCAGCTGATCGACGACGAGTTTGCCGCTAAGCTGTTGCTCTGCTGCTTCGTCCAGCAGCACGTGGTCGGAGAGAGCGCGCGGATCGATATCGTTCAGCAGCCCGGTCAGCTTGAGGTCGTCCGCATCGATGCTTTCGAAATCGCTCCCGTACTCGCGGGGCATTGCGCCCCGTGCCTTGGCCAGCAACGTGCGGGACTGATCCATCATGCGCTGGACGGCGACGGCATCGGTTGCGTTGAGCCGCTTGCTCGTCAGCCGGTTCACGCTTAGATCCTTCACCATCAAGCTTTTGGCGGGGAACATTTGATTCACGTTCGGCAGCAGTACGTTGCCCGGGTGGAAGAAAACGCCGTCGATCAGCTTGTTCACGAACAGATTGCCTCCGACGACGACTTTTTTGGCCGACAGGGAAAGCGTTTTCCACTTCGCCGGTGGATCATCAACTAGCAGCAAACTTTCGGCCGCATGTCCATTGAAAAACTGCACACTGCCGATACGGTCCACTATGAGCCGATCGACCGTGATCACATCGTCCTCGGGAACATCCCCCCTTCTGCCCTGTTGCTCCGTGTGGCGCGTCTTGTGTGCCGCATTGTTCAGCACCTTCACATCGAGCTGCTTCATCTGCCCGGCCGGTGCTATCAGCTCCGAAACGGCCAGATCACCGTTCCAGCGGACCGTGTCGTTGGTCAGCACACTGCCGTGAATCGTTTGCTCGACCAGGTCCATCTTCTCCTGGACGCGCTGCACGTACTCGTTCACCTCGATCACGTACGACAGCAACGCATCGTCCACCAGGCCGTGCTTCGTCGCGATGGTTTTGGCTTTGATCGTCCTCACCGCCGAATCCTGCAGCACCAGATCCTTCTCGACGATGCGCGCCCCGTCCGGGGCATTGTCCGGCAGCCCGACCAGCTTGTTGTACAGCTGCTCCAGATTCACCTGCCCAAGCTGGTCGTGCATGCGCTCGCACCACTCGATAAAGTGGGCGTACACGCGGCGCAGATCGTTCTGCACCCCGTACTGGGGGGTGAACAGATTGATCGACTTGCCGAACAGATTGCTGTTCGCGATCACGATGACGCTCGCGTTCACGATGTGCCGGTAGACGCGCATGTGGGACACGCCGGCCGCAAACGCTTCGCCGGTGTAGTCGATACGGGACGGTGCCAGCTTCCAACCGTCGTACTCGTAAATCAGCAGCGGCTGGTCGTGACAGTGGACGAGCAGCAAAAATTCGCCATTTTCGTGCTGAAATCAAGTTGGAAATTAATGTTATGTTAAACTAGTGATGGGAAAAATAAGTTTTCGTCGGAATCTATTCCGGATAGCTCCGAAGCTGTCTGGAATCGATTCCGGATAGTAGGTTCGGAATCAGCTTCCGGAATCGAATCCGGAATCGGTTCCGGAAACGGCTTTGGAATTGGAATTGGCACCAATATTCATTGCGGAATCGTCTCCGAAATTGGTTTCGGATTCGGAATCGACACCGGATTCGGAATCGGAATCAGTTCCGGAATCGGAATTGGCTTCGAAACCAGATTCGGCTTCGAAACTGAGTCGGTTTCGACATCTTCATAAGAATAGGCGTTTGGGTCCAATGATACTACGTATTGGTAGCCGCAAAGAATCAAAATATACTTGCAAACGTTCTATTCTCACGGAGATTCCTGGACTGATTTCGCTTCCGAAATTTCTTATTAAATTTATTAAATTCTGGAGGCAATTATGATTCCGTTTCTACTGGAGCAAATTGCGATTCCCAGGTCGATTGCGATTCCGGAGCTGATTCTGGTTCTGGAGTAGATTTTGATTTCGGAGTCGACTCCGGAATCGACTACGGGATCGAAATCGGTTCCGGAATTGATTCCGAACACGGAATCGGAATCGGGTAGGTCCGAATCCAAGCTCCCACCACTAAGCTCAAACCCACTCGTGGCCTATTACTCACCACAACCGGCAGAAACATCTTCACACCCGTAAGCTCCAGGTTTTGGAACGGCACAAAGTATCCGTCCACAAACTTGTACACGATCGAGCTCCGCTCGACAGTGCGCGATTTGATGCCGTTCGATGGCCTCGGACCATCACCACCCTCCTTGCCACCTTCCTCATCAACCGAGTTGCCAGTAATGAGAAAGTGTTCCCGCCGCCCGTTTCGCGCTTCGAAGAAAAAGTACGCCATATGCGACACGGAGTAGATGTAGATGCGCTGGTGCAGCACGAGCTTCTGCGTGTCCGGGTTCAGCAGGAAGATGTCGGAGAACGTGTCCTTGCCCTGCGCCGGTGACATTTGGTTTGCCACCGCCACGAACATCTGCTGCTCGATCGAGAACGCTTCGATGTGCACGGAACTGTAGCACGGCATTTGATCGATCACGTCAAAGTATTGGCCGGCCCAGCGGTACAGTGGACAGACGTTGGCTGTGCTGCCGCGCTCCGCGTCCAGATTGATGTACGTGTGCGCTAGATAGACGTGCTTGCCGTGCACCCACAGGTGTACCGTGTTCTGGTTCGGCTGGCCGAACGTTTGCACCAGCTCGGTGCGGCCGTCCTCGTGGATTTGAAAGACGGGCGAACCGTCCCCGAACACGTTCAGCTCCTGGTCGTGGTAGTTGACGACCGCCACAAAGCCCAGGTGCGCGATCGACACACAGTCAAAGTGGCGGGCGGTAACGGTTTGATGTTCGAGATACTTTTCAAACTTTCCCTTCACCTACGGGGCAGCAAAACAGAGGGCAAATTAAAACGAGAATTAAATGATAGTAAATATTGAAAAGAAAATACGCACCCTGCGATAGAAGGACACGGCCGTGGCATTCATCGTCCGGTTGCTGGTTTCGCTTTGGTGCAGGGCCGCAGCAAAGATCGTTTTGCCAACGCGCAGCAAGCAAATGTCGACCGGAAAGTTAACCGGCACGTGGCCCCGCTCACGGAATCCCTTGAGATAGAGCTGTCGTGCTGAAAGATGAGCGAAAAACTGGAACTATTTTAATACCATCCATGAGATAACGTCTCCTTACACTACGTTTTCGTATTTAACATTTCACAGATAATTCCGCCCCGCCATGGATGAGCAAGCGCCACACAACGACCGCCAGAAAAAGGAGCTACAGAAGCAGCTGGACGAGTTTCAAATGCTGTCGGCAATTTACTGCAACCCGGGCGAGCTGCGGGTGGACGATTACGGCTGCATCGACAATCTGACCAGCTACATCAGCGGCGAAACCGATCGGCTCACCACGAAGCTCGACTACCGCTTCGAGCTGCCCCTGCTGCCGGACCAAAAGGTACAGATTTTGGTCGAACTGCCCCACCGCTACCCGGCGCTGGAAATGCCGCGGATCGTCATCCGCTCGGCCGTGATACCGCGCGACCAGGAGCGCCGCCTAACCGATCGGATCGTGCGATACATCGAGGAGGAGGTGCTGGAGCGCGACGAAGCGTACGTCCTTCAGGTGGTGGGCTGGATACAGGACAACTTTGCCGAGCTGCTCGCCGCGACCGCTGAGAGGAAGGAGTCGAAAGCGTGCCCGCGCTCCGCCGGCGCGACCACCTCACCGATCGTGTTCGAACGGTTGTGGATATACTCGCATCATCTTAAAAGCAAGATGAAAAGACAGACAATCATAAAAACGGCACGGGATCTGCGGCTGACGGGGTTTTCCCGGCCCGGCAAACCGGCCATTATCTGCGTGGAGGGGCAGCAGGCCGACACGCAGGAGTTTTGGCGCACGATCAAACCGCTCAAGTGGCAGAAGATACAGATCAAGCTGTGCGAAACGGAGACGGTGGCGGCTGGTGGTGAAAACGAAATGGCCGCCCTGCGCCACTTTGCGGCCGGCTTTCGGGAGGAACTGTTCTGCGCCGATATGGATGAAGACTCGGACGCGGAGGATCAGCCGATGAGCATGAGCCTGTTTATGAAGTTTCTCGACAAGCACCGGTGCGGCTACATCAAGAAGGAGCTGTTCGGGTTTCAGAGTGCGATCGATGCTCCCGCTAGCTAGCGCTATGGTGGTACGGTACACGTGTGTGATGCAATAAACGCTCGCTCGTTGTTGAGGTTGTTGACCTAAAAGCCGGAGGCTCGTTCCCCCTTTTCCTGCTTACCTTGTGCAGTGTCCGCCTCGATGGCTGCATCGGCGTCGTCTGCATCTCGCCGTACTCTCTTCTGCCCATTGCTGCCGGGTCCGTATCGTTCCACTGTTTCGCGCAAAAAGCTTTCTATTCTTTGTGTCAAGAGCTGTTCTACCTCCACGGGTTGATCAACAACGCGGTCGACGTAGTCTTGCAGCAAATTTTGCCGATAGACTGTTTTCAGTAGTTCAAATTCAGTTTCAGCAGGATCATTAGACACGTCACTAGTTTCACCATTTACGGTGTGTATTTTTAAAACTAACAATAGACACACCGATCGCCACGCGAACCACTTCCACCGTTTCATCGTAGCACAGCACGTGGTTTTGTTTTCAACCTTCCGAAAACACAACCGAACACGATCGGTTACTAAACGCAACTGGTGGTGCGATCACCAGACGAGCTCCGGTTGAGTCGATCTCTCTAGAAAAAAGGACTCTCGGGAGTACAGTGCGTACAAGGTTGTGAGAAGAGAAAAGATTAAGCGAAATACTACGTTACCTGCTAGCAATCACACTCAAGGATAGAACACGAAACGTTTGTACATGTATAGATAAGCCCGATCGTGCAATGAGACACGTACATTGATATTCATGTGCTAGGTTTATGTATTGTTAGGCTCGACCATGTGTGTCTTAACTCTTGTTACTTATTGTTGTGTTGAACTGTGCCATTGAAAATGTCAGTTTTCACTTTTCTATAAATGGATTGAACGGCAAGCAGGTTAATCATTGAGTTTAGGTAAATGTGTACCGTAAAAATATATTATGAAACTTGAATTACGGAAAATCCAGTTACCAATTTTGTGTTGTGTTGTTGCAAGTCTTGTAAATAATCAATCATCTGGGAACATCTTGCCTATACGGCAATGCAACGAAGTGATAGATATGATTACTTCTAGATAAGAAGAATAAATTAGTTTAAAAAATCAAATACACGAAAGGGAAAAAAACATGAAAAATAAATGAAAAGAATGAAATGAATTTAAATAAGAAATGCATAAGTGAACTGAGAACATAAATTACTATATCACAACCGGACAGGATTTCATCGGAGCTACGGACAATTGCATACATCGATACAGCTACGATTAAATACTACAACCGTTATTAGGCGACTAGTGCCGGCTTCACTTTTGAAGTCGTCCAAGAATTCACATATCGCGAGCAACGACAATAGCATGGGAGCTGAGCTGCGCGCAAGGATGCTGGCTGCCAACCGGTCTGCCCATATAGTACGGTCTGGGACTATATAGCACCTACAACTGTGAGACATGAACACTGTCCAAATCTGACGAATCCCTGTCAGCCACATTCGAGAGGAAGATGCTCAGAAGGATTCTCGGCCCCGTGTGTGTGGAAAGGACAATGGAGGAGCGGTTATAACGACGAGCTATACGAGATGTACGGCGACCTCAATGTCGTGCAGCGTATCAAGCTAGCCAGGCTCCGGTGAACATGGCCAGTTGTACGCCTGGAAACGGACGACCCAGCCCGTAAAGTCTTTTTAGGCCGTCTGCAAGGACCGAGGAGGCGTGGTAGGCCCAAACTGAGGTGGCAAGATGGCGCGAATTGAAATAAGAAGTTTCAGAAGCGAAGTTACCCCGGAAATCTCCACGAGGAACGGATCGTTTACAAGTAAATTTTGATTATTTTCGGCTATCAATACGTAGTATCATTGGACCCAAACGCCTATTCTTATGGAGATGCCAAAAATTGCCTCCGATTCCAAGCCGATTCTGGTTACGGAGTCAATTCTAATTCCGGAGCCAAAGTCGATCCGGAACTAATACCGGAGCTGATTCTAATTTAGGAGTCGATTTAGGACCTACTATCTGGAATCGATTTCAGAAAACTTCGGAGCTAGCAGGATTCGATTCCAACAAAAACTTCATTTTCCCATCACAACACGACATCATAGGAATGTTCTCATAGGTTCTTCGTTATTATCCTTCTGAATATGTCCTTCTTATTTGGCCGCAATATCCTTTTTTGGTAATGTGCCTGCATTTATCACTACTAATGGGTTTGGGCTCTCTTATCGGACTTTTGTTCATTACCCCTAACACGATAGATGATCCAGTCATATCTATAGGAGCATGGTCCATACGGGGTTTGAACCTATAACGGACATGTTGCTAAGCCGTGCGAGTTGACGACGATACCACGAGTCTTTCGGAATATACGGAACTAACAATCGTTAAGGGTAGAACGTGTATCGTCGTCCCATTTGGCAGGGATTTTCATTGGCGGGAATTCGAAAAGAGCTTATTGGGTAATACGATCCTTCAAGTTTTGCCGCATAGCGTAGGTTAGGTTCGTTCCCGAGGGGTCACAATTCCGCTCTACTGATATAATTAGTACTTGAATCTTCGAGATTACGATCAAGATATGTGTTAGTTGCAATGATTTTCTTGAACGTTCGGTCTCCAAATGAACTTGTTGAAGTGTTCAGCGTAGAACGAAATGCAACAGGTGACTGCCTTCCGCTATTCCGCGCGAAGCGCAGTCGCACAAGTCCATCACAACTTTTGATCACCATAGCAACGCATACATTGGCCATACAAAACAATCCGCGTTTATCCCCACAAAAAGGGGACTTCTTTCTTAATTCGATCCGTACCTAACGAATTTTGCCCCCGAAATGGAGCTAGAACTGACGCGCGTCGACTACACCAACGTTGGATTAACGGGACCAAACAGCCTGCAGCTGTTGCCCCCGAGCGCCAGCACTGCGTCCACTAGCGGCGGCGGGCACAAGCAGCAGCAGAAAGTGGCCATCGGCGACCAGGACGGGGTGCTGCAGCTGTTCTCCATGAAGAAGGACGAGCTGCAGGTGCACTTTAAAACGCTGCCGAGCGAAAAGATAGCCTCGGTCAAGCTGGGCGGGCAGGCGGGCTCGGTGGCGGACAAAATTTTCACCGCCTCCGAGAACAAGGTGCGTGGCTTCAACAAGAAGGGCAAGCTGTTCCTGGCGTTCGAAACGAGCCTGACCGAAACGATACGCTCGATGTGCGTGAGCGGGAGCGATCTGCTGGTGTGCGGGAATCACGTGTACAACCACTACCGGGACTGCAAGGAGGTTGGGTCGTACCTGTGCGGGGACGTGATAGTGGACGTGGCGGCACTTTGCCCCAACAACACCAGCCGGTTGATAACGGTGCTGGCCTGTTCGGGGCGTGTGTTGCGCGTGCTGGAGCATGCCCGTGTGCGCCAAACGCTGGAGCTGGACAGTGTGCCGACGGTGCTGTACGTACCGAAGGGCATAGGGGATCGAATTCTGTGCGGCTTTTCCGACGGGAGTGTGATACTGTTTCATCTGAATCTGCTGTCGACGGAGGTGAAGCGAGAGGTGCTGGTTGCCGACCGGGAAGGGGAAGGCATACTGAGCGCGGTCACCTGTCTCGCGACGTACGATCTTTCCGGCGACGGCAAGGAAGAGTTGATCGTAGGACGGCGCGATGGCACGCTGCAGGTGTTCGCGATGAACTCGGACGAGTATCAGTTCGAGATGGAATGTACGCAGATCTATCGCGACAACTTCAGCGAAAGCATATCGGCGGTGCAGGGCGGCTGTGTCGGGGCCACCAACTATACCGAGATCGTGGTCTGCACCTACTCGGGCCGCATCTTTGGCCTGACGACGCAGTGCATTAGCAAAAGCTTGGGCGACAATGGGTCGCGCAGCGCGGAAAAGCTCGCCGGCACACCGGTCGATACGTCCGCCAAGCTGCAGCGCATACGGGCCGAGATTAACGAGCTCGAGCAGACGATCGCGAAGGAACGGGAGCGCTATCAGCTCTCCACGCAGGCACTGTCGTCTGGGCTCTCCGCAATACCGATGCTACCGATAAACGATGCGTTCCTTCTGTCGAAGGACGACGCAACGTACCTGCTTTCGCTGGAAATACCGACACCGATCGAGCACGTGCTGCTGCAATGTGATGCACCGATCACGCTGCTGGATGTGGAGAAAAATACGGCCGTCGTGAGCTTCAGTGAGTGCGATAAGCTGAGCGGCAACAGTTTGCTGGCGAGCTACCGGTGCCAGTTGAACACGAACCGGATCGATCTCAAGTTCCGCACGATCGAGGGTCAAACCGGTACGCTGCAGGTGTACATCACGCCCAACCTGCAGCCCAAGTGTTGTCAGCTGAAGCGATATCCCATAGCGCCACTGTCGCTGCACATGATCGTGCATAATGCGACGGACGAAATGTTGGCCCGGCCAATGAACACGCTAACGCTGCGCGGCCCTTTCAGTCAGGCGGAGATGCACAACTGGATGATCAACAGCATACCCGAGCTGCCGGAGAAGCTGTACGAGAGTGGTAAGGTGGCGTACACGTTTCGGCACGTCTTCATCGGTACGCTGCTCGTCTGCGAGTACGGCAAGGGGGAGGCCACGTTTCGGAGCGATAACATTTCCACCATCTCGATACTGAAGGACTTCATCACGAAGGAAGCGACGAAGAAGCGCATTAAGCTGGAAATTTCTACGTGTAAGTTAATAAGCTTTCGGAGGCATTCTTCACTCAAGGGCCGCAATATTATAAGCTTCTTTGATTTTTTCTTCTTCTTCATCGTCTTTTTAACAACAGCTATAAACGAGTCAACGATACCTTCCCTGATCAAGCTGATCGAGCCGATGATTTTACACTACAACAAACTTACCAAGGACTATCAGCTGGCCCAGGCCCTGCTCGATCTGGACATTCGCGACGACGACGAGTTTAACACACTGTCCGAGGAGTACCGGTCGCTCATCCGCAACCAGCAGACGATCGGTGCCGAGTTCCGCAAGCAGCCGACGATACTGAACCGGATCTACGGCATCCTGACCGATCTGTACATCGACAAGTTCAAGTTCAAGGGCGTGAACGTGAAGACGAAGCTGCCGCAGCTGATCGAGCTGCTGGAAAACTACTCCTACGACGAGCTCGTCCAGTTCTACAGCGTTGTCAAGGCAGGCGACGAAGAGCTCGGTGACGGTTAGATGCGCGCTTTCGCCGGTTCGATTTAGTTCGCTTTCTTTTGCAGCACCACGCACCAGTTGCCCTGATCGTAGTAGCTTTCCAGCAGCACGATGCTGTCCCCGCCGCTAGCGAGACAAAGCTTTTCCAGCTCGTGCTCCTCGAACACGTGATAGTAGCGTAGAAAGGTGGCCTTTTCCGTCGACTCGTTCGACCGTAGCTTCCACGGTACGAGCAAATCTTGGTGCTGAAATTGTGTCCTATTGGTGTGGACGGGTAGCGTACAGTCGCCCGCTCCCGAAACCCTTTCCAGCTGTACCGGCTGGGTGTCGGGTGGGGTTTCCGCCTCGTCCTCGGCGGGTGGTTTGTTGTTCTGTTTGTTCTGCCGTAGGTAGCTGGATTTTTTTGCATTAGCTTCTTGATTTTTGGCCCACACGTAGATCAGCGCCCGGCCGCCGGGGCGTAGCACTCGTATCATTTCGGAAATGGCGCGCTGTCTGCGTTCGTCGGTTGCTAGATGGTGAATGACGGCTATGCTAATGCAAGCATCGACCGATTCGTCCCGGAAGGGAACCGCAAGACAGTCGCACTGGAGCACGTTAAACCCTCGTTCAATGCAAACCTGGAGCAGCCCCTCGCTACGATCACAACCGAGCTGAAGGTGGAGAAAGTAAGTGAATTTAATGAGTGAAGTCAAATAATTGTACAATAAATGTATGCCTTACCAACACAGAGCATCCGCTTGAAGCTAGATACTTTCCGTTGCCACATCCGACATCCAGCAAAACTTCACCGGCCGATAACGATCGAACGAAAGCTTCCACCCTTGGCCACGGTGAGTGTCGCGTGTCGCTAAAATGTTTCGCTATCTCGTTGTAAACCCGATGCACGTTTTCCGCCTCCACCTGGGCTGCGTGTGACGCCAGCAAGCTGGCCTGATTCGATACCGACTGCTGCGCGGTATCACACAGCCGCGGGAATGGACAACCACATCGGTCGTTTGGAAGCAATTTTCTAAACGTTAACGAAACCCGCAGCTGTCGCTTTCGTACGGTCAGTCCTCCGTTCGGTGCCGGAATTGTGTCCATCTTGCGCGGCGTTATACCGTGCGTCCAGTCGTATCGGCTTTCGCCCGACATTATCAGCAGCGATCGCGACGGTAAGTCGACACAAACCACTTTTCCGGAGGAGGGTTGCTTAAATTCCATCACAACGTCGCTGCCAAGGGAGAGGGACAGTATGGGATCGTCGAAGGCACTGTGTGTGTCCACGTGCGGTGGTATACCTTGTCCCGGCTCGTATTGGTTCACCGTCAGCTGGTCCGGCACGTGCCAGCGCAGGTGAGGATGCAGCTGTTGCAGCTTTTGCCACAGCTCACCGCAAACGGAAGGTATTTTGCGTTCCAGCGGCTTCGTCCTGTCCACGTTGTTTGAACCGTAAACAAACTTGTACCCGAAATGTTTCACTTTTCGATGTTTGAGCGTTTTGTTCGGTTCTGTATCGGGTTGCTCGGTATCTTCACTGATTTGCACTGCCTCCAGCAACGCCTGCTCCATCGTTTCATCGATGAAATCACGTTCTAGGATTAATCCATCGGGTCGGCAGGCATTCCACGGATCATCACGATACGCGGGAAGTGCATTACAGAATGCCAACAGCAACACGGCACCATCCTGGCCCAACGTGCAGAGTCCATTCAGTGCCGTGTAAATAGCGTGGGCCTCGGTGATGGAGGAGCATTGAAGAAAACAGTACGATTTACCCGGCGGGAACACCACCTGCTGGATGGTTCCGTGCTGCAGGGCTTCCTTTAGCAGAGCCTCTTGCTGCAAACCTGTCGATAGCCCCGCATTGCAGATCGCGATAAGCTACGGGATAAGGGAATGTGTGATTAGATTGTTTGGAACAACACACGGGATGGCGAGAATTGCATACCTTTGTTGGCTCGTCAGAGAATGTTATTCCCGCATCCTTTTCGATCAGCAGCTGGCAGCGTTTGATTTTCTTGCCGATCTTTTTCTCCAAATTTTTCGATAAAGTCATCGTGTGTGGAGTACGATTGCAGAGTGCCTAACACGCGCCCGCGTCGCCCGGTGGAATGTAAACAAACAAACCTGACAGCCGGGCCCAAGGTGATTAGAGGTGAGGTGGTGGATTTGTATTTTGCAATAAATATTGCCCAATATCAATGATAGTCTGCATAACAGGAGAAGAAAACTGTAGGAATTTGATTAATTGAAAGTAAAACAAACATCTGGTATCATGAAAAATAGTGTGTTCGTGTGATACATCGACAGCTTTTGCTGAACTTGTGCTTGGACGTGCGGTGGTGTTACAGCGCCATCTACATGTGAACTAGCAAAGCTTTCTTCAAACCCTTGAAGCTTTGATTGCTTTTGCAAGGATATGATCTAGAAACATTAGCATTTAATCATGATGATCCTCATTACAAGGCAAGCTATACAGAAGTAACCTGTAATATTAGGTCAGAACTCATACTGGTGCTGGAACAGATTCCAATCCCATACAGGTGTTAGAATAAAGCGTGAACCTACACTGGGTATGGATCTGATCCTAACCCCTTACCGGTCCTCCTTTAACTGATAGTGACACCATACCGGTGGTGGACCATACCGGGCATTGAATTGATTTTGACCCTATATCTGTCCTGGAACTGCTCCAAACGCCGTACCGGCCCAGGAATTAATCGCGAACCCATAGCAAAACATATACTAAACCTATCCTGGTTCTTATTTTTCATCGACAGTATCGTCAACTCGGACGTATTAACAACATGCCTATCCTGGGATCAAGGCTCGTATGGACCGTATTGTAGGCTCATATCATTTTTTTTAACTATTTTGAACTCATTGGATTAGATTAGTTTTTTTTTTATTTAGCTCTCAATATTTAATAGAATGTTAATAGGACCTCCAACCAATTCCGGATTTGGTACCGAAGTCGACTCCGGATTCAGCTCCATAGTCAACTCCGGAATGGATTCCGAACACCGGGTAGGTCCGCTTCCGAGCTCTCACCACTACAGCACACTTCTATGCATTTTTGCACTTGATCTCCGACAGATACTTCTCCACGGTGATCGTGATCTTGAACTGAGCTCGCTGGATATCGTTTTGTTTTATGCCAGTTATCCTTATTTATTATTTCTGTTTTTTGTTATTTTCTTCTTCTTTCTGTAGTATTGTTTCAAGAGTTAAGCTTATGTTTAAAGGTTTAAGATAACCATGAATAAACTCCACCTCCAATTAGACCACATGGTGTTTGTAGAGATATTTGAACAAGCAAATTGCAACGGCGATGGTTTCAAAGACCTTTGAACTATGCCAACGGAAAATAGCAAATACATACAGCAACACAATAATCATAATGAGCCGATCGATTTCACCGATTTCACATTACACACCATCGGCACACACACACTAATCAAACGTATCACGTGAACAAAATGCAAATATTAAATGACATTATTTGCGGTTACACTGTTTACCGTTTGCCTGCCAATATCAATGGTTCGATTACCGTGTGCCGTAATGATCCAAACCCGTTATCGTTTGACCCTTATCGAGTGGGCCATAATAATCATCATCAATTGAATCAAAAGGTATGCCCCTATTGATCCCCCGCATTGGAGTTACCCCTTTTCTGAATGATTAGTTTGCAAATTATTAAAACCCAAGCCCGAGCGGCCTGACAGTTCCTTCACAAAACAGTGGCAAAATGCTACCACCCCCCACACGGCGGCCAAAAAGCTAACCATTTGTTTGCTATGCAAACTTGCAATTGCAACGATGGGGCAGCAACATCAAAAGGTTAGCGGTGAGTTAGGGCCTTACGCCTTGCGGTGGTTCGACTTCAAAGAGGTGCAATGCTGTTGCATACATGGATGAGGTCTGTCGACACGCGAAGCCACTTTTCCTTTCAATCCAGGCACGTTTTGTAAGGAAAACGGAAAGGTAGCACTAAAGACTAGGAAGGATGCAGCACAAGCTAAATGGAACATTGGCAACTAGGAAAGGGAGCGTTTGCATAATTGATTGGAGTTGCTAGAGGAACGTTTTTTGGTACGTAACGGTGTCCCGGAATTGAAGTGCCAAATATTTCCCGGAAGCTGTCCGATAATGCCATTCTTAATCGGTTGGTGAAAGCTAATTTCGCTACTATTAGCTTCCAAGAATTCGGACTCCGAAATTGGATTTCCCCCAAGCGATCCTTTCCGTGAGCATTAACAGCTCGCTCGACAACTGACGTACCCGCGAGTGGTGGCCCGAAAGAGTTCCACCGAACAGGAGGCTAACCGGGAGAGGTCAGCTGCGGTTTGTTGGCAGATTGGTGTGGAATAAATTGAATTTAATTTATTTATACGGTTTTGCCAATCTGTGCCGACAGGATGGTGTGTAGTGTCTGTGCCCCCGGCGCCCCAGGACGGATACACTCGTTCCTTCCCCTCTCTCTCTCACACACACTCTACTGTTGTGACGTACGATCTGAAATCGATTTGAAAGCGATTAGAGAGAGCATGTGTGATCCTTCCCTTGCAGTGTCCCTACCTGCTCGCTCCCAGTTCCCAAACGACCTCCATCGCATGCCGTGAACCAGCTAGTGACCGAAAGATAGCGAGAACTGCGCAATATCTGCACTCAGTGCATTTTATTGCACACGGCACACTGGCGCACTTGCGTGGGACACTTTCCGGTGCAAACAGGCAAGGGAAAGGATTTGTTTTGCTCCCCCCGCCACTCCGATGGAGTCAATCTGACGCCAAACTGTCCGTGTGTGTGTGTGTGTGTGTGGCCCGTGTCCAGGGCGATGCTTATCTGTACCCGGTGCCCGGTTGCTGCCGTAAAAGCTTGCCGTTTTTTGTGTATGTTTTTGCCTTATTTTCACCCACCGTTGTGCGCGCACGATGGGGGACCGAATCCTGGGTGTAATTAAATTGCATTTCCTGTTCGTCGGGGACGTTGGGGGGGGGGGGGGGGAAGACAGTGCGGCCAGAGTAATCAATGATTGCTATCTGTGGTATCGTTGTGGCACTGTCGGTTGGACCGAACACGAACCTTCGGTACCCAGGATTGGCCAAGCGAAAGGGCGGAAGGCCGTGGTCGATTTCGAGGAAGGTGCAAGGGGAAAATGTTTGCAATGGAAGGCTACCACAGTAATGCACCGGGAACGTATCATCAAACACACAGAGAGAGAGAGAGAGAGAGAGAGAGAAAAAAAATCCTGAAAGAAAGGTAGCAAAATGTCCAATGGAATGACCAACGACGGACTGATCACAAATTGAAATGAGCGTCCCGGGTCATCACGGAACCAGGGCAGGAGGCAAAAAACTGCACGCCATTGCAATAATTTACTGTTTTTGTCATTGTGTCGTTTGCAATAAAACACAAAAAAGTTAGAAGTTGGACAAGCACAAGTATACGAACAAAGCATAAAAAAAACTAGGATGACATCGGTAGCAAATGGGGTTTTGCAAAGGTAAATGGCAACAGCAAATGGGAAGGAGTTTTTTTCAGACATTGAAAAGTGTAATTTGATGAAATTGTACATTTTTATTCCACCTCCTCTCCCGCGACTAAGCAAATTGCTTCTATAGTGATGTCAAAGGGAAAAGGAACATGGTCATCAGAGTGATTTATTTTTACGTCCTGTGGTGGCAGCATGCTAATGAAAAGAGATCGATTTTCTTTGGAGCGAACGAGTTCGATGGGAAAGACTAGGGCGTACTGTTTTACATAAACTTTTTCTTTAACTTTGTATAATTTCCTCGCGTTTGTGGCATTCTTCGATTGAATCCTTTAAATTAACCGAATTTTAAAGGTCTATCGATCGCTATCTAGGTTCTAATTTTATTCTTTTTCTCAGAGGAAGTATTGTATTGCCTGCATTGTAGACTACTGATCGTCATAGACTGACGGTGAGAATATTAATCATCTAAGGATGTGAATGTAGTAGGGGCTAGCAATCTTAACAATCTTAAAAACTCGTACATTCACATAAGAAATGAACATCGCTTAAAGCGGGGCGGTCCCGTGGAAAGGTCGTCAACATGCACGACTTAATAACACACTCGTCGTGGGTTCAAGTCCTGGAATGCGACAGAATCTACAGAAGTCGCGAAAGCCTGTAAAGGTCTACATGATGTCCTTCTAGGACGTTACGTCAAGTAGCAGAAGCAGAAGTAAAGCGCGTTTTGTATCGAAGGATTGACACGACAATAAGAAATTATCCCAAAAGTATTTATATAAAGCCCCTGGCCTTATAATAAAATGTGATTAATTGATACACATAAAAAAAGATCACGATCATTACATTCATTGCAATTTTTAAGACAAACAAATGATCATTATTGGATGTTTTAAGTAAGACACGTACATGATTCATAATACTCAAACTCAAACTATATGTACATATTAATATATTTAAAATATAATCGCTACATTCCGTAACTATATACAAATTTCTTTTCCAAAGACATGGTATTTCCTATATCAATCTTGAAATTATATAATTTATTTCACAATATCACACAAATAACAATAATTACAAAATTGCGCTAATTAACTAAATTGCGATAACTTTATAATGTTCGTTTCTACCTTTGACTGAAGGTGTATGCATTTTCGTCGCATTATTGAACTTTCACCTGCCACCATGCCAAGGGGCCAGTGTGTCCAAAATTGACCCTATGCTGGGAACGCAATACCACAACACTCTAACCATAGATGCGCTAAAATGGCACTGACAGCATGGCACTTTCAAATAAGAAATAAGCTTGCACGATGGCATAATGGTGCTATAATACCGCAGCCGAATGGGGTTGCATCTTCTTGAGGTTGGTTTTGTAAGCATTTATGACATCCATATTTTTCTCCCACCGCGAAAGCCGTCTATAGCTGCAGCTAATTATCTTGAGCGTTTGGACCATTTGGAAGGGAACGCAGGCACAGTAAGAGCACAGTAACTACCAACTAACCTGAATTTGGGGGCTCCTAAAATTCACGATGCACGCCGAAAGATGGGGCGCGATGGTTTTGCTTTTTTTGCACTTTTATTGCACTTCTACCCTCTCTCTCTCGAATGCAATAAACAAATTGCATTCGGTCAGACGCGGTGCGCCATAAACCAAAGTGAAGACAGACATTTCTTCCCATGGGGATGCTATAAATTCGGTGTGGAGATGCTGTCCCCCTTCATTGTGTATTGCAAACGGTGGGAAATGCATTTCTAACAGGTTTTTGGTGGAAAAAATGTGGCCAAAACGAAGGGATTAAAACATTGGCGTGAACCGAAAGAGCACTGCACTGCGTGCGGGAGTTTAGTTCGCTCGAGCGAGATCGTTCCAGAATATTCTAGGAGGGCGTGCTCTGCTCCACCAACGCGTCGTTTCCCTAGCAGAGCATTCTTGTGGTCGATAAACCTTAAAAGCCTCCTAATGTTTGTGCCGTGATTTGCTGGATCTACACCATCCTGCCCCATTATGTCTCATCCCTTCTAATGCATGCAAGAAAAAGGATCCTCTATCCATAGACAAATGTTTGGTTTTGATTCCTATCAAATGTCCACGCATCCCGTACAGGCGGTATTGCTCGTCCTAACGTTCCAGTTTCAAAAAAATCAACGTTCGCTTGCAACACAAAACCCAAAGAGAGGACACCATCATCGAAAACTCTACACAGCTAGATGACGGGCCTGTCCAAGGAATACTTTCAATTCCACGGCCCTGGGGAAGGACCCAAACCGGACACACACACACACAGACCAAAAAAGGTTTAATTTTAATATCAATTTTATTGACCATCGTAGAAAATGGCTGGAAAGATAAAACCGTCCCGCGCACGGCGCAATGGCGCGCGGGAATCAAAACCCTCCGCATGTAACATAAACCCACGCGCAGCGGAGCAAAAGGGCTCACACAGGAAAGGATAACAAAACATGAAATTAAAAACACACACGCATTGGCCAGCCGCGGACAAAACGCGGACGTAGCGATTGTTGGATCTTCGATCCTTTACCTCGTTATCCTCCCGTCCATGTGCCTTTGGGCCCTGATTGCTACACCATGAACTGTATTATTTTAAAAGCGTTCTTTTTCGTTGTTTCTATTGCCGTTTCTGTTCGCGGGGTCCTTAACAGGGCGGAGGGAGGAGGGTCAGGCAGGTTCGGCGTCCTATCTTGCCCACCTAACAACACACCAAGGGGATACGTTGTTGTGCATCTTCTGCTCCGCGGAACAAGGCGACATGTCCGCAACGTATATTTTTTAATTCTTCTGCCCTGTCCCGGGATCATGTTTCCCGTGGTCAGTGTTTTACAACATTTCATTCGCTCGCCTCGGAGACTCCTCGCAATGTGGCGTCACCAGAAGAGTGGCTAGCTGGCTGGCTGGCCTGAAATCAAGGAATGCGTGTTGTGTTGCGCGTTTTGTTGTGTGTGGTGGTGTGCCTTTATTCTACCCTCTACCCTATACCGGCTAATAATAGCTAATCATGATCATGATGGTCGCGATGGAACGAAAAGGGCTTTGCCGGTGAGGTAATTCGTTCTTTTCTTTGTGGGCTATTGTTGCTCTCTGCGCGTGTGTGACGGGAGGGCTAGGCTATAAATAGGCTGTTTTGGTACAGTTTTATAATGGAAGCGGGTTTTTATTTTGGAGTTTCGTGTCACGGTGTCAACTAGGTCTAGGTTCTGGAGTTACATTTGTTTGCAATTATTTGGTATTACGCATTGAATTTCCCAATGAATGTCAATGGATATTTGAAGATCTTGGCGTACAGCGATTGCTGATACCGAATATCTATGAACAAATTGATATTTTTTATCAATATGCTTATAATGATCATACACGCTAATTTTGCTTGATACTTTGAGGGAGGTCAGAGGTCAATTTACACCAGGCTAGACCATTGACGAACTTCTTCTACTTCGTGTAACGTCTTACGGTGACATGCAGGCTTATACATACTTTAGGGACTTATTGGTACCACCACGTAGCCGGATAGTCAAGTCCTAGCTATAGGGGGACGGTCCATTCTAGGCTTAAACTCATGACGGGTATGTTATTGAGTCGATCGAGTTGACGGCTGTACCACGAGACCGCCCCACACTGAGAACTGACAGACTTGGAGAGTTCAATTCGTCCTAGAATCACAGGCCCAACATTAGTTGATACTCCAAGTCAGGCATGTTGTTAGGTTGTTTGACTTAGAACCCTCAATTGACAATTGTATTTTAATCCATGTTCAAGCCCTGTTGGGTTAAAGAAGCTCTCAATTCAAAGGTTCAATTCGCAATGGTTTGATTGGAGGTTAAATCTATGCAATGTTATTTATTGTTTGATGAAATGTCACAACTATAACTAATCTATTTCATTAGCTATAGTTCTGGAGTCATTGATAAATCGAAATCTTTCATGTTAACATATAATAGGTTTAGTTCTATTTAAAAGGAAGGAAGGAACAGAAAGTAAAATGATTTTACAAACACCAAATTGAACCCAAACTCAGCGTAAATGTGTCTGATTTGTAACACGGTTATCACATACGCAACGACTTGCTTTACTTTTTTTTTCATTAAAACTGAAGAAAACAATCAGTATTTTTGTCATAAAGGAAAAACCAGTTCCAGCGATATGAAGGCAAAGGATGACAAAAAATGAAAAAAAAAACGACCTCAAAAGGCTGCCTATGCGACTCCAGTTTCAGTTGCCAACGCCTTTTCGGGATAAGAAAAAGCTATTATGGCTTGGTAACGCCATCCCTTGGCATCATATGTTGCATATGTTTAAGAGTAGTGTGGAAGGTTTTTTTTCATATCCTTTGGGTTTTTTTGTGATTTTCGGGATGAAGTCAACCAACAAGACTAAAAAAACGAAACAAATGGTGAGAGAGGAAAACAGAAGAAGAGAATATTCTTTCACACCAAGTGTAAAATTCGATCAGTGACCTCCTTTCGTTTGAAGGTAATTTCAAGGGCAAGGCTATACAAGGCGTGTACACGTCACGAAACGTGAGTTCTACTCGAACTCGGGATGTGAGGCAAAAAATAATAAAAAAAGAATGAAAGTAAAGTCGTTTCGTACCAAACCGTTCGCGATGACATGCGGGAGGTAAATTAGAAAAGAAAAACCATCACACAACATAACGACCAGCAATAATGATCGCCCGGGGGTGGACAGTGGGTGGAGTGGAGAGCAAAAGACTCGCACACAGTACCGTGTAAAAGCTGCAAAATCGCCTTTTGCCGTGTTTGCGAATGTCGGCGGCGAAGGTAATTTTGGAGAAATTATTATTTATGCACCGGCGTGTAACCGGGATTTGTAACGTACGATCGTAAACAATCGTGTACACCGTGGGGTGGCTGTGTGTTTGTTTAGCAGCTCAAGGGAGGAGGTGGTGATGGTAGTCAGCATAAAGCTTTAATACATCCTCTTTCCAGCATGTTGGGGTCCTTCGGTGAAGCAATCACAGGCCGGTGGAGAGTGGTAAAAAATGGCAATTGCCATTTTATTTGCCACTAGTAAAATTTTTCGGTATTAATGCCGTCCCTGAGATTACTGTTCACGGCGCGGAGCCGCACGGGACACGCCGAGGCTCGTAAGCTTAGTTGAAATAAAAACAATCATACGAGAAATTTTAATTTGCCCCAGGAAAAAGGGAAAGCTTACCTACCCCAAACAAAAACTAGGCTTTCTTCCCTCTCTCTCTCTCTATCTCTCTTAGTGATATAATTTTATACATATATAGCTTTATTGCTTGACACGGTAGTTATTTGTGGTGCGAAAATCACACCATCGGGTCTCACTGGGTTATGCTGTGGGTCCGAATCCCCCAGGGTTGGGGGTGTGGAAAATCAACAAGAAGAAATGGCCACCCTCACCAACTACAAAACAACCGTAACTCGTTTCGGGCGTTTACTTTTATACCTCATGTTTCATGCTCGCACAGCACTACACCACACGGCACACGGCCGGCGCGGTGTAAAAGTGGCTAATTTCGGACGCTTTCGGAAGCACCTTTGCGCGGTCTCTCCGTGCGCACCGGTTATAACTATTATTTATGCCTTAATTTTACGTTTTGTGCACGACCACGGTGCGTTTTGCCAGCCAGCCAGCCAGCCAGCCAGCCAGCCTGTTCAACTCACGGCGGCGTGTGCCGTTTTTATTGCACACACAACACACCACCGGCCTTCGTGCGCTCTCGACACACGGTCTTACCGAATCAGCTGTTGCAAACTTTCTTTCGGTGGGCGGTGATAGATTCCGCGCCCGGTGTCGTACCGTGGCACCGGGCCAGGTAACAGTCGGTGACGATTTTTCGGCGCATGGATTGTTTGACAGGGAAAACAACACCATTTTGAGGATGTTTGTTCATCTGCAAAGGAAATATTTTATAATTATATGCTAAATGTTGAAGAATTATAATTTCATTCATCTACTTTTGCAAAACTATGCTGAACAATCGATTGATTGGAAATATATTCTTGAAATCTTTCCAAAATGCTATTAATATAATGCTCAAAGTAATGCTATTAATCAGTTAAGCTTGCCGAGAATATCATTTTACTTACAAGGTTTCCCGCGAGTTATTAGTTGGTTCCATGTTTTTTAGTGCGTTTGTTGCAAATTTTTGGTCGTATCCCAGAATTTGATTCAATTGTACTGATATCCAATCGGACGATACCAATAAATTATGGGAACGAACCAAAAATCTATTTCTTCCTTTGATTTACTTATTTTTCTCTTCATATAATAGTGTCCGGGAGCGCTTCTTCGCTTCGCAAAAAAAAAATGACATTAAAATGAACGTTTAACGACTAGCATGACCACTAAACTAAAAGCCGCTCAAAACCAGCGCCTTATTTACAAGTGTTTCCAAAATTAGAAACCTACTGTCTGCAGGAAAGCGAAAAACAAACATTCATCCAAGCAGCCGTACCATGGTTCACTGGCCATCGGACGATAAAATTATGACAATCGCTGAAGAGCACTGGACAATAAGGATGGGAGGAAAAGGAGAGAAGGTGGGTTTAGTGGTTGGAGAAAAATGGAAAGTTAACCTATGGTGCACGAAGCATTGGGGTTTGGCTTTTTTTCTTCTCTTCTTCTTCTTTTGCCCACGCTTAATTGGTTTGCCCAGTTCAGCCCGGAGGTCGTTCGGTGCAATTATGCATTGCAGTGATTGATATTTGCACAAGGCACACACACACACACACATACACAAATGTACACATTTTCCACCAAACCCGTTGAAGGCAGATGGCGTTTGTAGCGGGGAGAAAAATTAACAAACGCATCTCCGGTCGGTGGCTTAGCTGCAGCTGCGGTGGCCGCGGCTCCGTCCGATCTCGTTACGGTTTCGATAGTGCAGATTATTTTAAGATAATCGCGCTTCTTCTTCGCTTTTTTTTTGCTTCGTTCAAGAGATGCAGCACGGTTAGGGGGTGAGTTAATGAGTGTGGAAAGCATTTAATAAATTAACACACAAATTGTAATGCACGCTCACTGCTTATCGCATCATTAAAATAAGAGCAGCGAAAAAATAAGCCAAAATTACATTAAGCTATCGCGCACTTAGCTGACTACGGCTGGAATATACGGCTTGCAGGGGGTCGGGGAAAAAGCACCACAAAAAAAAGCTGTAAAAAAGCGAAACCAATTCCCCTCACACCTTATGCATCTGAAAGTGCACGAGATTTGTGTGTTGGTGGGCGGGTGCATATAAAGATAAAAGAAAGAAAGAAAAAAACACCCCAACGTGTTTAGCAGATAGCACACAGCCTGGGCGCGCTACCTTTTAATCGAACTGCCCTTTCCCACTGACACAATAGTGGCCGGAAAGTAATAAAGAATGGGCGAAGCAACCTGTCAACGTTTTGGGTGAGATCTTCCGAAGCTGCTCCTTCGATTTTAAAGGGAGTTCGTTTTGTTGCCATGGAGATGCAGGGTGCAAAGTGCAACGGCCGAAGGCGGGAAAAAGCACCAAATGGCACAACGGTTCGGTGTCATTTTGACACATGATTGCTGTCAATGTTTTATTATTAAATTAGATTGAACAAGGTTTGCAAAGGTTTCCAATGATACTGTAATCCTATTTGAATCGTTTACTATTTTTCGTTTATGTCCATCTTACTGTTCCTTCTTGTTCTCATTCCCTTCTCCTCCTACGACTCCCTCTTCCTTCCTTCCACAGTTTTGTATTTTCAGTGATGAAGTGCCACTTTGTTTCGTCCCGATAATGGGAAATTTGCGTGCGCAAAATGTCGTTCCTCGAACCCCCCCCGTAAACGTCCGCAAATTATGCAAATAGCATTTCAGAAATAGTTTCTTTTGCTTTTTGTTTTCTTCATTCGACTTCGGGCTAGCCCGTCACGTGCTTTTGGCTTTACCTTAACGTAACACCAGCAATGGAATGTGCTCTGACCGCGGGCTGGAAGATGGTATGGGAAAGGACCTGTTCTGAATGCTTTGTTTTGCACCCCTTTTTTGTTCGCGATGCTAAACTATCGTGGCAGGAGGAGAAGGGCAGCAGCACGACCCTTCCAGACATGGCGAATACTGCCATACAATCGTCTGGCGATGATAAGTTTAACACCAGCAAACACACATAAAAACAATGTAACAAATATTATCATTCAAAACAAAAAGAAGGACGCTTCGACACGACAACAATTTGGTGGCGAATAAAAAAAAAGGACCATTTCTCTCTGCAACAGGACATAATGGTTGTTTGCAGGACATCAGAAGTAATAGGGACCATACTTTTGCGATGGTTAATGGAATTGCACCATAATGTGAACTGTTTGCGATAGGAAAAGCATTTAGCAAACGGGGCCGATTAGAGTACAAACGAGCCCATGCATAAATTGGTGTTGGAAAACAGTTAGCTCTGTTTGCGTAGCTGCTGCTAAACAATGGTTGAATCTATTCGATGATAGAGACGACCCACTCGGAAGTAATAAGCTGTTGAACGCTGAACAGAGTAAGCTTAAGCGACGGTTCGGGGGGAACAATTGCTCACATTGAAAGGGCTGCAAGTGTTCGCTTATGAAAGCAATCTTAACGTATTTGTCAATTTGCCTCAATATGGCCATGAGCAATGTTTAGTTAGCTGTTGTTTTGGGGTTTGCTAAATTGTGGTGGGCCGTTTTTTTAGGTGGTTTGAATATTTCAATTCTGTCTTATGTGTTGAATTATGACATATTTCAAGTGTAAATTTTAAGTTGAATTTAATTATTTTACAAAAAAAAATTGATTAGTTTAGTAAGTAATGCGATGTATCATCATTAGAGGGTGTTTGAAGTATCTAATCTGTCATTAATTGGCAACTGTTTTCTGCTTAAAAACAGTCATTTGATTTTCTTCCTATCGAAAATTCCTCAAGATCATTCGATTCAATATTCTTTCATAGATTGTTATCAGAAGATACTTTATTAACCTACTAACAAATAAGTTTGCTTAATCCGGCACTAAATTAGGCTAAATCCGGCAATTCAATTCTGATTCCGGTTGATTTCGGACGACTCCGACTCCAGTCGACACCGACTTTGGATGACTCTGGACGACTCTGACGTACATCAGATGACTTCGACTCCGGACGACGATTCTTAACTACTCCAGATAATGCTGGTCGGACTTAGCTTCCGGAGTCGGCTCCGAAATTTTACAAACTTTACCAACTTTTATCTCTATTTTTTATACGGCCATTTTGTAATGTTAACATTCTGCAACGTTTCTAGCATCTGGTAGGTATTCTATGATAAATACAATTAATATTTCTACTTAAAATTGATACTTAATGTACCGAAACAAACATATGTGTGCCAAACCACATGAAAACGGCAGTATAATGGACAAACGTTCAGTTGCGCTGATTCGAAACATGATTGAAAGATGTCAATTTACATCACCATTCTCTTCCCGATTGTTATTGATTGAATTTGCAAACTGAAACTTCAGAAAAAAATAAATAAAAGAAGTGGTCTACATATAAACCTTCATTAGTAAAACATCCCTGCTCTCTGCAACATTGCGGATTGATCGTTTGCCCAAACAAACAAAAAAATCGAAAAAACATGTTCCAGAATGATACTCGATTCCGGTTGCTTCTCATACCACGCACGCACCTCATCACGCATCTACTTTCTTGGGACAGTGGCCGTTTTTTTAATGCTGCTGCCTGTTGTTGGGAATATATGGGATGGTATAGAGACCGTCCGAAAAGGTTCGATCGTTGCGTATCGCAAAACCAGCGCAACTTTACAAAACCAACGTCCGTGTACCGCACACACACACACACAAACACACATACACACAAGTCGCGAAAGAGTACGAAAAGCGTTTCATTCGCAAAACGCTGCGGTGTGCGATAAGGATGGGGGTACTGCTTGTGCGTCTACGCATAGCAAACGGTTACGGAATAAGCGCACAAACCGAAGTGGGAGAAGCTCCCCATTTTGCCCCCCCTTCTGCTCGCCCAATCCCTCCCGCAAGATCGCACGATCGCAATTTGGAGGCCATTTTTGCACGACCACGACTGATGTGGCGCTCGCGGATGCGTGTTTCGCTTGCGCAAGTTGCGTACCAACGCAACGTGCGTGTGTTTGTGTGTGTGTGTGTGCGATCGCGTTGGGGAGGGGATTTTCGCGCTTCTTTGTTTGCGCATTTTTTAATTCGTTCTTCCAATGGCTTTCCCCACCCTTCCGGCCCGCTTCCTCCCGTATGTCCCGACCCGAAACTTTGCCAACCTCCATCACACGATCATCATCGCCATCATCAACGCCATCATCGGTGGTGCGCGGTGGTGGTGATCGTGAATTCAAGGACACATTTCTTTCGTCTGTTTTTTTTTCTCTCTCGCCGGCCAACCACAAATTTGGAAGCAACAACTTGGCAAAAAAAAAAACGGCCAGTCCGTACGCACATTTTATGCGTGCGCTGGTACAGTAACGGACATTAAGATAGGACCCTTTTTTTTCAATGCACCGTGCACTTGTTTTGCCACGTTACTCGTGTTTGTGTGTGTGTATGTGTGTATTTGTGTGTGTATGTGTGTGTGTGAGTGTGTGTGTGTGTGTGTTTGTGTGTGTGTGTGTGTGTTTGTGTGTGTGTGTGTAGTAGTAGTAGAAAGTGAGTGTGCTTTTTAATGTGTATTTGCAAGTGCGCGGGTTTGTGTCTGAAAAACATAGCTTGCCATGATGTCATATTGCGTTGAAATTATTCTTATTATGTGTGTTATCATGTGAAACATTGTGCGTTTACACTTGGATAAAAACTAAAGTTTGCATCGACAGCAGCCCTTGTTCCTCGGACGAAAACGCAGGTGTGCTGTTTCATGAATGTGAATGCGACACCGGTGCGAAATGGACACACGCACAATAGCAATGAACTCGGCATTCTCTCACAGGTGTTTCTCCAGTGCACGCCATTGAAAGGCCTTCGTGCATCTCTGCGTTGCACGTTGTGTGCGAATGGTAAACTTTGTGCGTGCATTGAGCTGGCGCGCAGTTGTTCTTTTCAATGGGCGTTTTGTTTCATGAGCGCGGCAGTATTCTGTTCTCGATTTTGAAGCGAAGACGCTTACTCGCGTACTCGTTGATAGTTTTTATCAATGCGATGTTTTCGCTGCTCGACAACGATGTAATTCATCGCGTATAGAAGCAGAACGCAGGCAGAGCACGGGATCAGCCGTGTCCAAGTTTTTAACCAGCGCGTTTTTGACGGTCCAAGCAAGCAATGTTAGTAACAATGGGTCGAGGTAAACGTTGTACCGATTATCAGCGCCATATGTAAAAGCGAATGGCTGCTGCTGGCATTAAGCGCAAAAGGATCGAGTTCGTAATGGAACGATCGCGCACTTTTGTGGCAAACGCGCTTCGGACAACCGAAACGTGCTTAGACAACTGAAACGCGCTTGGACAACCGAAACGCGCAAGTCAACCGGACGTCCTCAGAAGACCACGGCGAAAGAAGACCGTAACATTGTTAATATATCGAAAACACACTGATCGCGAGGGCGGTGGTCCTGCTTATCACACCAAAAACCTAACCCAAAACACAAAAAAGCTACTTACAAATCTATCCGAAACGACCTACTTGTGAAACAAACACACACATCAATACACATTCAAACATACATCCACACACACACACACATGCACACACACATACACACACACACACACATACACACACACACACATACACACACATACTCACACACACAAACACAAACACATACAAACCACACATAAACTTGGCCCAACGGGTGCACGGTGCGTTAAAAACCCAATGCCCTATCTTTCTGTCCGATACTGTATGTATACGAGCGTGTGTGTACGCAACACGATACGCCGTGTTCGCGATTATGGAAATTAGATGCTTGGGTGGGTGCGTGCGTAAGAACAGGGGAAAAGGGAAGGCTTGTTCAAAATTCGCGTCTTCTTCTTGTTTTGCGCGTTTTTTGGCGAACTTGCCGAACCACCAATCCAGTGCGAATGGATGCTCGGGTGTGCGTGCTTCGGGCGCGCATTTTTTGCTGTAGCTGTACGCGCGCGCATGATTCGCCGGTCGGCTCAAAAAGGAACAAGGGTTTGGGTATCTTTTTGCGAGCAGAATTTTGCGTGTGGTAGGCAATGAACAAAGAATTAGCCCCGGATAGAGGCCGGCGTTGAGAAGGGGCAAGAGGGGGATCAAAGTTTTGTATTACCTCAGCGCGATCGCAACAGAGCGAAGAACCGCGGTGGACATGATGATCAGATAGCGATTTTCAGTGGGAGAATTGGCTTCTTGGCTTGGTTTATGCGATGTGCCGGTAAGTTCTACTGCAATATTAATGTGTGGCACGGAGCTAGTTCGCTTTACCTGCTCGCTGTCATGTCATTTTGCTGAGGTTTGGCGAATAGAACCTTTTGCTACAATTTTGTTGTTTTTTCGACGCTAAATAATTGTGGATTTAAGGTTGTGAGCTTGTGATTTACGCCACAACCTATTTATCATAATTTAGTTCTACCGGGAGAGGACAGCCGAGACGTGGTGTCAGTTAGGCATGCTCCACTGACCAGAGCGGAGAACAAAGCGATTATTGTTGCAACGAAATAGTGTACTTATAAGACCGAAATGGTTGATTTGGAGCATTCTTAAATAGTTAGGTTGCTTGGATGTAGTTTATTTAACAAATAATAATTGTCCTACTAAGCAAAATAAGAATGGTGCATTGTAATATCGAACAGTACCGGCCTTGAAGGCAATAGCAAAAAGCTTCTACCCACGCACACAATTTGACACAAATCCACACATAAAGCGCTTCAGTATCGTTTTCAATTTGGGTCTTTTAAATGAATGGACTCAAGTTGATGATGATTTGCACTTTCTTGCCATGTGTGTGGGATAACAGCAGCATGTTGTATGTTCACTTCGCGAGTCTGTTTAACCGCAAGGTTAAAACCTGACTTGCTTGTACACATCGCAAGCAGCGTGTATCGTTTTAACTTAGTTCGCTTAGTTGATCATTTTGCTTTATGTTTATTTTTGGGATGCTTTGTTTTAAAATATATTCATCTCTTTTGCTCGATTTGATTTATATTTAACTTTAAAGGTTGGTTTGGCGATTGTTGGTCAAGGCCTGCCATATTAGTGGACTTTAGCTTTCAGTGACTTATTGATTACCATTGCAGGATAGTCAGATCTATGTATGGGAGCACGGTATATTCGGGGCTTGAACCCATGACAGGCATGTTGTTAAGTTGAACGAGTTGACGACTGTACTAAGAGAACAGCCCAATTAGAGTTTAAGGAGTTTAGTTTCCAAGAGGTTTAGAAGGGTCTAAAATCATACATCAAATCTAGAATGCAGATTTGTGGTTCGATGGAAACACATGGGAAACACATGCACAATTGCGATAACCAAAGACGAGCACTTTTGAGGTCAAATTGAAGAATGTGAATATCCGTAGTAAGCAAAATATTGTCTAAAATTCTGAAATTAGATGCCACGAGTGCCATTGGGAACATTTACTTAGTGACAATATTATAGTGGGATTTCATGTGATGCAGTTTAAGGCTCTTTTGCGAAAGAGTTTCATTGAGCATCAATTTGAAAAGCGGAAGATTCGTTTAGGTTCTTAAATTGAGCATTACAATTGAGTGAAATTCCAAAAAATGAGAAAAAATCCTAAACATGCACTTCACAAGTACACTTCAATATATTGCGAACGATCGTTGTACTTGTTCATGCACAACAGCAGACAAAAGAGTAAATCGATTAATGAAAGTCCATTTATCTCAAAACATTATATTACTTAAGCTGATCAAATTATTACTCATTAAGGGATCAAAACATCATCTTACCCGCGCGGCCACTAATCGCTCAAATTGACACTCGTTAGCAATGTTCCCTTCCCGGTTCTTTTAATCAACAAATTCCTCAATAACAATGTATGAGTGTTGAAAAATAAACTCCACCATCACCGTTTTCACCCCTTGCACATTACGCAAAGGAACACTTTTGCGTAACGCTGCATGTTTCTTCCATCAGCCGTGCAGCAATTGAACCCTCATGTGCGCATCTATCGGATTCTTGGCGGCGTAAAACGACACACGCGCGCGCGCGCGCACCATCGAATGCGGGCTTGTCGCGTATCAAATAATCAATCTATTGCACCGCGCATTGCCCTCCCGATCTTTCCCGGGGTTGCATTTGCAGCAAAATCGATGGCAAAAAAAGAGAGTGAGAGGGAAAAACGCACTCTGTGTTAGACCAGCAGCATTGCTTGCTTGGATGCACTTTCACGGTGGTAATACACGGTGTGGTGGGTTCATTGCAGAACCCCGCGGATCGTTCGCGACCTGTATACACGGGGTGGTAGCAAGATGATGGTAGTAGTGACCCGGGGGTTGCTGTGGTGGGAAAATAATCAACCTTACCGGTGCCCATCTCTTTTTTTATTAATTCCCACCACCGAAGAAGTCGGGGGTCGGGGCAGAATTGTTAAAATCGAGATGAGATATAAAAAAAGAAAGAAAGGAAAGTATGCAACGGTGGCATACTGGTAATCGATCATCATTTCTTTTCTTTTTTTTTACTGCGATGGTGCGCGAATGGCCTGTTTTGGGCCCGGTTGTTGTTCGCTGGTATTATTAGGTTAAGCAGGAGAGTACGGCGACCGCGTCCATGGGAAACGCGGTTCGGGTGTGCGTAAGTGGGGAAGTGCTAAACGAGCCGGTTAATTTTCCTTGGGATAAGCGTTCTCCAGAACGGAGAAAAGTAGAAAGTATCCGCGGGTGGTAGGCTTTACGCTGAAGTGGGCAAATAAGTCCCATTGTGTTTCCGCGTGCCACCGCCAGCAGTGTGAACTTACCGCTCGACGCACCAACTGTGTGAGAGCGTGGTGGTAGCGATGGTGGATAAATTTATGTATGTAAGAATTGATTTTAATTACATTTGGCAAACGAAGGCCGGGTGTTAAACTGGCTGTTTTCACTATCAGCAAATCAGTATCGCTAACAACAGCAACCCGCCTTTCCCAGCAGTGCGGGAAAGTGCTGGAAAAGCGCGTATGCGCGCGGCCTGGAAAATACTACTCCACCCCTCCAAGAGTTGTATCCAGCGGGCGGGCAAAAACAAAACCACAGGACCTTCCCATTTGCTTTTTTTGTTCACTTTGTTTGCAGGGAATTTGGGTGCTTGTCGGAAATTTGTATTGCTAATAGGGGCGGGATTGTGATTACGGGTGCGTTAATTATGGTGTTGTTAACTTCCGCTCGCACCACCAAGCCCATGATTAGCGTTGCAGGCTGGGAAGTGGGCAGCGGCAGAACATATTTTTGCATATCGGACAAGCTGTTTGGGGAAAGGGGCGGAGAGGTACAAACAGTGCTAAAAACAACATTCCGGGGCTTTCCCTGAGTCCTTAAACCCCAGAGCATTTTTCGTGTTCAAAAGTTCCCAACTAGGATTCATTTGCCTTCCAACCTTCCCCCAAAAAGGAGGTCACTCTACGGCGATGTGATAACATATTCGCGCTCTTAACACCCCACGGGCCACCGATTGTTTTGCTTTCCAGCTCAACCTTTTCCAACGACAATCGCTGGCAAACACCGTTTGAAGGTCCATTAACATAAACGATAATGTTGTCGCCTGTCGCCCCGTTTTCCCGACCGCTTCAAGGATGATGGAGTCCCGCGCATCGAGTGGCCACTTTTGCGTGCTGCCATTTGAGCCCTCAGGACCCACTCCCCCCCTGTTTTTTATCGGTTATGCCTCTCACTCTCGGTACTCTACTCTTTCCATGTATTTTCACTCCCCTGGCGCGGAGTATACATATTTGCCGAATACGGGGTGAAAGTTGTTCCGATGGCATCACGATTTCTGCCGTGCCTGTAGTTCGTTTCGGTAAAAGGTGGGAGGTTTTGCTAACCACTCCGGAACACGTTTGCACCTTTCGCTGATAAGTGAAAGTCAAATGCAGCTGCCGGTGCGCTGTGCAGTTTAATCGGACATGCGGGGACGTGGGGTTGGAAGCGATCACTCACCTTAAACAAAATTGGTAAAATAAACGACATGGTTGCATGGAGTTTTATCCACCCTCCCCAGGTCAGGTTGCTGAAGTTAAGTTGTCGCCGGCCACAAAAAAAGGATCCATTTTCAATGATTCAGCTGTCATCGGCACGGGTGCGTCAAAAACGTCAACGTCACGGATGTTGTTGCCATTGACAACCACGTGGTGCGTGGTGCGTAGGGTGATCGGTTGACTGCGCTGACGCATGACGCAAATATGATGCACTTTTGCTTTGTGCAACACACCAGCAGTTCCCTCCGGTACCTTATCTAGCAGTGGTGGGAGCAAATAAAAGCGCCACCATCACGGCCTGGCATTGGGCTGGGGTGGGGTTGTGCGCTCTATCGTTGTGCGTTTCTTTATCGCTCGAACGAAGAAGGTTGCGGCTGATTGCAGTTGCATGGCGAACGAGTTTGTTGCCTGTGCTGCCAGCGCTAGAGACGGCAGCAGGTCGATGAACCTACATTGACGGATGGCGAAGCCTTTGGCATGCACATATTTGTCAGCCCGGTGTGCCTCGCGACGGATGGGATTGGGTTTATTTGTTTTTAAGGGCGGTATAGTGCGGAGGAGCCGTAGATCCTACGAGAACGATCGAGTAGTGTGGTCTCGCTGTGTTGGCTGTGTTGGAGGCATAGACGCGTCTTTTGTTTGGATATGGTTTGCTTTTTTGTTGAACTTTTTTTGTTGGCTGGAGGTTGTCTTCTTTTCGTCACCCAAAAGCCTACTTTCGGTTTCGGCGTTGGGCGCTTGGATGTGATGCGTTAGGTATTTGAATAAGTTGGCCCCTGTTCAGGGCTCATTAAATTATGCTCCAATCGAGAATCTCGCACTTATTAAACAAATTTCAATCATTTGAGTTTGTATCCTTTAAAATTATTATTGTTTTGAAATCAAATAGAATATATTACAGGTATTCCCCGATATACGCTATTAATGCCGACCAGAGCCATATCTCCAAACTAAATTAATTACTTGATCTGATATCAACTTAACATGCAATGTTATACCTTTTCAAATGGTTTTAAAAATTCGACCAAAAGGGAATTTGTTTTGCATTTGAGATTGGATGCGTCAAATCAGCACAATTTGCTCAAATAGCTGTCAAATTAAGAATATCTTCTATTTCTATTTGACCAGAAGGTCCGATGTTCTTTGTGAAATTAAAAAGGGAAAATAAACAAAAGCTAGTATAGACATTAAAAGAAGAGAAAAGAGAATTTTAGGTTTAATTACACAGAGCTCTAATTGTTATTTCTCACAGTTTCATCACTAAATAACGCTTAGTATTTGCTTAAAACGACAAATAACCTAAAATTCCTTCCAAACTTATCGAAACACCCAACGCACTGGCATAAAACTCGTAGACAATCGAATCTTGTCACTGCGTAACTAGTCTAGAAGACTGCAAGTGTTTGTACTAAAAGCTTGCAGCATGGCGATTGGTTTAGCAATAACACTCAAACACACCTAGAGAACGATTGCTGCAATTATTGTGTTGCCTCTCGCCGCTCCAGCAAACGCTTACTGTTCCCCAGTGCTCTGTTCTATATTTGCGATCGCGCTAGTTGGATGGAAGTTACGGAATCAGTCATCCTGGGTCCAAACAAACTAGGCCACCCATGCGTACGCATACACCCATACACCCATGCATATGACCCACCGAGGTAGTTTGACGCTCCATGAACACAAGGTTTTTTATACGAACTTTCGGCAAATGGCTGCAGATGGTCGTGCAATGGGTATCGATAAAGCGAGCACCATGCGGGGTTGATAAGAGAGTAGTGTGAGCGTGTCTTCTCGGGGCTCGTTTCGGGGCCAGATTTGCCTTTTACTAGAATGGTGGCCATCTTTACCACGCTCAATATTAGTTCAATCTGGTGTGGTGTTAAGAGTGTGTCAACACAATCGGGCTTGAGGAATTGAGCGTGCGGGAGAGACGCTCCAGTTTACCGAAGCGTTATGCAATTGAGGACGCATTCATCGTGGCAAGGTTCTCGAGCGCACCACGGTCAATGACCGGCAGCACCGAAGACGTGCACGTTATTTGACAATCACTCAACCCGAAACGATGCATCTTATTTTGACCTTATTTTTCTATTCCTTCGTGAGGCGTGTGCAAATACGCAGACCTTTCGAACCCTTCAAAAACACATAAGTCTCAAACAATTCAGTGATCTTCCACTTGAGGTAGGACCTTTGTTCGCGCTCAGTTTCGGCAGGGTTAAACACCTTCACAAAACCCCTAACATGCAAGAAAGTGCATTTTTGCTTTCATTACTTCCTATCCTCTTTCTTTCTATGTCCATACAAGTGAAACTCTGCGGAAAAAAGGTCCACAAACCAAGTGCGTCGTTTTTATTTGGTGAAAGGATTTGATCGTTTTACTTTCCTATTCCTACTTCGCTCCCAGACACTGCAGACTCCTCCGCAAACAGTGCATTTTAGATCGTTATAAATGATGCATTGCAGTTCCCGAAACCATTCACAATCGCAATGACGATGCAAACCTTCTCCGAACCCGAATGCGAACGGTGTGTGATCGCACGAGAGGATCGCGGCGCAACTGGAAACTAGGTGCAGGTGTTTGGGTAAATTTTTTCCCAGGCTACAGAGCACAGCTCGAGGCGAAACATTTTCGTGTTTCGTTTTTTCCCCATTGCTGCTGACGCTGCCTTCATCGATCGCTTGCGCATCCTTTACGCACGCATCGCGCGCAGGACGCACGAGAAAGAAGCGTGCGGGGTGTAGAATGCATCCTTTATTGGTGGGATGCTTTTTTTGTTCGTTTCGTTTCTCACTCAGTCCTCTTGCACCCGCTCCTGCCGATGGCACAACCCGTTGTCAAAATATGACTTGTCTTGTTTGAGTTCGGTACAGCGAAGCACAAATAATAATTTTGGTCCTTTTTTTTCGTTCCCCTTACAATTCGTTCACTTAGCGAAACAAGAAAAAGCGTTCAGTGCAAATGCGTGGTGAAGGATGTTGTTTGTGTAATAGTGCATGGTTAACCCTTTGCGTGTTTGGTGTGGGAGCCCAACCATTCCCATGCATCCTTCCTCGAGAGCGTATGCATTCCGTCAGATGTTACACATCCACCAGCAGGATTGAACTGGACGACCGGGAAAGTGACTTTTATTGACATGCGGTAGATGCTGCGCCGGAAGTTTGATCTTCACTCCATCCGCGAGTGAAATCACGCCAGTCAGAAAAGGTTTCCCTTTCCTTGACGAATGTCGTGAGAAGTCAATGGTCCCGCGCGCGTGTGTGTGTGTGGGTCACGGTGGAGTCAGCTGGAACGCCATACGAGGATCCTAGACATATGGGACCGTGGCTACAGGATGTGGTTTCGTTTTTTTTCTCTGTTAAAGGGATGAGTATATTCCAATCACCCAATGGCCTTTGATCGAGAGTGAGAGCGTGGGATTTTATGAATAAATCAATGGTTCCAGGAAGCGAGTGCATCCTTTCGTTGGACATCCGCCACTGCCAGGAGCGGGTGAACAAATGGTTGGCGATCATTGCGTCTGTATCGGATCCAGTTGTGGTGGAGGCTGGAAAGGGCTATTGAGAGTGTGAATTGTAGTTCATTTAACACAAACAACGAATGCAAATGGGAACAGGACAGTCCGGATGTGGGCGCAACAGATGTCTTCAGAAAAGTTCAGACGAGGATCATCTATCTCATTTACTTGAAGGATGGTTCGGTCTTTGTGTGAATTCTACAATTTTATAATATGGAACTATTTCTTTGGAAACTGCAGAGTTGACGTGTTTTCTTTTCAATTGATCAACAGCAAAGACGTTGTTTCTGGATGGTTTTGGATTTGGTCTAGATTCGCTTCGTTTCAATTAGTTGGTTCTTCATCAACAATCAACTCTTTTGAATAAGAGTTTATCTACCATTCAAGAGAATCCAGATTCCACTGATTCTTTTTGATATCAATGTCCATTTCATTCAAGTCCTTCATATGATGTGACCTTTCTCTGTGTGCAATAGCTTACGAGCAATTCAAAGATCAGAAAAATAGCCAAAACATGCCATCGATTCAGCATCGATGCGAAAATGGGTGTAGATATCAGATCAGATTGTCTCACGATGATCACCTCAGATTGGAAATTGCTTTTCAAATAATGTCTTTAAGGAGAAATCCCACATAAACGAGTGATTTTGACATATTTTGTCTTCATTGTCACTGTAGACTAGATAACACTTATTTGTACTAGGCTATGTTCCGTTGCAAAGGCTTTGCTTGTTAACTCGTTAGTTTTTGCCGTATCATATAACACAGTTTAAACTTAATAATACTATTGCAACTGCTATAAAGTTATCCATGTATTGATCGCTTGGGTGTAAAAAGCAGCAAAAAGGATCATTTTACATAGGATTTAAATACATTTTCTACCTTCCTGTTGAGTTTCTACAATATTATAAAGAGGTCATTGAAAAGGAATAAACATAATGAACAAGTTATAAATCGTCCCAGACAGAAGGCGCACAAGAAAAGATTTGTGGTTATGATTGTTTAAAAACTCTACATGTTTGTTGACCATAGATACAAGAGAGCTCTTCATAACATCCAGGCAACAACCACTTTACGACCCACGACAAATGATTTTATTATCCTAACATCCCCATGAAGGTACAAGTTACATACGAAAGAAGGTACAGTACATCGACGAAGGATCGTAATGTTGTAATGTTTAATGCGAAGCCAGAAGAATAGAGTTTAAGCTGTGTTTTTGTTGATCCAAAACACTCCTTTCCGTGGAAATGTGAAGTAGATTCCGCGGGCCTGTCACTGGTGCCCGTATCCTTTTCCCCGTCCCGACCACAGTCGCGAACGTGCATGATAAATGATCGGTTTGGACCGCCCGCGGTGGTGTCCTAAGATCGGCATGGCGGTGGTCGGGCTCGCTGGTCGGAAACTGAGAGAGGATGAGAAAATGAAGCCAAAGGACCCGTGGAAGATTATAAAAAAAAAGTAATAGAAAAAGATTATATTGCCGTAGATCGAAAATCATCTGCCTCGCTTTAATTGGAAAAGCAAGCTGATATGTGTAGTATAGGATGAACGTAAAAAAGAAGACTATATTAACGTAACCCTTCTGAAAGCATAGGACCGCGCACGAACGAAAGAGCTACAAAATTTGTGAATTTCGCCATTCCTATCTATACACTCGGTACTCGGCCTCGTGTAACAACACTAGAAGAACAAAAAGAAGTACCGGAAAAGCCCTACGCAGGCTCCTTTTTTTGTTCGATAGCCAATTAAAAATTGTTACACCGTACCGTTCCTTTCATCCCGACGCCGTTCCCACTTGTGCCGCTGTGACGTTGCGCAATTTATGCCCCTGGCTCACCCTAACGCCATCATTATTGGCAGTTCCTCTTCCAGCCTGTGCGGTGCGTACAGCTCGGCAAACTTAATCAATATTGCAGACTCTTGCCGGCTCTTTCGTGTATCCTTTTGAACATCCGGAATAATCCCGGAAGGGAATTATTGATGAAAACATACATCTGAGCACTCACCGGCCTCTCGAGACGAGCCGATTTCCTAACGCGCACCTCAATTTCCCCTTTTATTCTGCACATTCATGCTACGAGATTGTAGTAGCAATTTAACGCATCCTGATCGTGTTCGATTGTGCGATTCCTCTCCTTCGGCGTTGCTTTTCATTAGCGAAACAGGGTGTCTTCTGGAGAGGGCTGTTTCACGCACGGATGCTGCGCACAAGAGCAGCGCAATAAAATAGGGTGGATAATATTGGAGAGTTGGTGAAACGGTGAAAGGAAAGGCTCGAGGAACATCTCGGGAAGAGCCAACCAATTGGAGCGCAGTGATGAGAGCAGCGAATGGGAAAGAATGTCGTGCCTTTAAAAGGATCGGAGGGATGCAGAAATGCGCAACTTATATTTGCATCTCTTTCGCGGGTTTTTCTGCGAATGGTGGGAAGGAAACATGCTTATAACGTTGCTGTAGGCATTGAACAATGAAACTTCTGCACTGAAGGGTATTGCAAATGGCGATTTTAAATATATGATTTATAAATGCAGCCTCAGTAGCACTGAAAGGTGGATATGAGAAAGCTTATTACTTGCTAATTGACATGATCTTGTATTTTGCTTTGTCATATTTTCGTACATTTTGAAATGATTATCAATAGTATTTCTTACCTAAACTTTTCTACTGATCCACACTTTTTCGGATGTTACACGACGTTCTTTCCCAGTAGCTGACCCAAGACATAGCTGCGAACGTGTTAATTATTAAGCTATTTTTTCACATTTTTTATCGTTCAAGAAGCCACGATCTCTTTTTAGTTTTGATTCCACTGTTGATCTTACTGTCAAGTCATTGATTCACACTAAGGACCACGGTTTTGTAATACAAATTAAACAAAAGATGTTTCAAATTGAATAACTTCAGAACAAAATCATAAAATGCTGCTCTATTATGAAAGTTTTGAGTGGTTATTAACAAGTGGTTTCGAACAGTTGTAGGAAATAACCAATTATGAGGATCAACTATGAGATGGAAAACAATGATGTCTTGCATGTCATAATTCAATAACATTTGCCTCTTATTCGAATTTTTCAATCGCAAAAAACTAACAAAAACAAACAAATAAAATATAGAATCTAATGATCCTAAAGCGAAAACCGATCTCGATGTTCGAATGTTCACGATCTCGTATTTGCGATAAAGCTCACAGTGGTTCTCAGCAAAACAAAAAGCGCCTGACGACAAAACTGCCAGGTTTGTTTTAATCCACCCGCTCTCTAGCTCTATTTTCGGCACACATTTAAGAGCGGACGAATACAGCCGAACCATTCCGCCGCCTGAATTGGTTTTGCTTTTTGTTTTACGATTTCATTAACGTTTTTTCGCCGTTCTTTTCTCCATCCCCGTGTGCGTGTCTGTCATGCTGTGGCCGTGTCCATTTCGCATGCGTTACGCATGCGGTGGTCTGTTTTTGGCGAGACAACTCATCCACACAGACGAACCATTCAGCAACCACCGGTGCTGGTGGTTTCGTGCAGGAAGGAGACCTTTTTTATTGACCTTCGCACAAATGCGCCATTCTCTGGGCGATGGAATTTGCCATACGAGATGCGCAGAGAAGCGCCACAGGGGAAGGCGGCAATGCGAGGATGGTGCTGGGTTTTATTGGTTAGTTAGACATCGTTTGTCGCCTAAAAGGCTTACGTTCGGAACGCACGCACGCACGCACCGTCGCTTCCTGTGGCCTTGGTGATGGTTGGGGCCCCGCAAAAGCCTAATGAGCGTAGAGTGGTTTTGGTTTGGCGGATTTTTGATCGGACGGTGGTAAACCAACTCGCTTGCGAGAGCTGACGAATTTAGATGCGAATTTTGTGATTTCGATTCAGTGTAAACTCGTTTGTCGAAATTAAGCGTTTTTTTTGGAAATTGGGAAGATTGGGTTTATTAATTCAAGGCGAAAAATGCTTATTGGTGCTATAAATCTGTGCCCGCTCCGTTGTTTTCTTTTTTGTTTAATTGCTCAGCGCCCAGCCCTGCGCGGCATTTTGTAAACAGGTTTGGCATTTGACGAACGCAATCAATGGCCTATCATTTTTATTAGTTGCTTTAGAGTAGGGGTGCACCAACCAACACTTCGATTGAGTTGTCTTGCGAAGGGGAACTAAAAGGATCCTATTACGTACGGTTCTATTACGTGTCAGCAGGTGCCAATTTTCCTGGACCTCTGTCAATATGCCACTAGGGAGGTAGAAGAATAAGAAGCAAAAAAGTGAATCTTTATTGGAAAACTCACATTTACAAGCGTCATGTAATGTGATAGGAGATGTCTTCTCCTTGCTCTGTATTTTAAAGGGCCATTTTTTAGCGATTGTTAGCTAAATTTGGACGTCCAAAAAAGGAAGAATCTCCAATGTAATTGATATGATGCTTGTAAGTGACTTGTAAGTGTGTGCACGAAAACAAGTGATGGATTATGTTACTAATGGCCACTAAAAACTCACCAAGGCACATGTACTGCAAACTCTACTGCAAATAATTGAGTTTATGTTGAGGAAACAGTCAGTTGCTGAACGTTGAGTACGTCGATTTAATTTGACTATCATTTTATTGAATGTGAAACTAACGAAGATGGTGAGTGATCTTAATGATGGTTGTTAAAGGATGTCTTTAAAATTCAGCAAAACTTTAAACTATCAATTTTACAGGCGATTGAAGTTTATGAGAATCGGAAGAAACATGTTAAAACGATCAGGCAGTCGTTGATCGTTGAAGGTCAGTTCAATCTCGAGATGACGGAGTCAAAAATCAGAGTTGAAAGGAGAATTTAATTTTCTCTACAATTCAAGTAAATGTAAATAATCGAATATTCGAGAATGAGAAACAAATGAGAATCATATAATGGAACAGTTTGATCACTTGGTAGAATGGTTCAAATCAATAGTGGAGTATTGCAAGCATTCTGTGAAGCATTTGAAACATGTATAGAAGCATATAAATATTTTTAACAACTAATTTAGTTTAGTTTAATTATGAAAATTGTTTCAATTTGAAATGTATTAGAGTAATTTGTCAACTATTGCACACGACAAATATATCAACAAATTAATATAACCTAGGATATATTTGTGGAACGTACAACAGAATGGGACGTAACCTGTTAGTTAATTGTTTATTCGAATGGTCTTCATTTAATCGACCGTCGCACCACGTTACATGTTTTATTAAAACATCATCCACAGTTTGGCCGCGTATCTAAGCTGCAATATCTACTGCCTGTTGTTGTTTTTCCTTCTTCCTCCATTCTCGCTCTGTCCCTTCTCTCATTTCATCTCTATTTCTTCCACCGCCTTCTCCCTTTCCCTTCGCCCCAACCCGCGTTTCTATTGCTTTAACATTCACCACCCTTTTCCTAGATGGGGAGGGCAAACTTTTCAAACTGCAACCTGATCAATTAGGTTGCTGCACGGTCCGCCAACCGGTTTTTGTAGGGCCACGTGAAAACGGAGTGACGGTCATCCGCACGCAATGGAGACGCACATGGAGGGGAAGGGAGCGTTTAGCAAACGGGTCGGGGACAGGAAAGCAAAGAAGAAGGAAAACAAAAACACACACATACACACCAGCACACGCACAGTGCCCTGTTTAGATTTACGAGCGAGCGAGAAAGATCGATACGAAGAAGGGTGGCTAAGGGGGGGGGGGTTTGTGTGTCCACTTCCCCTCGCCCCATGCGTTTGCCTAAATTTTAGCCGACGCAGTTAGTACCGATTTCGAAATGTCCGAAACATCCCCGACACGACAACAATCGCGCAGGAGGGTGCAAAGTCCCTTTCGCCGGTGGGATTCATTCAGTGGTTCCATCAACAACGCGGTCTCCCCCCTTCCACCCCTCACCATTCCCACCTCTCTTTCTTATCTCTTCACGCACATTTTCATTATCTGTGTGCCGTGGTTCGTTTTTCTCTTTTTCCGCTTGATTGTCGATCCGTGCTGATAAACTGCACACACGATGCACGTAGCGCAGCAGCGCGACACTCCGCGCACAATGATGCGTGCGTGCATGGAGTTCGTGTGTGTGTGTGTGTGTGTAGTGGTTAGGTTTAAAATTTTAATTTACAGTTTCCTTTCACACTGATAATGGCCGCAAGCAAGTCGAGCGACCCAAATTTGTTTTTATTGTGCTTCAACCGCCGCCCCTGGTTGTCGTCATCGTCCGCCAACAACTGGTCCCTATTTTCCGCTGATTGCTTTTCTGCGTGCGTATTCTATCGCGCACACACATCATTGGAACTGTGCCGGCCTTTTTTGATACTCTTTCTGCCGCTCGCTATACGACGGAGAATGTCATCTCGATGCGCGGCTTGCTGAGATGGGGCCGGCTGAAACCGAAACAAAAAGCACGAAAAAAGATCGCAAATGCTCAAAGATGTAACGCTGTTGGCAGGGCAGCAACCTTCGCCCCATCCAAGCAGTCTGGTCAAACAAACGCTCGCTTTTCTCTCTGCCTCGCGGCGCAGTCGTCACTCGTGGTTGTTTTCTTCTCTGCCCTATGACGGTATTGTGACGATCGATTCTCTGTCTCGTTTGCTCCCACCCAAAACCAAGCACGGCCGCGACTGCGTTTTTCGAATTTGTTCGCACTTGCCAATGGGTCACTTTCCCCACGTCCCCGTCATCCCCCTTCGCGCCGCTCAGTCTCTTCGACCTTCCCCCTCCGTTGGGGTGCACCAGCAAACGAAACGATCGGTGTCAACGGCCTCCGCGCAGGGGCAGGTTTTTCGGTGGTGGTTTGGGCCCTGCTTCGCACAATCATACGGCTGCGGGCACGCATACCGACGCAATCAGCGCGATCCCACCACCACCACCACCACCCTCCCCGCCCTGGTGCTGCACTCTGTGGTGGATGCGCAACGTAAACGCATTCGCTCGCGCAAAGCCCGCAGCACACACGCAGCAGGCCGCGAACCTATGATCTTTCACACAGTTGATAGGGAAGTAGGGGAAACGGAACGGAAGGGAAGCTGAAGGGTGTGAAGGGGATAGCTGCTTCTGATGGGGCTGATGGAAAAGGGAGTTTAGGTTTGGGGTGGGGTGGACAGATGCATTTCAGCGTGTACGAGGGAGAAGGAAGCAGAATAGTACGTTACTGTGCGTACTCCGTGTCTGTTTTGGCCCGTGCTTAGTTTTGGGTGAGTTTTTCAAGCTTGGCCAGCTCGAGAGGGAGAGGTAGGGGGTAGGGAGGGAAGCCAGCCACTACATGGTGCGCTCTCGTGATGGTTGTGTGATGCGGTTTTTTCCATTCCACCAATTGGGTGTCTTTTTTTCGCTGTGCGGCACAGCGTGCGTTCGTCTGCACTTGTTCACTTCCTCTGCAAACTCTGGGGGACTCGCGTGAAAGCGGCCAGACCAGAAGGTTTGAGATGCAAGAGGTGCGAAGGGTATTAACTGGATGGACCGCCTAAAGAACCCTCCAGGGGAAGGTTCCCGGAGAGGAAACGGGAATGTGTGATATGCACACGCACACACACACACACACGTCCAGCGCGCAACAAACGGATGAATTGTTTGGCCTGGGCGGGGTGCTGAAGATGTTCGCCGGTTCTTCCAACCACCAGCACCGAGCTTAGCTTGGCCCGGTTGTGTGAAGAATGCACCCGCAAACTACCGCACCTACTACCGGCCTGCTGGAGCGATTGCGTGCGTTATCACTCGCGATGAAATAACGGCGCGATAATCGGCCATTTTTTCTGGAGTACCCGTGCGGCAGCCATCGGACAACTGCGATTGATGAAGTTGGCGACACGTGTACAGTGTGTGATTTACCGTGTTGAGGAAAAAAAGGCACATCCGGTAGAATGGTTAAGAAGGTATTGGTAGATTAGGGCGAGGAACGACTTCTTTTACGGAAAGTAATGTACTTCTATGGGTTTAGGATCGTCCCAAAATTATGACAACAGTAAGAAACCAAATCAACCTTCCGAGGACTTTTTTTCCAATCTAAGGCATATAGAAGAATGAGATGTTTGTCGTCCTCTATAGTGCAGTCTATTGATTACAAACTAAAACGTTAAGTCACAGTCACAACACCAATGCCGAACCGTGTACATTTGGCGTAAACAAGGTCATACAGCCATGTGAGCGTGTAAACACGCACGTCTTCCAGAAGATAGCACATCTCCACTTGTGTTTGTTAGTGCAAATGTTGTTGCAAAACACGACAAAACTATCAATAAGTGTTACGCCGCCAGTTATGGTCTATTTTTGTCTTGGATGCATCATGAGTTCGACATATTGAGATATATGAGGAAGATCATGATTCGGACTTAAGATGCTTAGGTCTTAATAAAGTAAACTTCTAGCAATTTGGATCTTGCTGGGACTGTTGAAATAGACAGGTTTTCGCATTAGAGTGGTTGAAAAGTTCTTACGAGCTTGAATGAGATTGCAGAGTTAATATTCGAACAAAATTTACACACGCGAAACTGACAGTTGTTATTGGATAATTTGAATTAGATTGCAGAAGAGACCATGGAAACACCACATGAGATTAAGAATATTGCGAATCTATCTGAAAATGAGTTTTGAAAGGTTTTCAGGACTATAGATCAGTGTAAAACAATATTTTTAGCTGTTTATAACTCTCAATGCAATTTGTATACGTCAAAATCGCTCATTAGATGCTAGAATTGACGTAGACTAATTGATATTGGATGCAATAGTCGATTGCACTAACAGACGGTGCAGTGTATTCAAGAATTTGACCAGAAGCGCTTTCATGCACTAAGATCACAGAGACCACTCAGGATCTGACCTGATGATCTACTACAAGACATTCCATTTCAAACACCGGAAAACGTCTTGTAGCTGGAAGAGTCGGCAACACCAATTACATCTCTTAACACTACAATCAACGAAGACCATTAAAGCTATTCTCACACCGCACAACTTAATGTACGTAACATCTTCATTCATCCTTCAGCATTGCCAATTGATCGTTCCGGTGTCATCTTGTGCCTATTTTTGGCTCAAAATTCCGCAGCAAACCTCCAATTCCAAACAAACCCTCCAAACACCTCACCCTCCACACGCTCCCTTATGTATGATTCGAGATGACAGCACAGATTACTTCACCACCCGTTGGGAGGGGGGAAGGGAATGGTTTTGTTCGCTTGAAGATTCACACTCAGGGCCACTCAGGGCCACACATACCGGATCTGCTACTGCTGATGCTCTACGTCGTTCGGAAATCTGCCAGCCTTGGCCCGCAAAATCGTAAACAACTTGGCACACAGCGCAACGCATTAGCACGGTGCCTTGCCATCCAATGGCATTGAGCTCGGAACTGTTCCGACACTGGCGATCCTCCACGTTTGCGGTTTCCAGCCGCTGCTCGCTTCGCTTTTCTTCCGCAGCACACAAGGTCTGCTTGGAGCGCATGTTTCGCCATCGCCCTCAGCCGTTCACTTCCTTCGAGGGTAGAGTTTAAAAAGGCATTACCAAAAAAACACACTCACAATTCCCTTCCGAGCTGGGAGCATATTTTGCTCGAGGCAGCCGTAGCGAATGCTGGCCGAATTCCGAATATTTTTTTTTGGCACACGCACAAACACCTCCGGGCAACGGCTGCCTATTTGCTTTGGCAGCAGCAGCACCACCGTCGTCGTCTCGCGTACGCACATTCGTCGCCTGGCGTCGTAAACAAGCGTGGATTGCGGCATGGCCTTCGCACGCGCGTCCGATTGTTTTGACCTAGATTTTTGCGCCACCCTTTTTACGAGTGCGAGGGGACGGGCGAAACCACACAGACAACCAAAAAATCCCTTTACCCTAAACCTGTTGCGACCTCGCAACGGTGCACGTATTTGTGCACGTGGAATCGCGCGTACGACAGCCGCGTTCGGAGTACGCGTTCGCAGTGGTCAAATTCGCGGCGCTAGAGTGCGTGGCAATGGTGGGGTTTGAGGCTGGTGGTTTTGAATTCTGCCCCCCTGGTTTGCGTACGGTTTCATCACGGACGGCCAAGAATTGGGTCTGTCGGGTTTGGCAAGATGTGTGCAACTTCTTCCGCTCTCATTTGGCGGTGCCGTCACCTTCATAAGCAACGAAAATAAACAACGACAGAACGACGCTTGATTATGAAGACTTTTGGGACGGGGCATGATACTGTTAGAAATGCACACAAGATGAACAAGTTTTCTAGGCGTAATAGTGCTGCGTTTTGTTCTGCTAATATCCCCTTGGAAGGTTATTGTGTGTGTGAGTGTGTCTCTCTTGTGTTGACTTGACTTGGTTCTTCTCTTTGAAAAGATGTATCGCCCACTAACAAGTGGCTCCGTCGTCAACCTGATGCCACAGGAGGGAAGAAGCAGGACAAAAAACAGAGGACCGTTGTAACCTGACACAATGACAAGGTTTGTGTGTTCGATGGGCTTACTCCGCTGGGCGAAAACAGAAACCCGTCCAAAAGCCAATGACTGACACTACGATCCGATCGTGGAAGGAAAAAAAAGATCCGTCATCGGAGGCTTGTTTCCCTCCTCCGGCTGTACGTTTCTATTACCACGCTTGGCAAGCTTCTGCACACAATAGTGCACTTGCAGTGGTGTGCACCTGCAGGACAAAGGAAAGCAAGTGGAACAGAGTAGGATCAGCTACACACATGTGACAGTTACACAAACTGGAGGATTGGATCGAAGAATTTGGAACGATCCTGTTGGCAACTGTGGCATTCGAGCTGTATGCCATTGCCCGTGGCGCGATGGATTATATTACAATTCAATAAAATGAGCGACTTCGATAGAACCATCATGCATCTGGTGCCTGAGGGTGAAAGTGCGAGGGTGTACAAACCCAACAAAAAAGGTGGAAAGAATAGGGAGCGAAGAAATTAATTCCTCGGACGCGTTTTTGGACATCTCGCCATGCAACTTTTCACGAAATGCTAAACTTTGGAGATCACACGGGAGATTAATCCAACGGTCCCTACGCACACACACACACACGCTAGAGAACATGCTACCGACCTTAATTAATATTCTCCAGACGTATCAAGTTTAGGGCTGGCAAGTTAAGCTACTCGATCTCCAAGCTCGAAGGGGAAAAGATTTTGACCCCTTGATAGGGCAAGATGCTGGTGGAATTTATGCATTATGCCCACAGTTCGGAGGGATTTGTCGTAAAAGGGAGTTGCACCATCCGTACACCATGGCTACCTGGAACATGGTTCGGTTTGTTGTCTATCTAAAAATCCCTTTTTTCTACCTGCCCCTGGACTCTGAGATGCACCTGAGCGAATGCGAATCATGAAATCAGGGCTGAGGGAACGAGAACTACGCACGCAATAGGAAGGGATTTGCGTAAGGAACTGGAAACGGGGGAGGGAGCATACAAAAGCGATCGTCCTTTGTTCGGGATTGCTTTATCCCCGCACCCTCACCCACGCACGCACCTGATCATTGTGGGTCAGCAGCAGCAGCATCACCAGCAGCATTGTTCAGGGTCCCAGGGCTCTGTGGTGCAAGGGATGTTTCGATAAATTTTATTGGATAATGCAACGCGACACGCCGCGCCACAGGTTTTGCGTTTTGAGCATGGCCGTAATTCTGAACTACCTTCGAACCGTATCGCCCGAAATCCGATTAACGATGGGGTATTTCTGTTCTTGAATGTTCCTTCTTCTTGCACAGCCTTTTTTGTGTCGGTGCCACGGTGATTCTTCACGCTGCGTTTCAAGCCCATGTTGTGTGAGGGTCCCTGGCCGAGACCCTGGGAGTCATCATTGCGGGATGAAATAGCATCACAATCAAGAACGACCCGATCCCGTCGATTTAGTTTATTTAGGGAATTAATTTTTTGGCATTTTGATCAAGTTGACGTTGCACAGTGGAAGAATGCGCCTGGCTGCGTTTCTATAGAGCTCGGGTGTGTGATCCGTGTTTGGTGCATCCTTTGTTCGTACGTATGCGTGCGTGCGTGGGAAAGCGTTAACTCGTTAAAGCAGTGTGGGAACGATCGGAAGTTTAGGGAGACGTTTTCGCAACTGGGGACATTTTTTGGGTTGTTGTATCCAAGTTTTGACACACAATTTGATGTGATAGATGAATTAAGTTTTTATAATACACTAAAAGAATGTTATAAATACAGTTAGGCTTCAAGTTGTCTTAAAATGCGAAAAGTGCTGGCTAGAAAGTCTCAAGACCATTTACGTGATCTTAATTACATTTCAGTTCAATAATTGCAGTCCTACGGACATACTAAACGCAATGGTGTCACGCAATAGCATGATAGATGCACATTTTTTCACGCAATCTAAAATGAAGACATTCTGTAATTGATCTCATTTTACGATCTTGGTAACCGTTCGTTGGAATTGGGAAGTATGTCAACTGGATTAAGAATCATATTAAATTATTAATAATTTTCAACTAACACATAAATTGCTCATGTTCGAAAGCTTCTGTTGACAGTTAGGAGAGCTTGGAGCATTCAAATCCAAATCTTGATCTACATCACACAAGATTAGCTTTCATCCATCTTTGTCCACCAACGCAAACGATGCGGTTCTCCGAGAGTGTCCTTCCACTTTGCGACCGGCATCCGATGCCGATCAACAACATGTTGCAATGGCCGTGGCTTTCAGACGCGAAGAAAACCCGCACAAAACTTCTCTTTGCGGGATCGGTTTATTAATCTTCTCGCGTTCCGCTGCCGTGGCTGTTATCGTTGCAATAGATCCACGGCAAACAGATCCCGCAACGCTCGGGTGGAAAAGAAAGACTGTAAACAACGCAGTAGTGGGCTTTGGAAACGAGTTATTAATTATCCCGACGCGTTTGACAGCTCTCGTCTTCTGAGGAAGTGAAACGCGCGAAGAGCAAAGGAGTGGATCAGAGTGAGAGGATGCTAGAGAGTTGTCAAAAAAGCAGCATCGCAGTGTACCGATCTATAGTTGAACGGGTGAGTTTATGCGTCGCGAATAGCCATAGAAACCACACACACAAATAAAAAAACAACCTTTACCCCAATTCTCTCACCGTGGCGTTAAAAAGTCCCAGTTTCTTGCTTTCTAGGTTCTTCTCGATGTCTCGATTTGATTTGCTTTGGTTGTTTCGTCGTTGTAGGTTTGATGCACACTGGTCTAGGTGTGGAGTTTCTTTTTACAATCTCCACCACGCTTATAGTTAGAAGGTTCATCTAAACGTTTCGAAACGACCAAAGCAGTCACGTAATCGGCCAGAGAACAGATATACAAGCCGCCTGCTATGTCATGACGTTCTGCGGGGTGTGCCCGCAAGGAATTAATGCATCTTTCTCTTATGTTGTTGTTCTGCCTGGCACTTCTTCGTTGTAACGTCTCATGTGTACCTCGCCACTGCCACCGATTCTATCCACAGCCGAGCGGAGCTTGGTGGAGAATGTTTCAGTGGAGAAAAAAAAAACCGTGGAGAAAATTATCATAACCTTACCCAACAAAACGCACTTGGATAGGCCGGCCCAGGTAAAGAAGCGGAGAACACGGAGAAAGAATAATGCAGCGAGACGAACGGCGCAAATCACCTCTTCACCGGAAGAAACCACCGCGCGTCGCTAGATGTGGCCACACTATGTTCTTGTTTTTTTTGGACTTTTTGGCTAGTCCACGGGGGATGGTGAAGTAGATTGTGTTTTACTTGTCCGTCAACTTTTGTTTCCTCTAGAAACAGCGGAACGAAAGGTTCTAGCAGTTCACCCTGCACAGGAACTCTATGTACAAGTGAGCTGTTCGAGCGCAAGTGAACTGTAGAGAACGATAAGATGGATATAGAATTAAGATGTGAATTAATTCTTCAATTCTTGCTGAATCATGCCATGATTTTGCTGGACAAGTAGCTAGTATAGAAGTAATTGAAAGATTTCGTAGAATTGGTGCACTTTTATCAAGGAGTTATTGGATTATTTAGCGTTTTTGTAGTTAGTTTACTCGGAATTGGTTCCACGTAGGTCCTGTTTTGATGAATACATATAATCAATACTGGGGACCAGCGATTTTAGGTTACTCTCAATACAGGAAACTAGCTCAAAAGTCACTTAGTATGGAAAATGTGGTTTGATCAAGAACTATCTTGTATCAGAAAAAAATATCAGACAGAATATTTGAGATATGGTGTTATTTGGCATCCATGATCAGATATTAATTATGTTCTGTTTTACATAATTAGCAATAGTGAATATATTGGAATCATGTACCTAAGATACAAGGACTATATCACATCTTATCACAACAAATATGATCTTATTTTTCATGGCTTTCGAAGATATTAATGTAGTAATCAGAAATTAAATTTAGTAGCTAGCTCAAGGACAGTTTGCTCGTTTTAAGTAGGCATTTCATATTGCAGTCCTGATAAGGATGAAGCAGGAACACAAGCAGGAATTGATTTAGGACCAGAAACGCCAACGACATTGCTCAGTGTCTTTAATCATCTTTAAAAACCAGAATTCAATATTTTTGAGCCCAAAACAATATACATTAAACGGAATTAGTTAAACACCAGCAACCATAAATCCTAGAAAGGATCAGCTATGTTCCTTTATGGTCATCAAGACTCATTACCTATGTCCTGATTTATTGACCGGCAACCCGAGTCCCATGGAAATTAGCCTTAAAGTTCACATTCTGAAAAGCAGACATATTTTAAGCAAAGAATAATAGCCATATTGGACACATATGTGGGTACATTTAATCACAACTCCTCTAGAACGCCCGAACGTTTATTGGCACCTTTCGCTTTTTTCTAGGTTCTAACCCCTATCCTTCGCTGGGTCAAATTATAGGATAGGAGCGTAACCCAAAATACAAAAAAACACACACATTATACCCAGCAGATGGTTTACTGGAGAGCGAACGGTTGATAATAAAAAAACGCAAACCAAACATCAGAAAGGAGAATGCTTAAAACGTAGTTAGCCAGATCGACTATCTGCGTGTGTGTGCGTGTGATTGTGCATTTCGCAGCACGACCTAACCATTTTTGGGACCCTTGACCATCACAACTACAACCGCCAGCATTATTATTACTATTATCATCATCATCGTCATCATCGACAACTGCGGTTTGGGCGGTTTTTGTTGGGACTTGGGAAAAAAGCAGATGAAAGTTTGAAGCGAACTTTACCCTACAGTGCAGCAGTGGGACAACACACCTTTCGCCAGCATCTAAAAGTGAACCGCGAAAATGGTTCCACACCTTGTATTCCTTTCCCCAGTGGACGGTGGGACAGGGGATACAGAAACCCCTTTTTATGCCCACAAAATATGAAGTGTAAAATAGTACGAAAAAAAGGACAAAAACGACAGTCGCCACAGTTCTAGAATTAAGGACATAAAAGCTGTGGAGTTGTTGAAACCAGAAAAAAGGCTATAAAACAATGAACATAGAGAAAAAACGGCAAACTACACGGGAATAACGATGTGGCAACAGGGTTGGGGAGGAAAGCATATAGATTGGAAAGTTCTTATCTTACCCGAACGGTTTCTCATTCGCTCGGTGGTGTCAGAAAGGGAATTTCCCCTTTATTCATTCCGTTTTCGCTCAATTTAACCATTTCCATCGAACTACCGACCGTCTAGTCAGTACGAATTTGTGGCTTAGCCGGCCAAGCGGTTCCCCATGGCCATTTAATAGGTTGCATTTGGCGGCAATGGCAAACCCGAAAATAGCCACTGCTCGCACACGGGGCACACGAGCTGCTGCTAGGTTGCTGATGGCAATAGATTGTTTCGTTGTATTTGGAAATAGATAAAAAAGTACGCCCCGAAAAGGAAGCTAGAGGGCACGAAGGATAATTATTTCGAAAGCAATGAAAAATAAAAACGCATTGATGCAAGGGGGAGATAGGGCAGCGTAACGTGTGCGAAAGACATTAGGCGAGTTAGAAAGGGCCCAGAGGAAGGAAAAACGCAAATGACATTCGCTTGTGCCAGGGCGCTTTGTGTGCAGGAGATATGGATGAGTGTTAAATATGCTTCACATTACTCCACCTTTCATGCAATATGCAATTTCATGTCCTTCTTTTTTACAAAGTTTATTGAATTGAAAAAGAGGTATACTTCGATGCGAACGAATTGCGATGAGCGCTGGTTTCAGTTTGCAATTTATGTAGCAGAAAATTGAAAACCCTCGCCTGTGAAAGCCCGGTCGTCTGTTATCACGAGACGCTCAGCACCGACGAGCAGCACCGTTTGCCAACAATAAATGGCATTTTATTTGCGCTCGATTGACGCGCAAAAGTTGTGTGCCGCACAGTGCGTTCTGGCACAAGCAGCAGCAGCAGCATTATCGTGCAGCGACTGCGACTGGTGGGTGTGTGATAAGGCAGCGAAATGCGAGCGAATGTCGCTAAAGGTGCACACAGTCGATTTGATTTATCTGCTGCGAGAGGTTTGCCCGTGCTGGAAAGCATTTTTTCCACACATTTGTATGTGTTTTTTTGGTTCGTTTCGGTCCTTTTTTCCATTGCGCGATGCTTTGGATTTGAAATGAAAGGAGTGAAATCAAAGGCTATGGAGCAGAACAGGTCGGGAGGAAATTACGGCAGTGCACAAGGATTTTCCTCCAGCTGGAAGAAGGATAGTTTATGCGCTGTGGCTGGAACATGTGTTTCCTTTACGAGTGTAGTGGCGTGGGAATATTTGGAATGATTCGATAGAAGTAAGCAGCCATAGACGGAACGAAACGAGGAGAAGCTTATTTACCAAATAAAAACAATGAAGTCCTAAGTAAAAAGGTGTATGTTGAATATAAATAAAATTAAATTAGTTAGCAATGAAAGAATGAATTAAATAATGATGTAAGAAAAAGAAAAAAGGATTTGAATTGTTAAAGAAAATGTATAATAAAAAAGTAATAAATATATAGAAACAAACAGTTTAAATGGAACAGTCAATTTAAAAAAAATTCTTTTCAAACTATTACAACAAAAATGAAAACAAAATGTATAATTTAATGTGCACAATAATCCAAACATTAATAAAATGAAAATTAGAAAAAGCTTCAAAGCCATGCCCGTAGCATACACAAATTTTCTTAAGTTGATCTATTAAAAAAAGCAAACAATCTATTCAACAGAAACAAACAAAACAAACAATCAAATCATTGCATACACAGCAACCCGTAAGAGAAACTCGAGTTCACACCTTTTATTCCGCCAAATTGTCCGCACACAATGGAAGCCAAAAAGGGGCAAAAAAAGGGGAAATGCGTTTCACTTTCGCATTTTCCATTTCGTAGGGAAGCGAACATTTCCTGTACTTCAAACCGGCCGATGCGATGCGATGCGATTGCGGACAAATATTGATCCTTCACAGGGAAGTGAGCGAGCAAACGAGCGGCAAATCTTCTCTCTACCCATTGTCCATCTTTTTAAAAGGTTAAACAACAGCGCGGCTCTCCTAATCAAACACATGCCATCCTTTCTATGTGGTATGCGGCGGCCGGAAATCATCACAGGATCGCGTTTCACCTTATCCGCCCCTATTCCAGCTGGCGGCAGATCGGTCCTGCCGCTCTTTAGAGCGCATCATCATCGCAAGTTGTTTTACATTTAATTTGGATAGTAATAAAATATCCTTTCCGTGGAATCGTGGTGAGCGTTTTTGGTGGTGTTTTTCTTTTACTTTGAGTGCGAAACGGAAATCGAAAGCAAACGTTCAGGTGTAACCCTTTCCGGTTTTTTTTTCTTCTGGCAATAAGAATCGGCACTCCGGAGGTTCTTAGGTTCTTAGTAAGAAAACCGCAGCTAACCCGAGAGCAGAAAGTGAATGCAAATAAGCAAAATATGGCTAGGGCCGGTCCGTATTCAAGCTGACGTAAAATCGTGATCCTGCAGTTCTGTGTATCCTATTGGAATTTCTAGCCAGCGTATCGACATCACGCATCAACCATCTGGCCCGAGGTGAAGAAATGGAAAGCAATAGAAAGAGGCGGCACTACTGTGCTTCCCTTCACCCTAGGCGCACGGTGCGGTTTCACCCCTTTTTTCGCTTTCCCTTTCCTTTTATAAGGACGTTCACTCCCAGGACACGCTGTTTGTCAGGGCCAAGGAGCACCAACCGTCCTGTATGCGAATGGGTTTGCTGAATGCATTTTTTGTTTCCTTCCTTCTTAGCTCCGTACACCAACAATCAAGAAGGTACGATTGCAAAGGAGAACAAGAAGGACTACCGAAAAAAAAATTAACGAGCTAACAGAATAAGAAAAAAAGATGCACAGTCTATTTTGCATATTGAAACTCATTTAAATTCATCGTCTAATGTTAATAAATGTGTGCTGCCGTTTTTTTCTTCTTCTCTCACTTCCCTCCAGCAAACTGTTCCCGGTTTTTGGCATCTATTCCAATGACACGGTACAGAGCAAAAAGAAGACAGAAAAAACAACAAGTCCACAACAGCCTTACAAACTGGATGCAATTCGACGGAATGGCGCACACAAACAACGACGGGCCTGGTGAAAATGTGCAACGTTCACGCGGTAGGGACATTAAAAGCCACACGGAAGCCGGATCCGATGGAATCCGGTTCCGGGGACGCCGGTTGTTGTAGTGGTGGTGGTGATGCGTTTTTTTTATGTTGACGTTTTCCATGTCCGGGTTCTTGACGGGGCCGCAGACATGTGTTGCAATAAAGATTGCATAATAATTACGTAACCGTTTGCCAACCGACCGGTGGCAAGGAAGGGGAAGAAGATTATTTCGGTTGGCCTTTTTTTGTTTATTGTATTTTTTTCTGTAGCCTTGCCAAGTTAAACGAAGTGCAACAGTGTAAGCTTAAAGTTGACCGTTTGCTCTTAAATATGCGGATTAAGAAGAAAAAAAATACGACTGGACAATCTTCAATTCATGATAAATTTTGTAGTAGTAGAATTTGAATACTGTTGAAAATATTCGTTCTGTTTAAAGTGGCGTTTGCATTCCACTGTTTTGCATGCATTGTTTGTTTCAAATTATTCAATATATAGTAAAACAAACACATAGACACTTACTTTAGTGAAATTTGGTTGACCAATACATAGTAACACTGCCATGTTGTCGGTTGAAAGCAAATTCAAAAGGAAATAGAAGCATTCATAAGCACCGTTTATCATGGAAAGTACTTATTCAGCTTCAAATGTACTTAAAGCCAGCAATAGAGCAAAGATAAAGCAATAAAACTCCAACTAATACCATGGTCAATGTTGTTCCATTATATGTTTGTTACACGAGTTTAACGAGTCTTATACGACTTCTGTCTTTCTACGTCTGTGTTTTAGGAGTTTCATTAAGATGCACAATAAGACATTTAAATAACGTCAGTGATTCATACATAATAAATAAATCAATAATTCAATGTTAATGGATAGAAGCTTATATTACAATGTATTTAAAATCCAGCAAGAAAGTATAGACTTAAAATAGTAAAGAAAAAAATACTTATCAAGAATGCGTGTTGCATCTCGTACTATTACTACTTCTGTAGAAAATCAGAACTATAAATGTACGATTATGTAGTTGTTGGCAACCTTACATAGATTTGTAACTCATTATTCTAGTCTTTCACTGTGATATATCATGTGAAATTTGTAGCAGGAGTCCTGTTTGTCTCAATAATGAAACTAAAAAAGCGATTAAAGAGCTCCAATGGAATGGAATCTTCAGAATGACATAAAATCATGCCCCAATTAAATAAAAAAGGACCAGGACTATTGATGCTTTCTTAGCAGAGCAAAATAAAACTATTATCCTTCGTTATTAAGCCGGTCTCGTAGTACAGTCGTCAACTCGTACGACTTAACAACATGCCCGTCATGGGTTCAATCCCCAAATAGACCGTGCCGCCATACGTAGGACTGACTATCCTGCTATGGGGGGAAATCAATTAGTCACTGAAAGCCAAGCCCACAAGTGGTACAGGCAGGCCTTGACCGACAACGGTTGTTGAGCCAAAGAAGAAGAAGAAGAAGATCCTTCGTTCTTTAAACATCAAATATTGTACTAACTCTTCAAGATGATTCCTGTTTGGTATGTTTATTTCTTAGTTTAGGTGAATTATTCGACCAATAATAAATAAATTTATTCTAAGCAGGTTATCACCATTATATAACATGAGATCAACACATAGAAATCATAAAAATCGATCGAATTAATCGAAGGTGTTAATTGTTTTCAATAGTATTAATATTCGACTAAATCCCATAAAGAACAAAACTTCACTTCACTCACTCCTGTTGCCCTGAATTAGCAACATTGTGCGATTTAAAATAGCCTAAACAGTTGAACGAGTTTAAAGAGCACAGCGAATAAGATTTTCGCCATTTAATTACACACAAAAGCGCAAAACGCTCAGCTCAAGGAGATTTAAAAGTCCAACGGAAAACGAAAACTTTCTCACACCGGTTCACTAACGGAAAACGGACGAAATTTTTCGCTTGCCTCTCATTTTGCCACACTAATTGCCAACCGTTGCAATGTGACGATTTGAATGTGAAGTGTTCCAACAAAGGATGCGTTTTTTTCTGTTTAATATGAAGAGTAAGACAATCTTCCCTTTCACTCACAGACACCTCACAATGCAAAGCACCAAAGTAGAGGGTTTATAACAAATGTGCATCCTTACCCCGTTTGGTTTGTGATGATAATTATAGCGAAAGTAAAGAGAGAGAGAGACAGAGCGAAAGAGATCTAGTCGTCCGTATGCAAATGAGCCATCGGTAGTCGGGCCGGTTTTTAGGAAACGGGGCGCTGTTGCGCGAATGCTCTTATGCAGTTCTTTCTTGCCGCATGCGAAAGGATGCGCAAATGCCTTCGGGACGAAATTCGGGGATTTTTTTTTGTATGTTGTTGCCAAGGATGGGGAAAACGGAGACGTGCGGATATTTTTTTTCCCACACACTTACTTTGAGAGCGTGTGTGTGTGTGTTTGTGCAACTGTCTCTCGGGGAAAGAGGCTACGCGGGCAGGGAACATCTTCCCAACATTTGCGCAGGACAAAGCTGTGCGGAGGTTGTCCTTTAAAGACGACGAGCCGATATTAACCCCTTTGCACCGCTTTGCATAAATTATAGTGCATGGTGCTGCTGCTCTTGCATTTTATGATGCATCGGAACGCCGTTGACAATGTCCCTCGACTGGGTGTTTACGTGATGCGTCTAAACGTGTGTGTGAGTGTGTGTGTGCGAGCGCGCAAAAGCACCATTACGCAATATCTTCTCCGATCCTTTCCCGCTTCGATCAGATTTCGATCCATTCCGCACCGATTCAGTGCACAAAAATATTCAAATGAGTTGCAACGCAAAGGAAGGAAAGCCTGGGAAAAAAGCTGGCTGCGCCCGTTCCGTTCCAGGATAGAGCAAAAACCTAAATTTGCATATCAACGGCATACGGGCCGGGAGCCGATTGATCGATAGGTTTCGGTATCGGTTGAGAAGATTAAGGTTTACGGAAGAGATTTACGATCATCAGAGACGATGTTAGCTGCTGTGGTGTGTTAATTAATGAAGGGAATTATTGGGAGGTTTAGTTTGTAACGAAGTAAAAGGAAATTTAAAATGTCCATGTGTCACTGTTGGTTTGACGAATATCAACTGAAATTCGTGACAACGTGGAGGAAATGCTTTGCAAAGCAGAGTGCATTCGATTTAAATGTAACGTCATTTAGAGAAATTAATGCACAGAATCGGCCAAAGTCGCGCTATTTCATGTAGTATGTTATGTATTAATTTACCAGCATGTATAACATGTTCTATTATTTTATCCATTTATCTATCTTACATATATTAACGATCTCCCCCGAGTGACGAAACGTGCTCTTGTTGTTACCGCTTACCTCACCCAAAACATCCTTCAAGCAAAGGCAAAGGTTTTGAATTGTAAATAATTTCCATGACATTAAGAAGCCTGTTTTTGCAGTCTCACTAACACAGGCTCGCCCGAGCTAGCGACCGCACAACTCCGAACCCTTGGCATGCAGATCCACGACCAACTTTCGACGGACGTAATTTTATCTATTCCGCGCACCGTATGGGAATCGGCTGCTAAAAGGCCATCTGCATATCGATCTCAGAAGGAAACAGAGAAGAAGAATTAGAAAAAAACCCTACACGGACAGACCATCCTTCACTCGCGGCAACCTTCCGTCAATGCTAACTAGACGCCAACTAAGGGACGCCACCGTGCGATTGCACACGGCTGCAGGGTCATCCCTCACAGCGCGCGTGTTTGATTGTTTGCGTCTCCACCACGCGCACAGGAAGGTGGTTTCGCCTGCCATCAACGGCTCCACGCATGTGTGCTGCCTTCCCTCGCCTCGTAAATCAACCCACCCGCCCGGTGCCGATTGGGCGCGATTGAGCAATCGGGCGACGACGAGAAGGGAGAGCGCAGAAATTTTGTGGTAGCCCCGACTCGCGTGACCCTTTTGCCGTGGTGGCCTTTTACTTAAATCCGCGTGTGCGTACGCACACGCTAGCCCCGCGCGACTTCGCGAGGCACACACACGCACAGGGCCGATCGCGCATTTGCTTATGAGTTGCGTAAACAGTCGCTGCGCTTTGAGCGGCCTGTAATCCATCTGCTCGTGCGTTCCCTACCCCACTCCGTTAGGCCGGGCCGTATGCTATCGAGCCGGGGTGACACTTTGCACAGACCCCCCCCCCGAGTGCGACTTTGTGCGACACATATATTTTTTCTTATGCTGCTGCTGCTGCTGAGAGGTGATTTGGTATGAAATTTTCTCGAAACAAACACGAGCAGCAGCGCGCGCTGGTCGAAGCATCGACGTCCGGGACGGGTTTTGGTCGATGGTATTAATATTCATGCTTTCAAGCTTTCCAAACAAAACGTGTACGGAACACGGCTGCCGGCTGGCGGCCGGATGGTAGTCAGACTGGGGGTGAGGAGATTGGTTTGCTCACTTAAGCTCATACCCAGGGCCCCGGTCAGATGGAGCGGTTTTGCGCAAAAGCCCTTTATAATCAACCTCCACTGGACCAGTCCAAGTTCGGTGACAGATATGGGACTGTTTATTGGCATGTTTCAAGGAGAGCCAGGTTGTTGGCGCATCTTGTTACACAGGCTTGCACGGCACTGGGGCCACTGGGGAGTCTGTGACCAAAAAAACGCCTGAAAGTCCTTGGCGATCTTAGGCTCAAACAGCTCTCTCTATGTGGTTAGCCTTATGCGAAAGTGTTAAAATTTGTCGCACGCTGTGCGGGGTAAGGGCAATCGGAATGAATGTGTTGAAAATTGATTTAAAATTGGAAAATAAGTGTACATTTAAATGTTTCAAACTGACGGCTTTGAGCAGTTCAGTCTGTCTAGGAATAGTGGCGAGAAGAAATTGTAGGTAATTCCAATAGAAAGATAAAGGCACTGATGCAATAGTAAATGTTAACAGGACAATCCATGGGTGCATGCGTTTCCTATAAGCAGGCAATCAATTTTAATGATTATTGAATGCTTATCATCACTTGTAATATTGTTATAGTCAAAATTGATGCCTTAAAGACAACAATTAATGCCTTAAAGGCGAAAGTTGTGACACGCTGCCTAAAATTGGTGCCTTAGTGACAAAAATGGGTGAGTTAGAGTGAACATTTAGTTACAACGACTGTAATATGCCTTTATTTTCATTTTCACACTCAGGTTCTCATTTATTATTTACCATTTTTTGTTTATTTTATAATTTATCACAAATGGATTTCAGGTTTTAAATTTCAATTATGTTTTACAATTAATACAGTTACTTAAGGCTATCTGTCGATTTTATGAATCATAATTATCTCGTTTACATGTGGTTTTGGTTATATTTCTTTAAGAAAATGAGTAATACGGAGGAATTTTATAAGTTCTCGCTAGCAATTGCTGTCTGGCGAGAGGACTTAAAGGTGTTGCTAATCTCCTTAAATGTTTTGTATCGTATTTTTGGAGTAAATTGCAATACTTTGTCACATTCATTTGTTCCAGAGTAGAGTATTACTTCTTCAAGATGGTAAGCATAAAAATAGTTTCAATTATGTTTGCTTTTTGTACTCCTTCAAAACGTTGAATAAACGCAGTATGTTAGCAACCCTTTGTGCCCTTTAACCTGTCTCCAAAATCGAAACCCACACCATTCTTCGCGCGATTTGCGAGGTCAGCTGAACCAAAGCCGATCCAAAGTGGTAAAGGTTAAACGCGGCTGCAACCACTTGTTGCTGCTGTTGTTGCTGGTGCTGCTGCGAGGCTTTTAATTAGCTTCCTCCCTTTCGGACCAGCCCCTCCGAAATGCCAAACGGGGCCACCGGCAGCCCTACAGCGTTTCCGTTTACATTCTCACTTGGCTCCACCACTGTGTGGCTCACACACAGACACACACACACACCTGCCCTTTTTGGATCGGTTTTTGGCCATGCTGCCAACTTCCCTCTTCGCAAACCTTCGCCAATCGCTAAGGTCGGGGGGTTATTATGTTTGGCCTATACCACACACAGTCCCACCGAACCACCAGCCGTCCGTGGTTGATGAGTTTTTACGCTCCTTTCGCTTTTTTTCGTATCGTTGTGGTTAAGTTTGGACCCGCAAGTGATTGGTTTTAGGCACGATGCAGTCAAAAGGTTGAAAGTGTGGTTTAATTTTTAAAGACAGTCTTTCAAAATAATTAAACACATTAATGGTTCAGTTAAAGGCCATTTAAAGGTAGACAGTTACAGCTGATCTAGTTCTTTCTTTTTTCGCAAACGAACAAGAACCGTTTCAAACCGGCAGCGTACCATTTAAACTAATGAATATGCAAACGGAATTTGCAACCCCTAATACAGGTCCAGGTGATTTCAATCCCGTAACGGATGCAGTTTGCACAAGATGCGGAACTTTCCTCGACAAAGCTGAAGCTGTTTTCTTTCCCACCACACATCACACATCACATCAACAGCCTTCTTCAAGGTATGCAAATGAGAATCCCGATTAAAAAAAACAAACTTTGCATCATCGTACGATCGTTCGCTTATGCAAATCGATCGATCCGTTGTAGATGTCCCGGAAGTGTTGTCGCGGGCAAAATGTGCTCGCGCCAAAATATCCGCCGAGGTCACCAACTTTCACTGGCCGTCTTTCTCTGTCTGTTTCTTTGCCCTTTTCTCCCTTTGCATCCCTAAAGCAGGGTAATCAAACGATCGATCAAAACTAAATTATGCACAGTAAGATGCTGTTTTCTTAAATTTCTCTCTCTCTCTCTCTCTCTCTCTCTCTCTCTCTCTTTCTCACTCTCTCTCTCTCTCTCTCTCAATTTTTTATCTCTATCTATCTCTTTCTCTCTCTCTCTCTATCCCTACTAATACTTGACAGGGTAGTATGCAAATGAGCATAAGAAGCAAATTAAATTACATTAGCCGCCTGGCAGAAATGCAGCGTACGGGAAAGGGGACCAAGCGGCAAACATTTCAAACTGCGCTTGTTGCACAATCGCCAAAATCGATTCCTGGTGCGATCGAGTCGCTCAGAAGCAAAGAAAAAAACCAAGTTGTGGATTCCTTCGATCTTTACCACTTTCCATTTGCGCATCGGGGGCAATTCGCTGCACGCTGGCGGCGCTTCGTGAACCACCGTTAATTGCCAAATCAAACTGTTACCTTCGGGCCGATAGTACGCAACAGTGCTGGGAATTGAATTTGCATATTCAATCAGCGCCGTAGAAAGCGCGAAATGCAAACGTCGCCCGAGGGTCGACCTCTCGGGGGCCTGCCCAAGGAAGGCAGGCCCGGCAAGAGAGGTCATAAATTTGCCCAGCCAGGTCCAATGGAACAGTTGTGCGAAGATGTGCGTGGTTTGGTACGTTGGCAGGGAGTGAGAAGAGAATGTAACCTCCACCGAAGCAGCTGGACGCATTCAAGTGTGTAACGGCGTGAGCTAATTTGCATGTGCAGATGTGGTTGATTTAAAGGGAAACGGGGGGGTTGAGTTTTTAAATTGCCAATATTTTTGTTTGCTTGTTGGTGAAGTTCCCGTGGTGCGATTCGGCAGGTAAACTGATGTTGAGTTCGATTTAAAAATTAAAGACACACATTCCTCTGCTCAGTTGGCTCGACTCTGCACATTATTAGATGCATAGCATTACAGAATTTGCATTTCTTATCACCACTCGCTCGATCAAGTTTGCATTCGATTTAACATCCCCGGCAAGTTTCGCTTCAGAAAAGGGTCAAATTTCGAAAAGAAAACCTTTGCTGAACGATTTAAAAAGCGCTGAATTGAATATATTCAAAACGGCAAAGATAAAACCACACAAATGGTTGTTTCAAAACACACTTGATCGAGAGACCCTGTGCGACGTGTAATCCACCAAAAATGGACCATTTTGCTGTGTGTTTGTGTGCCAACGAATCACGGCGCGAGCCCCAAAGCAAAATGCAACGGCTACGGGGACACATGATAACGGCACACGGCGAATGCGGTACACAACGGGGCTCGATCAAGATGGAGTTTCTAAAATGGCGCTTGCATTCGCGTGACGCTTGCAGCGATCTGGGGCCGGCTGCTGACATGGGGCTGCTGCTGCCGCCGCTGGGCGAAAATTCGAACACGATTGCCATGTTAAGGCGTGGTGCGTACGAATGCATGCGTACGGTACAAAAATGCTGCGTGGCTGGGCTGGCGGACAGAAACTTGTTTGTGCTCTTTTTTTCTTTTTTTTTTCATTCTTCTAGTCTGTAGCGGAGTTGTGTTTTGCGTTCTTCTCCTAGCGAACGGTGAAACCTACGTGCAAAGTGATTTTGTTTTTGGGGAGAACTATTGGGAGCCGCGGGTAGAGAGTGTGTTGAGGGAAACGGAGCGAAGGGCAGCCAAAAAATGGGGAGTTCGCTGAAACCCCCTTTCTAGCTTGCGGCAACCGGTGCGTTTGAGAGGGGTTTGTTGCACGAGTATGCTTTACCGGTGCGCTAGGGTGCAGGGTTCGCTTCTCGGGTTTTTTTAATTTATTTGATAAATAAAATGTTGAACATTGATATCTCCTGGGCATTGAAATTTAATAAAAACACAATATAAAACTCCCTTGAAAACAAAAAGCGAGCGTTCAACCTTGTTTGGAGTTCTTGGATATGATTTATAATAATTAATTGTAATGTATTTATATTTTTTTTGTTTAAGGTTTATTATATTAACATTATTGTTGTCTAGGCGAGTGATCGAAAGAGAGAGAGAGAGATAGAGAGAAAGAGAGAGTGTGTGAGAGAGAAAGAATGAAAAAGACAGGGAGAAAAAAGAGAGAAAGAGAGAGAAAGAGAGATGGATAAAAACAGAAAGAGATAGATATATAGAGGAAGCGAGAGAGAGAGAGTGAGAGATATTATGAGATTGAATCTTGTCTTGAATAATCTTGAATCTTGAGTAATACTAAGCAATAACTGAACATCCATAAGTTTTTTTAATAATTCTATTGTTGGTAAAAGTTTAGGTATGTTAAAGAATTTTAAATAAATAAAATGAGCAGTAGTAATAAAGTTATGGAGAAAATTTTCAAAAATAATTGGATCAACAAACGATTTTGCCTCATTTTACGATACACCTAAAAGCGATCGGCCAACCCTGCCTCGAGCGGTGCGGCCCGCACGCTAATGGAGTGCTGAAAGGCAGGCCTTGGCATAGGCGTCCGTCAACCCAACCGGCGAGTGACGTGCGACATGACGGGAATGCATTTCGGAGCCGCACGAACCCACGAACTGATCACGGTTTTTGATTAGGATTTTTGCCATTTCATTGCAGCGTTCGAGAGCGCGATCGAGATTGGATCATGCAGGGTACGATTGACGGATTTTTCCGCTCGCTGCTGCCCTCGGCACGATTTGACCTCTTTTGCGGTGCCAAAACAAAAATGGAAGAAAAAAAAAACAACATCGAAACCCCCTATCGAAAGTGTGCACCCGGCCGGACTGATCAGATCGGAGCAGCGCGAATGACCTATTTTGTAATTTTATCTCAACCAGATTCGAAAGGGCAACATGCCGCCATCGCAGGAAATGCAGCGACGATTACGCGACCAGATCATATCGCCATGGCGGCGAATGTAGTGGATGTTGCAATTTTTACCAAAACGATCGCCGAAACGATCGATATGCAGCAGTCCGCCCGCATAAAATAAGATCCGGCACGAGACCGGCGGGTGCTGTACGAGAGGGGGGGGGGGGGCTTAAAACTACACACACACACACACACACACACAGCGTACCGTCCGAAAGTAACTTTCCCAAGGGTGACACACAATGGGAGATGATGATGTGTGGTGTGGCGCTCTTGCACGTGCTTTCTGCTCGGAAAGCAATTTTCCTCGCGCGAATGCGGTTTTTTATTAGAGCCCCCCCCCGCCAATACGATCAAACACCGACTTTCACCTCATCTAGCGAACGGATTTTGACCATTTGGGCGAACGGTTGCCGCTGTTGTTGTGGTTCGGTTTAGCGCTTTAGCGTTCCGTTCCGAACGCGGTTGCGGTTTTATTGCGTAAAAAATATGCGCGTCGACAAAAGCGGTGCCCACGCGCGGAAGGTGAATGCACGGAGGGTGCAGGGAGGAAATAAAAAAAAAAATACGGAACGTGAAAAAAGCACGTTGATTAGTGCAGACCGCCATCGAGGACGGAAGGATTGAAGAGTTGGATACGATCGTTAAAGCCCACACTCTTGCGCCTCTTTCCTGTCGTCTCATTCGACGCTCAACCAACGCATTACGCTAGCATTGGGGTGTTGTGTGTGGGTCGCAGAGAGTGCATAAGATAAGTGTATGTGTGTGTGTGTGTGTGTGTGGGTGCGGGCAGCACCGCATTGCAAGAAAGAATGAAACCAGTGGGAGGTAAAGTTGCACCTTGTGAAAAAGGGAAGCCCTTAAAACCATTCGTGCCATTCAGAAGAGGGTCGAGAAGGTGGTTCACACACCAAACGGGAAGGGTCGGTCGTAAAACATTCGTTGGGAGAGCAACAAATAAATCAACACTATCTTATTTGCTAATTTGCTTATTAATTAATCTATCTTCAAGCGCATGGTTGGGATTTTTTTCCTCCAACGATGTGCGCGTTTCTATCGCGTTTTGTTGTTCCGGTGATGCGTTTGCCTTTTAATTTGCGTTAAATGCCCCCTTATTTATTTCAGCTTTTTTAGAGTTTTTATTTCAGCTGCTTAAGTAATACAGTGGCCATTTTGTGTAGTTTTTAATGCATTTTTGCCTAATATGCGCTCTTTTTACCAAACTGCGTGCTACATATGAACGTAAAATAGATTTAAAAAAACAAATGCTTCGGTTTTGTCTTTTCTATACAATCTCCGTACGTTAAAGCAAAACGTTAAAATGGCTCGCCACAGCTCGGCCGAATTTCTGTGCCGTTTTTTTTTACGCCAGCTCCCGTGGTGTATTTTTGTGTGTATCACTTTTTTTTTGTCTAACCCGATTTCGCCCCGAACATTCGCGGTTCCACGAACATTCGCAAATCATACCACTACAGTGACAGGGCTGGGCCCAATCACAAAGCAGCGCGCTGCTGTGCGTGAGCCCCCCGTGTTTCCCCGCTTTTTCGAAGCGACCGGGCGCTCACGCTGAGTGCTTGTTCCCCTTACGTACGGCGCGGCGTACGAACGCGAACACTCACGAGAGCACGGCGAGCGAGATGAAAAATTGTGCGTGAGAGGCACAAGTTTGGATGACTTTTTTGTTTGTTTGTTTCGGCGCTGTTCCTTTGCACGCACACACTCAGACAGCACACTGGGCCATACTGCACACACACACACACACACACGCGCTCGTCTTACGCACCTCGCACGCAGCGCGCACCACTTGAGACGGCGATGGGTACGGCGTGGTTTCGACGGCCGCACATTTTTCGGCGCATGTTTGCTACGCCGATCGCGGAGTCGCGGGCGCGGACGGGTGCGCGTTGCTGCCGTCTTCGCCGTCCCCGGGGGATGCATTCTTATTCTTCAAAAAACCCTCGGCGTTGTAATAGAGCAAAGGGAAAGAGAAGGGAATATGGAAGAAAACCCACACGCACAACCCGCGTGTAGTGTAACGCGGCCCCGCGAGCCGTTGGTTGTGGTGTGTGGGTTGGCGGCTGTTGGCTGTTTGCTGCTGCTGCTGCTTTCGCTGCGAATGCGTGTGCGGATGCGGAATTGCGTTAGCTGTTGAAGGTGAGCATGAGGCGGCAGAAAGGTGGGGCTGGGAGAGGGAAAGACGAGCGGCCGCATTTTTGGCCGGTTTCGAACACATGCTGGATGATATTAGAGGCACAACATTTGGCAGAAACATTTGGTAGCGGAGCACTGTGAGCGACGATGAGTCGGAATGATGGCAAATGATCGTATTTTTTTTTGGGTTTGTAAATATATTTAGCATTGGTGTTATTGCAATATTAGTATCGATATAAAGCTCATCTAGATTTAGATCTTTAGAACCAAATTCTGAGTTGAATTTAACGTTTATAAGCTCAAGAAAATGAATCCCTTCTTATGGAATAGCTGCTACGCCGTTTCGCAAATGTCATTTGGTCGTATTGCGCAAAAACTGTTATACCACACAATGCCATTATTGCGTTAATGTTTCACAAAACAATTCATTACGCTATTATGTATTGTGCAATGATACAAAGTTTTGCGACAGAGTGGCAATGTCATGCGAAAATGTAAGACAACTATGTACCTGAAACAGTTATTATACCTTATCGAAGACTTATCGATAAGTGTAACCGTATAAGTATGACATTTTTGGTGAAAATATGATAATTGGTGTCAGTCAAGCATTTACATTCATTTTCAGCAAGATTTCATGTAATTAAAGATTATTGGCGTTTGGTTGAGTCTAGATTTGCAACCAAAACAGATGGATTAGCTGATCTTAGACACATCTTTACGACTAATTGACCGAAGATCAACTTTAACTCACTTCTTCCAAATGCCCGTGTTCAGTTCAGATTCTGTTGTTTGATGGCAGAATACAAAAATCATGAAAGTAAACAATGTACCTTAAGTTATTTCCTATTAAAATATAGTATCGTTTATTTGGTTACTTTTAATAACCACAGTCTCTTCCCGAGTTACGTGGCTCTCGACTTGAGCGGATTCGAAGATACGCGCTTTTCTAAATTTCAACAGATCAAATGTCCAATCAGTACAATTTGCTTCATGAATTTTCTAACGCGGTATAAATTGCATTTTTGCAAACAATAAATTGATCCATTAAAAATCGGAAATACCCAAATTTTCTGCACCAATTGCACTTTTGCAGAAAAACGTGAAATTGGACTCTACTATTCGAAAAGAGAGGACAAAATCCCAAAAAAATGACAAGTAATCAAATAAATTAACGAGATAAACATCTTCTAATCGTTTGGTGCAAGCAGACGCGCTTGATTTGCTGCATGATTTGCTAAAACGAGTTTATCATTGCTTTCATTTTAACCACTCCCTCCCCCCCCGGACAAAAAGGCTAGCTTTGTATGCACCAGTTTCACCCCAACCCGACGACCAAAAGCCGACTCCCGTTTCCATTAACCAATTTTTTTCCAGCACGTCACGTCGGTTTCTTATTCATTAAAACACGCGTCCACCACGCGTTCCGCGGTGAATGGGCCAGTCCCTTCCCACGCACTCGGCAGGCATCTCGGCCATTGCATCCGCGCGGCCGAAAACGCGCCCTGCATACGCACATTTTCGACCTGCTGCACCAAACGAAAACGCCCTGCCGCCGCCAACGCCGCATCAAAAAAAAAACCCCCCGCAACAACGCTCCCATCCCTTGCCATCTAGCTCTGCAGCTACCGATCGCACACGCAGGCATTAGAAGCCAAACAGACGCGAAGGCCAAAATAGGGCCTATCTCTCCGAAATTTGTTTGCGTTTGTGCGTGGCTCCCCTCCCGCCGCGCCGGCCACTTCTCGCACGCCCCCATTCGCGGTGGAAATGTTCTTTTGCTGCTGCTGCTGCTGCTCGTCTCGCCTAGCCTAGAACCGACAACGACCGAGCGAGCGAGCGAACCCTGCCCCGAAATGCAATGGTGGCCGCCGCGCGCGGTGGCATTCGCGCGAACTGCAGCGTTTTGACTTTGAAATGACCGTGAATTGGGCGAGGGTAACGACCGGTCCGGGGCACACAAAAACGCACCGCATGTATTAAGCGAGTGGCAGGCAAGGCTCCCGCTTCCTCCCCGGGGGTGTTACTGGAAAAATAGAGGGGAAAAAACGAGGCAGACAAACGAGGGAAAAAGGGAAGCAAACAACAACAACAACCTCTGCGGGCCTGTGCGTGCGTGTGTGTGTGTGTGTATGCGTTTTTTGGGATGCGTTTGTGCGTCTTGCTTCCGCCCGCTTGTTTGCGCTAGACTCATTCCGGCACATCAGTATTTCGAATCTAGGCACACATACACACAGGCAGGCACATTTCTTCGTGCCGCTCTTCTCGTTTCGCCCACATGATTGGCACGCATACATACAAAGGACAGCATAATCTTAAGGGCGAAACGCAACCAAACCATCATCATGATCACCATCATCGTCATCGTCAACGGCAGCAGAAGCACAGTCATCATTGTGATCAGCATTACCCGACTGCTTTTGCAGTTACACGGTTGCATTGGACTGCGGGCGCGGGTTGCAGAGGAAAAGCAGCGGGGCCAGAGCCGTCCAGAACTAGGCAAAAGTCGAGACGCAAGCAGTCCATGGCAAGGGAACGAAAACGAAGGTAATGAAACGTAAGATGATGATAACAGCATGGGCGAGGAAGAGGGTCGGGCCGACGTTATAGGGTTTCCCAACGAACGGTTTAACGTTTGATCAGGTTTCGTCCGATACGTGTCATATTAAATATTCAGGAATTTGTAGTGGGGTGTGGGGAAAAATACAATATTCTAGTCAGAAGTGATAACTGCTTGAGGATGAAAAAATATATAAACTTCTTTTTTGATCAGCAAATAGTACAATTGATGCAACTTTTCTAGTATTCGTTGGAAAAAGTGTAAACAATCTAATATTAAGGAAATATTGGTAGTGAAAATTTAAGTTGAGAAAGAACATGTCAAAAAAAAAAAATACATGAGAAACGAAATTAGATTAAGAAAATTGGCATAATAAACAGCTTCAGAACAATACGAAATTTGTTAAAGTGTAAGGGAATGACGTAAACAATACCATTGCAAAGATTAACTAAAGGAAGACAAAAGGAAACAGAACAAAAAAGGAAAAAAGGAAAAAGAAAGAGGAGAAGAAAGAGGATAACAACAATAGAAGAAATAAAAGGCTACGGTGATCAGCGAAAGTTATGAAAAGTGTAATAAAAAAAGGTTTAAAGGTAATAGTGCAAAACTAGATCAAACTAATAAATCATTTATGAGAGAGGGAACATTAATAAGAAATGAACAAACAAACAACAAAAGCGTCATGGAAAAAAATCAATAAAACCTGTGAAAGAAAATCGCTTTTGCAAAGATAAAACTAAAGCTTTGCATAAGAAAAACAGAACAATTCAAACCTTCCATTGCGAGAACCCTGTACGCTCAGTCAGCTATCTGCACAAAGTAGGAGATGCAATAAAGGAGAATGAAGAATGAACGAGGGAAAATGACAGAGCGCCGAGAAGCAATTGATGCATCGAGTGGCAAAACAGGATTTCTAGTTAGACCCCTAGAGATTCACGATGCCAACGCAGCAGCAAATACAAGACGTGCGTCTACGCAACCAAAGCGAACGCGCAAGTGCTCCGAACGCGCCCTGCTAGCGGCTGTGGAATATAGCAGCGCCTACTTCTTGCTCGAACCTACATTCTTAGCAGAATGCGTTGCTGCCAGAATGCCCCCACCCCGCCGCGCCGCTGTGCGTTGGTGTCTAGGGTTGTGTGTTGTGCTTCTTCTGGATGGTTTTGTTTTTCTTCCTCTTCTTTGCTTTGGGATTTGGCAGTTTCCCTCTATTCTTCGTCGAGTTTTCGCGCCCTGCTCTCCACACCACACTGGGCCACACTCCTAGATTTGGACCGGCTCCTATCCTATATATCTGCCCTATCTCTATCTTACCTCTTTTACTTCGTTGGCCCCGCTTACACGCACTTGTCCCCGAGCAGGGGGCCGCTCCTGCCAACGCCACCGCCGCCGCCACGCCGTGCGAACGATTGCAATCGTGGATGACGACGATGCTGTTCGTTTTCTTTTCACGGGATTTTATTACAGCGACGGTTGCGGTCGCTGCGTCTCCTGGGTGGGTAAATGCCTAGGTTATATCTGCAACTGCACGGCAAACGGGCGGGAGGAGACAGGGGCGAAGAGGGCCGCGCAGACTGGTGGTTCGCGTACGTACGATCGCGGTTTGAATGTTTGACAATTCTGTGCTCGCTGCTCGCTTGGGTGGAAGGTTCTTAGAAATCCCAAGGAGTGGTAGAGCATGGGAAATGGAAAGAGGGTTGGTAGGACAGTTTACATAACTTTTTAACATTCTATAGACCCTTTACCGCGGACGACAAAAAGGGCGAAGGACCGCGCGGCGCAGAGAGAATGGAAATCGAGGGATAATTCAAACTTTGACAATCTCCCAACTAGTGCTGTGGTGGCTCGACGGTATTTGCTCTGGCAAGGATCGCCAGACGGGTTACCGTGGATGCGGATTGGCTCGGGCAGGAGGTGAGTGGGCAGCTTGACGAAACCGACGACAAATTGGGATGCGGTAGAGATTAGGTGAATCGACGGTTATTTATTTACAATTTGGAATGTTATTAACATATTCAATTTCCGTAGCGTTGTTTTTACTTGGAATAAACAAAGATTTTTTCCAGATTTTTTTGAGTATTATTACGTGCTAAAATAAAGTAAAACTAAACCCAAAAATGTATGTCATTTACATGAGATATGATCATATTGCTTTAGTTAGTAGGATATAGGAGTCTTCCAATAAACTACAAAAAAAAGTTTACCTAAAAAAGTTTAAATATCATTTTCATGTATTACGTTAACATAAAAAGCGAATATTCCGAAGTCATAACAGCTAGATAATGTATTCATCTTTGTTAAAATAAGATAAAATATATTATTTCTTTCATTAAAACACACACAAAAATGATCATTTTTGTAAATTCCACTTGCGGTCTCCAGTTTATGATTGTTTTAAAGCAGTTTTTAATACCAAAATAGGTAAGTACACATAGTAAAGGAAGCGTGCTAATTCACACAATGAAATAGGTCACATTCGTTAAGGATAGATGTTTACATAAACAATAAAAACAGAAAATATGAAAAATTCAGATACAATATAATGTAAAAATATAACTAATATACAATGCTCAATTTACAGCTCAAGAAATCAAGGTTTTCTAAGAATAAAAGTGAGAAAAAAACCAAAAAGCATTTCTTCGCTCCCTCCCTCCCCCCCTCCTAAAACGTATTAAGTCCTTGATTTAATGCGCTCCTTGCACAGCCTTCCACAATTCCCTTGCAGTTACGGTTGCGTGCCACCGGTGCGAGGGGAAAACCGGGGCAGGAGATTTAAAAATGATCCAAGATGCCCCGGATGAGAACAGAACGCCAAACGAAAGAAATAATGGGCAAAATAGGAATGGACATAAATTTGTAGGTTTATTTTATTGCCCAGCAGATACCGCTCTCCCCCTCCTTTGCGCTTCCGCCACGTGCTTTCTCCCCATTCTTTCCCATTGCAACAGGCTAGACACAAACACCTAGATTCTCCACCGAAGGAAGAATAATAATAAAAAAGCAACACAACAGGACTGTGGCATGGAATCCCGAAATCTCTTGCGCGACGCGCACGATCTATCTTCCCAAAAACTCGGCTAGGCGAAAAAAGGGTGAGATGCATTTTTAATTCCTTTTCTACCGTGAGCGTGTTTTTTTCTTCCTTTCTTGTCGATTATTTTGCTTCTTCCTTTTCTCGTTTGATTTGATCCATCGCTCGAGGGCGATCGAAGTTGTTGTTTGGTGGTGGTGAATCGGTTGTGCAAGTGCAAGACGCCTGGTTCCTGTCCCGGACTGGATAAAGAAACCTGTTGTCTCGCCAGGAAGGAAGAAACTGCGACGCCGAGGACGCCGGCAAATCGGAGAATCGAAACTTCGTGGCGGTCCCCAAAAAAACATGCGTGGAGGAAACTAGGAAAAGAGGCACAGGAAAACAAGAGAAAAGGATTGCTTGTAGCCATTATGGTTTGGGCAAGGGTCAGAGGTGATGATGGTGGTGGTGTGTGACGCGTTGAAGGGATGGAGGGTCTAAATTCTAGGCGAGTGGGTCGAATCACCACAACCCAGGAAGAACAGGTTTTCTATTTTGTTCGTTCCGCCTTTATCCTATCCTTTGGCTGGATTTCCAGGTTTAAGCCCCACAGAAATCACGGACACTCTAATTGGATTTTTTGCCCTTTCTGCCTACACCTGACTCTTAACTCTACGAGATTGGTTGCGTTTGGTTTTGAGTGCAATGCAAAGGCTCCAGGGTGCGTTCTTCCAAAAAACATTCCGAAAAAGCAAATTCTTATAGCATTTTGAACAAAAAGACAAAAATAATACACCACCGAACCAGTGTGAACAAGTGTGCAAGGATAGGAACATGAAAACGCAACGAAAAGAACGCTAGATTCATAGAAAAGAAAACAATTATTCTTTTTTATTTTCTTGGGAGTAAATATGAAAACACAACACAAAACTCTTTACGAAGTCCACACCTTCCCTCCCTTGCCATACATTCTTACGATTGCGCAACGACGCCGTCAACTGCCGGCAAGCGTGTTGCGCAAAGTGTGGGCATGCGGCATGATCTCCTTGATGTTTCCCCATTTCCCTGTCCCGCTGTGAGCGGACGCGGGAGAAAATTCGTTTCGCACAATAAAGCCATCCCTGAGGATCCTGCAATTTTTATGACGCTTAGTCGAGTGGTAGTGGAGAAGAGCTGTAACTAGAAGCGCATTTTGATGGTCCATGTGTGTTGTTGCCGGTTGGGATGGTTGTTCTACGCGTATGACTTTAATAAAACTAAATAAAACGATATTTTCACTCGAGCATCTTCTTCCTAGTGATGGGAAAAATGATTTTTTTTTTGGAATTAATTCCGGCTAGCTCCGAAGTTTTCTGGAATCGATTGCGAATAGTAGGTGGAATCAGTTTATGTAATCGAAAGCGGCTCTGGAATTGGTTTAGGGATCGAAATTAGCTCCGAAATCAGAATCGGCTTTGCAACGTTGTCGGTGTTGGCATCTCTATAAGAATAGGCGTTTGGGTCCAATGATGCTACATATTGATAGCCGCAAAGAATCAAAATTTACTTTTAAACGATCCATTTTCATGGCGATTCCCGGATTAATTTCGTTTCTGAAACCTCTTATATCAATTCAACAACTGATTCTCATTCTGGAGCTAATTCCACTTCTGGAGTCAATCCTGATTCCGATACTGAGGCAAATAGCGAATCCCAGATCAATTCCGATACCGGAGTCGAATATTATTACGGAATCGATTCCGGAGCCGCCTACGGAATCGGCTTCGGGAACAACCTCGAGTCAACTGTGGAATCGATTCCGGAGTCAACCCCGGAATCCGCTCCGGAATCAGAATCGATTCCAGCATCGGTAGGACCGATTCCGAGTTCTCACCACTACTTCTTTCTTTTCAACTCAATAAACATTACAAAATGTTTTATCTGTGTTTCTAGAGTGTTTATTTATTCAAAAATGTATTCGTAACTTTTTCTTTTATCATTTTATTGAAAGGCCATCCTTTTGATATTTTAAACTTGTTTGGTCGAGGCAGGCGTTAAATCCCATTTTTTTCAAACAGTACGTTAGAGTCTTCAGTTAACAAACAACAACACTTAAACAGCATCGAACTGAACAGTTTATCAAAAGAATATTAAAAAATGCATTATGTTACTAGTTTTAAGAAAATAAACGCTCTTCATTTTGTTAGAAGTTGTGAGTCAATGTTCATCAAATTCGATGTGGGAATAAGCCATCTCAATAATGAGCAAATTGATCACTTACTGTTTTTTAGAGGATTTATATTAGTATTAATATTATTTTTAGTACAACATGCGTGTCAATAATATCTTTTACGACTTAGACTAAAACTGAGTTTAAACTCCATCGAATAATGCAATAATAACAAGAATGTATCAGATGATTATGAAGATACTTTTAAATTCAATGAGCTCTCAACCACAGAGCCACGGTTGGATCTCGTTATTTAATTCGTCGAATATCTCAATCCTCAAGCCTCTACGCATTCCCGCGTCCGGTACCTTTGCCCATGGCCCATCGATGATGCAGCGCAATCAACAGCAAAACCTTTATATCTCTCGCATTGTTTGCACAAACAAACACCGCACCGGTGTGCAGTGCAACAGAAGCCTCCATCGTTCCCCGTTCTCCCCTTCCAGTGAGGGGCAACACACATACACACAAATACACCATCTTGCTACCGAGGGGGGTTCCAGCAAACTGAGCGCAGCCCTTCTGCCGGCAAAAGAAAGCCCCGTAGCTCTCCACTTCGTCGCACGTTCCCTCGCGCGACCGATCATGCTGACCGATGGTGCGGCAGCGACGGGCCTGTGGCTGGAGAAAGAAGTAGCCAAAAGACTGGAAAACGAAGCGGTGTTTATTTATTCAATTTAATTTAATTTTCACCATATCATTTCCCCCTTGTGCCCGGCGAGGGCCGGCACATTTTGGGGTGGTGGTAGTGGTCGCCACGATCGTCATTTAACACCGAGGTCTTTTGCTTCTTTGGTGTCCGTTGGTCAGCCGGATTGGGCCGGGTGATGCTTTCTATTATGTTTTTTTCGTTGGTCGGTTCGTTTCATTGACTTCCAGCAGCAGAAGCAGCAGCAGGAATTTGCCGTTTGGTGGAATTAGTTTTCCGCCAGCGCATCGTTCTTGGCGCGTGACTTCTTAGTTTGTACAATCGCTCGTCCCGCCCATGTACGGTTCGGATGTGTGTGTGTATGAGTGGTAGCAAACTTTGGATGCATCGTATTGGGAACTTTCTATCGTGATAGTGTGCCGTTGCAGATACATTTGATTTACATTCATTAAAATACATATCTTATAGTTAGCTTAAAGAAAGCAAAATATAGTTTTTATCTACACTTCGCATAAAACCATCCAGTTGCAGTATTCAAAAGATTTTACTAATGGAACATTAGAAAATAAATAAAAAAGCTATAAAAAGGGATCCGTTGCAGATAATCATGTAGAAATTCATGCAAGTCATTGAATTAGTGTAATAATTAAAGTAGAAAAGAAAACAAGAGAAAAAAGATAACAACATAACAAAACAAATATAAATTGTCAAATAGACAACAGAACAAAAACATAAAAAGTTAATTGAAAAATGAAATTCATCCAAGTGCCGATTCGATGACAACACGTCCTCTCTGCTGTTTCGCACTCAGCAACACTGGCACACAGCCATTCAAAACGCGATCGTCTCGATCGATGGAACGCAAGTAGGCGCCCATCGAGTGCGCTTTTTCTGCAGCTGTCAGAAACCGTTTCCAATTTGGCTCAAGAAAAACGGAAAAAGCAGCGGCAGCAGATAGCGCTTGGGGTTGCCCTCCTTCGGTTCGGGCAGGGCTGGAATGTGGCTTTTTCTGCGCACAACAGGGGAAAGAAGTACCTATTTATAGGTGCAGATGCACTTGAGAGGTGGAATGGTAATATGTAGGGCGCGCGCGCTTGCTTTTCCCCCTGCGTGTCCCACGCCCAATACCTGCCGGTCGTCGTGGGCATTCGCATTTCATGGGCCTCTGCACAACTTGCACAAGGTTCGGTGCTTCGGTTAGCCAAAAAGGAAGCAATCAGCGATGATGAAGTGCTTTTCGGTGGCTCTCCTGCGTTGCGCGCATATCTAGCCGCACCCATACGCAACACAGACAGACACAGGCAAGGGAGGAAAGATCTGTTTTTAAACACAGACACACACACACACTATTCTACACCCTCGCAGCAAAACCCTCGCGATCGTATGTGCTGCTGCTGCTGCTGCTCACTTCCGCAAAATTATTATTAGCTCTAATTTTTGAAACTCACGCCCTTGTTCGCGTTCCAAGCGGCTGCTGCTGTTGCTGCCGTTGATTTTGTCGGTTTTTCGTACGCACATTTTCGTCGTATTTTTTTCCCTCTCTCGTCTTGACTTCGTAAGCGAATTGCTGCTACTCCATGCGAGTGATAGAGATAGGGCCGGCTGCACGAGTTTTTGTTTTGTTTCGTTGCGATTCACGCGTTCTTTCGCTTTGCGCATTTGTGCCGCGGGCTGGTGCCCCGTATGTGTGGTGGGTTTTCGGTTTTAGTTCATTATTTTTCTATCCTCGTTCCCTACCCACACATGCCTTCAGCGAAACACACAACACACACACACAGGCGGCCGTGTTGTTTCCGGTTCGAATCGCACCGGAACACGCTGGCAGGTCTCGCTGGCGCAAATGTGTGGAGCAGCGCGCGGGCGATACGCGTGATGGGTTTGCGCGAAGGAGTGCGTTTTTTCTCTCTCCCCCTCTCCCGTTTCCGACAACATCGCAATATGTGTGCATTTTTCATGTGCAGTTTGAAGCCAAAGTCGATTTCAGTAACTTGGGCTGGGAGCGAGGGGAGGCCACTTCGTGGAAGCGGTGCAACGGGTTTGGGCCTCGGACTAGGGCACAGCACTGATGAGCGCGAAGGGGCGTGCGAGCAAGGAAAATGCTGAAAATCCCACGCATGGTTGACGGTCGCATGGGGTGGCCCAAAACATGCGCGCGCTCTCTCTCTCTCTCGCGGGTGCTGGTGTAAACTGCATGCACGGCATGCCGAAATTAACATTCGGTATCCATTAGTTGGATATTGGAGAGTGGTTGCGAGAGGGAAGGGCGAAAGGAGGCCGGCGTTCGATGCAGGAGAGCGAACGCGTGGAATGAAATTTTGGCAGTTGTGAAGGGTGAGCCCCGTATTGAGGGAACCAAAATGGACCAATATTTTAAGCGTGGTTGACATTTTTAAATGCTTTTTGTTGATTTGTTGTAGTTTGTTTATTTGCGCTCCTTTTTTTAACATTTGTTGAGTGGTTAGACAAATGTTTCTTTTTTTTATTTAGCAAAATGTGTAGCAAAGTTATCTTAGCTGAATGATTGGATAAATGTTTGCTTAACAACATAAATTTAGAGTTTCAGGCTTTTGAATTGAAAAGCTGAAATATTGGGCAGCATTACATGTTGTATTCTTGCTTAGCCCAAATGAAGATATCAATTTTAACTGCTAAGTTACAATTTTCGATGTTATTGATGATCTGATTGATAACAAATGTATGATCGTTTTCCAGAAAAATGTGAAAACAGACCTGGATTTAAAACATGAATTTGCACAAATCTTACTAGTTTAGTCAATGGTTCAGACACCATTACTTCTTGTTACTTATTCCAGAAACTGCCAAATTTATGATTTTACTCAGTTATTTACATTGTTCGGTTGTACATACTCAATTGTAAATTATATCCAGAGCAATGCAGGTTGATAAATAATACATCTTTCTATAAGCCATAAATAACATGTTGAGTTTTAGCTGGTAAAAAGTCCCTTGAAAATCTGAAGAAATGTGGTTCAGATAGCAAGAAGCTAGCAGAATGTCTAGACTTCAAACAAAATAGAACAAAATAGCAAATTAAATAATAAAATAGACACTATTTTATCGAAAAATCCAAACTGCTAAACAAAACTGCAAAGATAGCTGAAATCAACTATACAAAGAAAAATAGAGAAAACAGTATCAAAGGTACTTCAGGCAATAGAGAGATGAAAGAAGCAGAGATGCTCAAAGCCTCTATAAGCCAAAAAACAAACCAACCATTGTATTAATATTGTGAAATTGATCTTCTTTGTCACAGATGATGCTACAAAATATTGGATAGTACACATCATCCTTTTACAAACATGTAAGAAAGTGTACCATTTGAGATAAGCAACAGTTTATTCCTGCGCTGCGTTGTACCACTACTTGTGGGCTTATTGTTTCCCACCATAGCAGGATAATCAGTCCTACGTATGACGGCAAGGTCCATTCAGGGCTTGAACCCATGACGGGCATATTGTTAAGTCGTTGGACTTGACGACTTAACCACGAGACCGGCTTAGGAATATGAAGATACAGAACTTAAAAAATCAAATGTTAAATCTCAATGCAAGAATTTTGGACGTTAGGTACTTTGAACACATTTTTACACATCTTTGCCACCTCATAATAATAACATAAAATAAAACGATATGTTATGAAACCACACGAAACAGGAAGCATCGTGCTTGTCGGTGCAGCGGTACAGGCACTCCTCTTTCTCTTCCTCAGCCATCCGTCTTAAAATCAATCACAGAATGGGCTATTAAATTTCCAAAAATAAATCCAACCAACCATGCACACCGTGGCCGACCGCCGCAATGAAGCCGTCCAATGGCAGTGACCATGAAAACTGAAGCAGCTCATCATCATCGGTACAGACGCACCACCGTCCAGCCGTCCGGGCAAGATGCATCGTGTGGTCGATCGGTTCCCGGTGCCGGAAGAAATGCAGCATTTTTCTATCGTGACACCCAAATGTGCATTTTCGATGTGCGAGATGATGCGAGGTGGAGGAACAAGGAGAAGGAGATGTAAAAACCACCCACACACGGCAGTGAAGGTGTGACACGGGGTAAAGAATGTCCGCCCGGTTTGCCCACCTTTTTTGTTCTCCAGACAGGAAGAGCGCACGTCATCCATTATACCGAAGACACTGTCATCGGGGTCCCGCCGTTCGGCTCTCGCACGTAGAACGGAAAATCTGTTGGCGTAGGACCGGGTTGTGGTCGTTGCATTTCCAAAGCGGAGCCCGAAGAAGTTCTGGGGGACACGAAATGGGAAAAGGGAGAAACGCGAGAGGCGCGACATGGAAATCATCCATTCCGCCGAGAACTCGTTCCGCCGAGAGCGTTGTGTGGTTTGGGCCGCGCCTGATCGTAGGAAGCAAACAAGAATGCACGCAGCGGGTGACGCTCGATACGACGCGAGAGACGACGCGCTGGTGTTTAATGTCATCGGCGTCGTCGTTTGGCTTCTATAGGGCCTTGTGGATGCACGTATGGTTTCTATTAGTATGTGAGTTGTATACAGTTTTTGTCCGTGCTTGGTTTTGGTTGCCGCTCCTCTTCCCGTGCTTCACCGCATATACGCGGCATTTCGTCGGAAACGCGGATTGAATGTGCGCAACGCGCAACCCCGAAGGCGGAACACACTCGCTTTACGCATAGCCCACGCACGGACTCAAGGAATCAGTAGAGTCAGGTGACCGCGCGGGAAAGCGGCACAGAGCAAAGGTACGGGGGGTTTTGGTTTTCTACTTCTTGCAGTTTGCTGTCTCCTCTTCTATTCCCTTCTCTTTGGGGCAGGCATTACTCGTTACACTGTGGTGCTGCGGGGTCTGTTCGCGTCCCTTTTGCGGCCACCACTCGGGCAATAAATAATGCGAACGCAGATTAAAACGAAGAGAATCTATGTGAATGTGTGTGTCTGTGTGTGAGAGAGAGAGAAAGAGAGAGCAGAAAAGGGTACGCAGGATGCCTGATGCGCGACAAAATGACGGAAAGCGCGATTAGACCGCGAGCGCGACTAGCGTGCACGTCTGATGTGCCCCGGCACCGTAGTTGCGTATCTCTTGCGTGGCTTCTTTCCACTCCATTCTGCGGGTGGGGAAGGGATAGAGAGAGAGAGAAAGAGAGAAAGAAAGGGTGGAAGGGCAAGACGAAAAAGTCAGAAGGACTTAGACGGCGAAAAAAAAGGGAAAACGTATAAAACCAGAAACGCGATGCGTACGCACACACGCACATGCGTATGTATACGCGCACGCAAAGGCCACGGATGCGCAAACTAAACAAGCCACGGGGGGGAAGGAGGATAGCAATGGCCGGGAGACGGATGACTCTTCGCACCTACGTCCCCCTTGCATTCGTCTCAACCCAGGCACAGCGACTTCCTCGCCGCTGGGTGCATCTTAAAATTCGGAATACGGCTTCCCCGATGCGCCATGCTCTATGCTAGTGCTGCGGCGGGTTCGAGTTCGGGGCGCTGTTTTTTTGGTGTGTTTTCTTTCCAAACCAGCCCAAGTGTTTGGCGGACGCGTAATGGCGGACGCGCATCAACGGGCAGACATTTTAGATTCGCTGCACAGCACCACGTCGTGGCCGTCGTGGCATGTGCGTGCGTTTTGTTGCGATCGCCAGTTTGGCCAGTCGCAGTCAGCCATTGATTCGGTTTACTCTGATGTGCGTACGTGCATAGCTTCATTTTGACAGCTTTCTTAAGATGATGATCTACGATAGACTATTTTGATACAGTTTTTGAAGGTTTGCAGCTTAACTTGGGGTTTGTAATGTCTGTAGTAATTTGGACTAAATATTGTTAGAGAGACCTTGTAAGGGCATATCTTCTGATATATAGAAACTCAGTATCTTCAAAATAACTAGAGTACCTCAAACAATTCAGTGTTGGAACAAGGTATCTCGGAAGAAGAGTCCTCTAGGAACCCGCTTTCCGAACTATTGCTAAATCCATTAGTTTTTGATGTTCTTCAAGAATCTCAGGAATACTTCACAGATGAGTAGCATCATGCGTAATACGTGAATTCCGAAAAGTTTTTATGCCCCAATTAATAGCATTAGATAACTTTGTAGATTAGGTCATCAATCTGCAAAATTCAGAACAATACATCACTTATAAATGTCTTTCGACAGCTCATAAAGTACATCTTGGCAATAGATTCTCCGTATTGTTCTTCTACAAATAGGTCTTTTGGGTCTATTTGACTTGGAATACTTTGAATATCGTTTTAGATTTGGAATTGATGATTCCCAAAGCCCAAATAATGAATGATTGGTACCGACTATTGGCCGGATTTAGGTAAGATTTTAGACAAAGAGCTGGGATCTTCAAGTGTTCTATGGAGATTAAGCAATCCTGAGCTAAAAGACCTACATCTGTTAGGACTTCGTTAGAACAGATTTTCTTTGGAGCGTTCGTGGGAGTTTGGTCCGGATTTGAGCGTATGAAAAATCGTTATCACAGCTTATCTATCTGAGATGGCGGGTCGAACAACCTTACTGATGAAGCTTGGTGGAACCATAAGGTTAGAATTGACAACAATTGCAACCATTTTCAAAATATTGAAAGCTCTTCTAAAGAACCAGTAAGGGCAGAGCTAAATAAATGCACTTGGTTTCAATCTCTCGAATTAAAACAATATTAATTTGCATAACTCAGATTAGGCCTCTCAGCAGTCAACAGTCAATTGTTTATCAAAACAAACCAATTAATGCAGTAAAAGTACCTACCAACCTAAACTAAGGGTGTTTTTCTAAGCAAGACGACCTTTATCCCCACGATTAGGTATGCATTTTGCTTCTCTTTTTTGCTTTCTCTAACATTATTCTCTCTTGCCTCCAGGTATACCTGGATCAATCAGAATGTGTCAAACCAGAAAGAGATAGGAAAACTACCCCCGAGGGTCCCGTTTCTCGCGGTACAATAGATACAGCTTTGCATTTCTCAGCAACAACGAAAGCAACGTTGCAATGCATTCTCCGAAGCAAATCTTCAAAAAATGACGAGCGCGAAGTAACCTCTCCTCCAATTCCATTCCCCCCCTGTCCAGCAAAACTGAAGGGGCACGCGAGATTGATAAATGTTTTGCAGCATGATTAAAATACTCCCGCCAATTAGACGGGGAGGATGGTTTTAATTAATTATCCACTTCTTCCCATTTTCGGACGCACCGGAGTATCGCAAGGGCAAACCCAAGTGACCCACCCGTTGCCGATGCTAAGTTGCGTCTTGTAGTAATTAACCTTTCTCTTGTGGGCCCTGCGCGCGTTTACGGCGTCAGTGGAATGATTTTCCAGAATGTGCGCGCCGGCACTCACGGGTACGCTTCGTTATAATGGAATCTCCCATTCTCCGTGCGCTGTGTTCTGCCGGGAGTTTGCGCGTCCGGCGTTTGCCCTTGCGCAAGAACGCGTTGCAATGCAGCCAACGAGTTGTTTTTTTCTCTTCTGGCTGCTAATGATGAATGAAAGAAAGCGCACAACAAAATGCAAAAGGAAAGGTGGGGAAGGGCGTAAGCGTCCTACTTTCTTCTTTGCCCGGTTAAGCTGTACATTCGGCAGCCAAAGCCAAAGCCCCTTGAACGAAGGGTTTTTATTGTAAAGGAGGCTAACAAGAAGAAATTAACATAGACAATTTGTTTCGTTCGTTTGTGCCTGTGCCATGTTTGTTCTCGAAATAGGTAGCATTTTCCTAACATTAAGAGAAAAAACAACAATTGTTTCTGTTGCGATCATTCGCGTCTACATGTATCTGGCTGTTGTTAAATTAAGCGTTAAACGATCTGTTTATGAAAATTCAAATCTACAGCCCTAGAGCCATCATCCATTGCCGCATTCACCCTTTGCTACATAATTCCAATGGCAAATGTCTCCAATTAATCTTCACGCGGGCGCGCCAGGAAGGCGAAACCGCACACGACCACACGCTGCACCGAAACCGAACCCGTCCAGACGAAGATGCCAGCGGACCAGCGCATAGGAAACAACAGCATTGAGCAGCGGGAAATACAGTGTTTACACTAAAGTTCATTGAACATCGCGGGTCGCGTATTCGGTCGCGTTAAACCAGCCGGAAGGCTGTACGCCACTTGAAACCCCGCACCAAGCGCACAGTGCAGCCCTTGGCCAATGTCTTCTGCCACACGACAGTGCGCGCACACTGCATCGGGATCATCCTTCTGCGCGCGGTTTTGCCGTGCCGTTATTTTAAGGAAAAACAAAAACGACGCACCCGCACACCGCACGGAAACGAAGCGGCGAGGCGGAGGGTGAAAATGTATACAGAAAACCGAACGACGGTACGGTAGGTAGGAAAAACAAATCGAATGAATATGATGTAAAGGGGGATGTGGGACGGTCGGCAAGGGAGCGGACTCAAAATGCACACCGAAAATGCATCCGGCCATTGGCGAACGCGCAACGGGAGCAATGCGCGCATCGCGGGTGTCTGCAATTGAAGTGGTGTGCCCCTAAAATAGCTTCCCGGTTCTGCTCCGATCTACTCTTTTACCCCAGGCTCGGTGCGGGAGCTGGGAAAGGTGAATGATGGGGGGGGGGGGGGAGAGGGGCAGTTTTTCGTGTTTTCGATGTGAATAAACTCTTTACTGTAAACAATCGCAACCGCCGGTTGAGGGATGAAGCAGAAGCTGGTCGATGGTGGTGCATGTGTGGTGGATGAGATTTAATTTAATTTCAAATAAGAACTCGATCGATGGAGCTAATAGAGGGCTTGCGCGTATGAAGAGTGTGCGTAACAGACGGCTAGGCCTTAATTTTACTAATAGGTATTTGCAGTTGTGTGTACTTTTGACCGTACAACAGAAAGGAAATGTGTGCGATCATTTGAACAAATATGATGATTTAAATGATGATGATGGTTTAAACATAATTGCACGGAACATTCTAAATTCAACTCGGAACAACTATTGCAACCTCCAAGAAGTTACATACAATGGAGGTATTGTACATTATCTACCTTTGCTAACTAAAGTGCTTAATTTCTACACACATTTCAGGATTACTGAAACTTTACAGAAAATAAAAAAAGCAAATTATCGTGTATGATTGTTGTATATTAATAACCTAATTCTGTATTATTTTTTTTCTGTTGACCATTCTGGGATTATTTAGTGCTGTACTTTTAGTTCCCCTCTTTGAGGTTCTGAATTCTATTCTATATTAAAGTTTAATTTAAATGGCATATTGCTTCACCTTGTTTGATTTTACTTTTAAAAGTTTGCAATAAACTCTATCATACTAGCAAAACATAATAAGCTTTTAAAATCGAAAAAGCTAGTCAAAATCTATGTTGAGCTATTTTTTAGCCAAACATTTCCTTGTGAAGATCTTTCAAGGATAAAACAAACAGCAGCTCATTCGCAACCTTCCCAGCGTGAATTTCTTTTCTTTTTTTCTTTACGGAAGCAACAGCATCTTCCAAAACTCATCTCATAAAATAGGAAGAAAATAACCCAAAACTCCAGTCAATTAGCGAATGGCATCGAACGGTCCCAGTTCCCAGTCCTGCCAAACTGCAGTGTCTAGCGGATGCTGCCTAGAAGAAGCAAACTAAACAAGTAAAAACAAAAAGAACGGCAGAAATGCTTTTAGCGATAAGATACGCATATGTACAAGAAACATATGGCCAAAGTGGCTCGAGTGTGTGAGTGCGTTTGAGCATAGGTCGCGCAATGGAATACGCAATGGCTAAAAGAGAGAGAGAGAAAAAAACGAGTCCTTTGCACGAGGACACGACGGCGGCTGGCTGGGGTAGTATTAGGTACGAAAAGTCATAAAAAGTCGGCATATCTCTACGTGGCACCCGCGTAGACTTGAGGGGGCAGGGGGGGTGCCGCGCAGTGAGCGGATCTCTGCAGCAGCGGATGTGCGCAACCGAAACATGTTACCGAAAATTGAACATTTTCACATGGAACGAAGGACACAGCGAAAGCGTAGGCGAAAACTGAAGTTAATGACGTTGGCCGAATCCGAGAGAGAAAACGAGTGAGGTCAAGGAAAGGGAAAGAAGAAAAAAACACACGACCTGCGAAAGGATCGACGCATCCTTCCTAGCCCTCCGGACGTATCTATCGGCGGCGCGCAAGTTGCGCAAGCTGATCATTGCAAATGTTGCTCCGTTGGGTATGGGAAAATAAATGGACGGCGGGAAAAGTGAGCAACGTGCACTTCATCCCGCCTGGAGTTGCACATTTTCTGGGTGTGTGTGTGTATCTGTTTTTTCGAGGTTTCTGCTATCGCCTATTTTTTCTTTTGAGATTTTTTTGGCTCTTCCTAGGTCAGGTGCAGCTGCAAAATGAGACCTACGATTGCGCAACGCATTTCGTAGGGACTTTTTTCCGCCTTTGACTCGTATCAGTTTGGCTTTTTCGGTTTGCCTTTTTAGCTTTCGAGTTAGTTTTTTTTCCTTTTCGGTGTTGATTTTTCTCTGCCGTTCTGTTCTGTTAGAATGCTTTTTTAGGACGCGTTGCGCAATTTGGGATTTCAACACGTTCGCTAGCATTGATGCGTCTGAGATGCTGGTGGTAGTTTCGGAATGACAGAAGATTTTTAATGGCCGGTTGTGTGCGTTTGGGTGAAGAATTGTAGAATATCAATGCGCTGTTGGTAAGCGGTAAAGAGCGAGCTATTTAGTGTTCGTAAAACAAGTGCCAACAGCCAACAACAAGGGCAAAAGTTGTCATTTGTTTATTATTTAAACTTCCACATTTCCTTCGCGTTAGCATAAACAAATCCGACCCGGCTTTGGGGCACCTCCGGGCGCATGAGATAAAAAGGAACCGCCAACAAGAATCGGGCTCCTGGCTCTCTACAACACACCTCCCCGCATCCGCCGCTTGCACTGTGGCTGATCTTCTCCACAGCAACATTATCGTTCGATGCACGAGCAGCGATAAATGCATCAGCGAAGATGCTCGAAACACCGTACCGCTGCCGCCGCCCAGGAGTACGCGCACAAAACGTGCCCAGGAGATGGCGGCATAATGTCGGCGGCACTTGCTTAAATGACTTGCGTCGTCTGGGCAAAGTCGTGCATGCATGCGTTTCCTATACGCTGAGATGGTGCGTTGGAGTGTGTGTTTGTGTGTCTGTGTATGTATCTATGGCGCTACCGATGCCCTTCCGGACCACCCGTGCGCTATCGGGCAGCGTGACACGGGCAGAAGGAAGGAGTTGAGGTTCGGGCGCTCGTTTAGCCGAATTATGATATGCGCCAATCGCTGAGTTTCATCACGAGACATTCAACTCGAAGCAGCGTTTCGATGGGGAAAGAAAGGCTTTCCTGTGCGTCAAAGTTGTGATACAGATCTCAAAACCGTTTCCGGACAGAGGGCGCACATTGTGTGCGCATTGTGCACGCCGAGCCGTTTGCACGAGAGGCGAACGGGAAAGAGGCGGTGCGGTGCAAGGGACGCAAGGGACAATAAAAACGAACGGAAGGAAGGAAATGGGAAATGTAGTGTAACTGTTTCATTCCTGCGAACGATCGCGCATACGCATGTATCTCAGGTGATCATTCTTCGCAGTGCAGGCGATTCATCAATCATCGATCATTTCATTAGAAAACGGGAACGGAACAAAGCGCAGACAATTAGAAGAAAGAGAGAAGATATATGTGGTGTGTGTGTATGAAGAATTCAAATGCATTCGAATTGTGAGACATTGGCAGCTCAACAAACGAACGTGAAAGAGTCGATTTTAATCATAATAAAAGTGATCTTCCGTTTGGAGATTGAAATTAGGGTGATGCTTTGGATAAAAGATCGTCCATGAATGTGTTGTTTGTATTGACAGGTGTTTGTTGAGATAAAATGCTCACTGTCAGCGAAACTGTGTATCTTCTATGGTGAAACGTCCACACATTCTGCTAAAGGTAGTCTTCTAACCGGTTACGTATTAAGCTGTTAGTGATATGCTGGGTACTTAACCACTTTCCGCAATCAAACACTTTATGAAATAGTCATATATTTGCCAAAATATGACCATTTTGATTAGCAAGATTATGATCTAATAAGTAAATGTTTCGAAATTCTCTCGATGATCATCCAAATGATCAATCATTTAATGCACCGGTTAGAGAACATTCATTTTTATGGCTCACATCTCGAAAGAGCTCTAGTAAGCTTAAATTGGCTATTATTAAGGTCATGTTATTCAAGATCTGAACACAAACCAAATAGCAGCAAATGTTGCCAATAAAAAATGCATACAAATCAATCCATCTTCCCCAGTAGAAAGATTCTTATCAAACGCCTAATAAAGGTCTACTCTTGTGCGGTATGAGTGTTCTATTAACTTTAACTTTATGGGATAATGAATTTCCAAAAACTTTTCCGTTATTTTAAATGTTGGACTTTTTAAAACTTCAGCAATGATTTGGATACTTCACAGATCATAGTTCGTTGAAATTAATAATACAAGAAATGATGTATTACATTGTGTTGCACCATCCTCCGAAAACTCTAAACGAAACAGCTACACACCTAATAATGTACCTGTCTTTTAAATCTCGCCTTCATTCTCCTATCCCTATTCAAACAATACTTTCGTATTCCAATCGGTTAACAAACAATTTAAACTCCAACAATGGACGCGTTTGTTTTGCGATTGCTTCAGGAATTGTTTTATCAGAAGTCCGATCTCGCTTCACCCCCATCGGAATCGGAGGTACACAAGAAGTTGCCCAGCCCTTTTTCCACACAATTACTACCCGCGACAGCAAACACATGAACCGCTACACCTACACACAGCACATCCCTGTGTGCTACCAAAATACACAATCCAATGTCACTGTATGTCCTTTCGGCTGACCACTTCAACAAACGGTACAAACGACGGACACGGACACGGACACGGATGTCACTAGCACGCCGAGAAACCTGTGCCTGATTTATGATCTTGTACGGCGCGACTGCAATCCGTGCAGGATAAAGAAAGACCATGCACACCTTACTATAAGCCAAACAAATTGTAAACGTACGCAGGCAGTTTCCTTTCCTCCCCACGCACGGTCATACGGAGACATTCGCTCGGGGCTAAAATATCGTGTGACTTTGGGCTTTTTTTTGTGCTTCAGGCTTTGGTCCAGAGATTGAAGGGTCGTCCAGCGGGCCAAACGATCATCCCAATCGCGGAAAGGTTGACTCCGAGTGGAAAAAAAGATAAAATAACAATCTTCTGCGCGTTAATGTCTCTCCTCATCGAAGTTGTGACTCTCCCGGGTATATTTTTATAGCCAGCGGGGCTTGGTGACGGGGGAAAGAATTAGATAGAAGCAAAGACCCGAACAAAAAAAGTATGAAAAGGCAAAACCAAGTTCTGTCCACTTGTTTGTCCGAGAGGCACTGGCACGGGACGGGGAGAGGAGATGATAAAAATTACACCTCCATCAACAATGCCCACCACCAAGACGGTGGCCGAAGCGAGTGACGATCGTGCAGGGAAAGGTACCTAGATAAAGGAAACAAGAATATAGCAATGCTGCCAAAAAAAAAGGTAACCTCCCTAAAAGGCTACGATCGTGCAGGAGTGGTCCTCTCCTAGGGCTCTCGATCACACAAGAAACCCAAACTCAACCGCGCAAAAGGGACAAAAGGGATCCTTTGCCCGAGATTGCGAGCCGATCTCGTACGAATAAAATCAAACTCGGAGGAGCACGGGTGGCGAAGGGACACACGAAAAGTGCGCAAGAAAGTAACAATAAAAAGGTACGAATAAAATATATTGGATAAAAAGGGATATTGCGTTTATTCGTAACCTTTCGGTTGCGCTTTCCCGTACAGAAACTCCGCACTGCTAGGGGTGTATTATGATCGACCACTTCTCGGCCGGTGGAATTTATTCGTGGGTGCTAGAGCAGTGCTGCGCGTTTCTTGAATGGTGGCGTTGTTATTCTTTCGCCCAGGCACGTTTTCTTAGGACCTGCTCTAAGGGCCCAGGCTTGCGCAGTGTGTCCCTTTTTCTTGCCATCCTTTTTATTGTGGAACGAAACAAAATGGAAAAAGCACACTGTTGGCCTTGAAAGCCTCGATGATATCGCGAGGATCCGTGGGAAAATAATATCCCACGCCCGCCGAGAGATCGCAATCTGTTGCATTCGAATGCGAAAGCGACCGGATTTTATTGGTGATTTCTACACACCCGCGCTTGCTTGCATTGGGAATCCATTATGCTTTTTGTATTATTATTTTCGATATCGAAGGCACGCATCATAGATTGTGTTTCCATTGTTTGTTCCTTTTATCCATCAGTAGTTGATCGGGTTTGATTTGCACGGTGAATGTAAAACTCAACCCACCGTTTGCTCATTTTTATCCCTTGCAATGCAAAGAGGCACACAAAACTGGAGTATAATGGTTCAATAATGCACTTGTGGTTTACAAAATCATCCCCCCCCCCTGTTGCATTCAGCGAGAAGGATCGTGTTTGATTTCCAAAAACCAAAAAAACTCCTTGCCCGACATAGATCATGTTTTGATCGGGTTTGAAGATATTCTGCACGAAAAAAGGGAACATTTTTGGTTGCACTGTTTCTTCCCGGTTTCATTGCAGCGTGTGCTTTCACGCGTTCCTTCGTAGCGTTTGGCGCAACGTTCGATATGATTCGCCCACAGGGTTTGATTGGCCCCTCGCACTGTGCGCGTATTGATCGTGAGAACAAACATGCTTCTACACGCAGGTGATAGCTGTTTTGTTAGATTCGTTCGTTGGATTGGCATTCTCAGGATTTTTTTTTCACCTGGATGTAACATCGAAAAGTCAGGTTTTGATTTTAATCGCCGCCTTCAGCAAAAGGCGACCTTTCGGTAGAGCTTGGGATCGTGTGGGAATAGTGTGGGAATAAGAGGATTTATATTTCGCCATTGTAAAGTAGTGAGGCAATGCTAGATGCATCCCAGATTAACGACGGAGCTAAACCGCAAAAGGATTAATCCTGGCAATTTAGACACCGATATCTCATTTCCGTTCAGGTTGTATCCAATCGTTGTGGAATCGGAAACAGATTCACAGGTATATTGATTGGAACGGTAAAGAATGATTTAAAGATGTATCGATTTAACTCAGCAGTTTAAATAATGTTGCATTTTCGTAAAAAGACTCTATCAAGACTATCTTAAAACATGTTATATCTATTCCTGCTTCTTGTTTCTTGGTAGTAACATCACTATTTTAGACGGGATGACCAAATACGCCTGAATTTCGATGGGTTGATAGAAGATTATCGATCAAATGCTCAAAATACCTCCTTAAAATGCAGTCTGAACATATTGGAATCCCAAACTGTGCAATCACTGCAAAAAAATACTGATTCTGATCAGTTCTGGAACTGATCCTGATGAAAATACATTTGTGCATTGCGACATTGGCGCATTATCAACAATTTGAAATAAGTCACTTGAAATCCAACTTGGCTTAGACCAGAACATCATTTAACACTTTCTGTGCCTCACAATTACTACTAGGTCGACTAATATGTTTCCAGTAGAACCTCATCCAACCATATATCGATTATTCAGGTTCATTCCATTTTCAATTTCAACTTTCTAGATTTCATGGGTTGCTCATCAAGAGTATGCATAGGTTTAACATCAATAAATCGTTCTAGAAACAGAGAAAGGACCAACAGAATAGATCCTTTCTTTGTTCTAAATTACTTTTTAGACCTAATGATGACTTCTCGGATCTTCAGAATCAGATCAGAATCTGGTTGCAGTTCTTGGTTAACGCATTCCTCAGATTTAAGAGTAAAACTTCAGGAACTTTGAGAATATTGGAGCTACTGGTTGTCTGGAAAGACCACTTCAATACTTTGAATTCTGTTTACAAAACACATCTTCTAAGACGATTTCAAAGATGACGATCACCGGGTACGGATAGTTTCGCATGATCTCACACTTTTTGCATCGGTTTGTCACACATGTTGCACATACAATTTGCCTCAATACTTCATCGCTTTGCTAGCCACATTTCATTTTTGTCACACATTGCGCAATCAGTATCATCACACTTGCACAAACTGCTGCAGCAGCATCGTTGTTGTTATCCTTTTGTTTCGCTGGCTGATGGGTACCTAATAATCCACAATCCAGTAGGTGTTGAGGTTTCGGATGGCTCAGTTTCGGATGTTCGGCCGTTTCGGATGCCATGCTGCCGGGTGCGGGTGCTTCTTCTCAGACGATCTGCTCCATCCGGTGGCCAGCATGCGAATGGCACACAAAGTATGGGTCTGCCAGTATGGCCCCAACTCCGTGTACCAAGCAGCAGCCTAAGCCGGACAGCCGCACAACCTGCCGGGTGCACGATCGCAAGTCGAATGCGACTGCGGCCTCGGGCCAACGGCGAAGGGGAGCCTCATTCGCGAAACTCGGGTCCACAATTTCGCCAGTGTGTGCGAACATTTTTGCACTCACGCACTTTCGAAAATGGTGGGAGGGGGATCCTCTGCCATCCTGCTTCCATCGCTGGCAAAGCAACCGAGGACGGAGCGAGAGAAAGCGTGGCCAGCTGCTACCCTCAAGGGTTAAGTTTTCCCATGTTCGCGAATCGTGGTTTCGCGAATCGTCGGTTTTGCGTACGTGGTGGGGACTATTCGCCCCTGCTCTTTGTGTTGGAGTGTGGGGAAGTTTTTTTTTGCTCTACAGTGTTTGCAAAATGGCGAATGTTGATCGCAAAAAAGAGGCAAATTCAGGGGAAATGCTGAACTAAAGTTGCTGTGCAAGAGCAGGACGGGGTAAAAAGGCCCGAATGGGAGGCTTAAAACAACACACACAGAGGCAATCGCGTTCGCGTACACGTTTCGCACTGCTCCGTTAGATGACCTAGTTTCGGCGACTGTGTTCTGTGTGTCTGTGGTCGCTCTCCCACCCCCAGAGACAGACGCGACGATGATTGCGTGAGTGAAATGGGAAGAAAGTGCGTAGTGAGCGTTGATCTGTTCTGCCAATTGGTGGAGCCTTTAGAACGATGCCATTCAATATGGCGATTTGCAAATCTACTTGCAGCTGTAACTCGCATTATTATTTAATTTTTTATGTCTATTTTTAAAAGAAAACTAAATTATTCTCTAAAAATCAACACAAATCAACGATACCTCATTTCACCTTTCTTTTCTGCATCCTGCAAACAGCGCAGCGCTCTGCTAAAACCCATCCGACCGTTATGTTCAAACGGGAAAGAGAGAAAAAAGAGCATGAAAAAAGCATCTGAGCAACGGACAAGCGGCACGTGTCGAAAAACATCGCCAATTCAGCTTCAATACTCAATACAGCAAAAAAAAAATAGATTCTAACAGCGAAACACTCCACTCGGGTTCGAGTGCAAAAAACAAGGGTGGGGATGCGCCATACCATACATATGTTTCTCACACACCAAGATCTCTCCCGCTTGGGGTTTCGCGAATCCAACGGCGTACGCAACGCGAACAGTACACACAGGGGCGAAATTCGCACAGCCAGCCTTCGCGCACTATCTCACAACGAAGTGGCCGTGGTGGGGAGAACCCACACATACACACAGTTCGGAGCGAAACGCGCGCCACTCAGCGCAAACCCCTTTTTGTTAACGCAACCTTTTGCCAAAAAACATCGCCTCCAGTGTTGGCCAACAGTTTTTGGGGTAGGTCAGGGATGTGCCAGACAGACTCGAGGATCTCGATTTGTGAGAGTGACCGTAGTCGACCGGGTTGTTGCGGTAGGTCAGCAACGAGAGTCCCTGTGATGCGTAATCGGATCTCAATCGGGGCGAAACGTTGCCGGCACCGGGGCAGATTGCACATGGCGAACGGTCGGGCTGTGCGTGAGCTGCCGCTAGCACCAGAGTAACTCATTAGAATTCGCGCAAAGAGACTAGTGGGTAAGGTTGAACGGGGGAGGTGGAGAAGATGTACAGAGAGAACACGGAAGAGTATTCAGGGTTGTTGTTTGTTTTAATCCGACTCCTCACACTACGGATATTGGAGAAGGGGTGGGATAAGGAAGAAGTTTGTGTGCGTGCAAGAACAGTCCGCCGGTAGGTGCATAGGTTACGCATACTCAAGCATCAGCTCTCCCCTTATATATTCTACACATACAAATGTACAATCACGCAAAAAAATGGGGGGCCGTTTGAAAGACCCTTGCGTTGGTGTTGGTTAGATAGTGCGTATGGGAGATATTTACGCACCGCAATGTAAAAAAACATAACAACGCAACAGTGTGCGTATATAGCTCGAGAGGATCTAAATGTGCGTGCCACCGGCATCTCCCCGGTCATGTGCGTAGTCGTTGCCTGCGTATACGCAAAAACAAAACGCACGATTCGCGCGAGCGAAACCAACATTGGCGAACCCCCATCGCTCTTCATTACAGAATTTGCTTTCGCAAAGTAGCAAAATGGCGCACTTGTGGTGGGGAGATGGATGAAGGTGTCGACCACTATGGATGGGTTAGACTGGATGGGGTGGAAGGGCAACACTTTTCAATGTGTTTGTTTACGCCGGCACGCAGGCCGGCGTTTGCGTACGCATGTTTTGGTGATTTGGGTTTTGCCAAACGCGCAGCAGAGCGGACGGATTGCGCTGTGGGAGTGGGGAAGGGGAGCAAAGGGTGCGTTTGGCAGTGACCGAGAACTTGAAAATCTTTGCCACAATGTTACACACCGACTCAGCCGCCTGAGACGGACGAACACACAGTCGCCACACGCGGGACCCGCGCAGTTGTAGTTTTTTTTCCTATTTTTTTGTCTATCGCCCTCCCCGCGACACAACACACACGCACCTCTACTATTACTCCTTCGCGCGGGCGCTCTCTCTCTCTCTGTCTCTCGCTCTAGTGCTAGAACGCAGCCACGCGTGTAACGGAGAGGAGGTGAGGCCTCATCTCACACATCCTCGTCTGGATTGGGGCTGCCTCCCACCACAGCTCCAACAAGCGTGCGCTCATCGGAAGGCCCATCATCCAGCTAAAACAGCAGCAGCAGCAGCAGGCCGCCCCGGTGCTCTTGAAAATCTAAAAATTCAACTCCCAAAAACGAGGTTTCGGTCAAGGTTATACGCATCGTGTGCCGGTTGCGCGTCGCAAGTCGCAGTTTGCTCGCAATCGGGAGCGGTTTTGCCTGGGCGCTACACGTAAGGGGCGCGCGCACTACAAGTTGTACGGGGTTGTTTTTCGACTTAGTCTCGCGGTGTTTCTTCTTTCCCGATAACACGCATCGCTCTATCGCTCGGGATTTCGGTAGCAGTCGGGGTGGTGTGTTCAGTGTTCCATACGACACCGCCGTTCGATATTAAAATGTACATTTTCACGGTCACCAATCGCCGTTAGCCGGGGTGATGGTGTCCATCATATCTCGTCCCGCCTGTGTACCAAAGAATTGTTCGAATCGAAAGTGCAGTAAAGATGAAAGTGATGATCGACAGTAATAATAAGTGTAAATAACTAAATAAGTGACTTCAGTGAGCGATTGTTTTGTGGTTGGGGAAATTACACATTTCCACCAACGCCGCAGAAAATGTGCAACAGCACTTAAACTCAACCCGGACGGAAAGCTCGCTGCTATAAATGAAGATGTATCAGCAGTGGATCAAAAGTTGGCAAAAGCGTCCAGCTGGAAGGCACCAATCGAAACTGTCACCAAGGCAACGCGCAACTGCATCGCGAAAGTGCTGTCAGCTGCCATCGTGCTTAGTGAGTGAGGCCTAAGGGTCTAAGCGTCTAAGGGTAGCCTTTTCAGTTTTCACACCAACCGGCACGAAATGAGCATCTATGTGGCGCTATGGGCATGGATAATGCCAGAACGAACATTTCCCACCGCGATAGGACTCTAGTGAAGAGTGAGTGAGCGAGTGAATGCTTGTTGTAAGTGTTAAAGTAGCGGTGTGAAGTGTACCCAAATTTCGAGATAAAAAGGAAACTTTCTCGTGGGGCTTTGCGTTGGCGGTTTTGAAATGTGGCCAAATTCTAGTGCTAGTCCTCACGGTTGTAATTCGCCAAGCGACCAAGCAGCGCTGAAGCAGCAGAACGTGATTATCATGGCGTACGACGAAGGAAATGGTGACCTCCCACGAGTCGCACTGAACTTCCCAAACGTGTAAGTATGTTCCGTGTAGCAAAACTGTCCAATTAATGACTAGTTTGTGTAATTGTGAAGTGCAACAAACGGCAATCTTTATGTTCAAAATAGGCTACAATGCATGTTCGACATAAGTGCATTTCTTACTTGCTTACCAGGCGGTATATCTCGCTCGCTAGCTAGAATCCCTTGGGGGGCTTGTGGGACAACTTTGTCAAAGGAACAGGTTTTAAATTCGCCAAACCCAGCGACCCGTGTGCTCCAAACTTTGAAAACAGGTTCGGGAAAAGGTGGGAGAGCACGCACCATGTTCCGGTCCGCATTTTGTGTTGACTCATTGGCACTACCAGCGATGATCGCCAACAGAGCTCAGAACACTGGATTTGGTTGCCAAAAACTTGCGCTTCCGGTTTCGGCACACTAGCCAGGAAGAGCCCAAACAGCAGAGTGCCCATTTTCGCACAAGCGCCATTTTTGTTGCCAATTTGGCAGAATTTACGCCACTTCCCCGGTGCCATCGACCGGGCAAAGAATGTTTCGCCAATTTTTTTTTTGTATTCCCACTTCCCTCCATTCTGGGTGCGTTTTCGTTCAACGGCTCCAGCAGCACAGGAAGGTTTAGTGTGAGACAAGCAAAAAATTAAAAAAAATAATAATGCGTACAGGAAAAGTAGGAAGTAAAAGAAGCACACACACAGCCCATTCGTAGAATGGCAAACGAATCTAGTTAGCTTGCCCGAGCACCGGCCGAAAAAAAGCTAACTCTTTGCCTTTACATACACACACGCACACACACACACACACACCAAGGCACACATACACATACACCAGCCGAGTACATGAATTTGCTATTCGGCTTCCTTTCCTCGCCTCCCAACAACTTCCTTTTTGGCCGCGTGTTCTTCTTTTCGATTCACGCATTAAAAAGTGCGTTTCACTATGTGCAAGAAAGATGCGTGGAGTGGACGTGGTTGGTGGACGGGAAAGGTGTGTGTGTGTGTGTGTGTGTGTCGTTGCTAGGCTAATGAAGAGAAAGAGCAAAAAAAACTGCGTACGCAAGGGGATAATGTTGCGGGGGGGGGGGGGGGGGGTGGGGGGGGAGGAGATGGGAAAGAAATTTAAGCCAGCAAAAAGTCAAAATAACCAACCCCGCGCGACTAATGGCGGCATGGAGGGTGCATGAAGCGGGTAGGTGGTATGGTTTGGGGAGGTTCTAACGAATGATCGTGAACGCAAACGCAGCGCGCAGCGCTTCCGATGGTCGCGAGTTGTTGTTTTGTGGTTGTTGTGTTTTTTTTTCCTTTCGTTCAGTTCGTGGTTCGCTGGCCCTCGCAAGTTCGTTCATTATTTTTTTGCACCCCACCGTGGTTTTGTACTGTGCTCGAGTATTTGTATGTAAAGTCAGCGAAAAGAGAGCATCACAGCAAACACCAGTCGAGGGGAGGAGGACGATGTGACGAGCGCAAACAAAAAAAAACGGAAAATACAACTGACAGACACGGACGCGGAGCAGCGAACAAAAGTGCGTATGTCTCTCCAAAACGCACACATAATCTATCCTTCTGCCCCCCAACCCACAGACAGACAGAGAGAGAGAGAGAGAAGAGAGCAAAAAAGGAACAGCACCAACAGCGATAGCCGAAGGGAGCGGTCTAGAAGCGTTTGAAAACGGAAGGTGAGAAGCTAAATTGAAAGCGAAAATGACCACGAAAACAAGAGAAAGAGGCGAAAGCGGCGGAAACAGACAGGCGGCGGTGTGGAAGAACGATAAGGGTGGTGCCGGTGCGAACGAGATGGGTAGAGTGGGGTGGTTTCGGTGGCGAATTCTGAAAATTCGCCGACTCGAAAAGCGAGAATAACGAGCGATCTCGGGAGGTGTTTGTTCGCTGTGCCCGTATCAGATGTTTTTTTTTCTCTTCTTTCTTCTCCCTGTCTGCTTGCTTGGGCAGGAGGTCTAAAATGAAGAGTTGAAGGTAAGACGGACGCGCGCGTCTGTGTTTGTGCGTATTATGCGTAAACAACCGCCCCAATCGCTGTTCTCTCACCCTTCTGGGCTTGCAGGCGCGACCGCTAGCGTGCGTGAGCGCGAGGGCGATAGACTGAAATTGTAGAGAAGATGGAAGAGGCAGCAAATCATATTCGCTCGCCGGCTTACGCATGTCTTACGCAGAAATCATTTGGAATTGAAACCCACCGTCAAGGGTGAAAGGGGAGAGGGACAGAGAGGAGAGGGCTGATATGAGGATGGGCACAAAAAAGTGTTGTGATGTTGATAGTGGAATGCAGAAGAAGCAGACGATACCCTGGTGGCGATGGAGAAAGAAAAATCACCCCCGAAACCTGCCAAGAACTGCAAGAAAATAAAGAAACGAGGCAACATTTGGGGAAAAAATGTTGGAAAAAACAACAACAAAAAACTGTGAAGTAACTAATTGTACACTGTGGGGAAACCATGTTGATCAGACTGGACAGCAATGGGAGAGCGGGGCAACAATGCGTCATAGGCACTATGGGAGCGCTTCGATGGGGCGTAAATCGTTAGCGATTTGACCTTGAATGATATTTGTTGAATGAAATAGTGATAATGACGTTTCGTGTAGGTTTATTTGGAAGCATGGAGGAAGATTTTCATGTTTTGTAATAATAAATATCCCCATTTTCAATTTAAAAATTATAATAAATATTATAATACAAGCCAGAATCTTTGTTCTACTATCTACATGTTTGCATTTGCGATGAAATGAGAAGAAATTTAAATTTAAATTCTACCAGAGATGTTAATCTATCATACAGATCTTTTTTTTTGCTGACAGGAATTAAAAAATATAAAATATTTAAATAAAAAGAAAAAAACTTAATCTATAAAGAATACGATTGAGTCTTAGAAGTTTTAATTGTTGGGATCATACACATAAACTCAAGAAAATATTGCTTTATAAACATTGCCATATAAACATATAAACCGTGTTGAGGAGTTGCAAGTAATTAATTATGTCCATTCACTCATATCAAAGTGCACCACTGTGCCAACCATGCCGGGATCAATTAAATTCTGGATATCTGCACAACTCTTATCCAATATTCCTAAACTTACACACGCAAATTGTGTTTATTTATAGTACCGTATGTACCGGAATGTTTTCAATTGACGAATCCAGTTCCCAGTCGTAATCATCACATCGCAGCCACACAAGCATCACTGTCAAGGTCAAATGCTAATCTAACACAAACACTGCCGTCGCCACGTGACCAACGCGGACTGCCGAAGAGGTTTGAGGCGGAGCGCAGTGGGTGGATGCATTAATTATTGAAATATTGATGAGCGTTAGTGGTGGTGGCCGGTTTTGAGGGCGAATGATGATAGCTAACGATTACCTGTTACAAAATATAGCCAGTTCTTAAAAATGTTCAAAAATAGCAAACAACAACAACAGCGTCGCATAGTTTTTATTTTTCGATTTTGCGGAGAGGTATAAACGGGGGCTTAGCACAGCTTCTTGTTTATTTGTTTTAATTCGACAGTCTCTCCAAAAACAAGCGCTTGGAGAGACAGAGAAAAAAGAGGTTATTTTTTGGATGTAAATTTAATTTGAGAGCATTAGTTCGTCTTAAAGCAGAGATGGAGACTTGTGGATCTATTCTGAAGTACATAAACTTTGGTTTTACGGCTCTACTCCATTGGCCTGGTCGCAACATGCCAACATGGCGCCCTCCTTTACCACGTGTGCGCTCCCCTAAATAAGAATTAGTGAACATTCCCAGCAGGAGGTGTTTGCTAAAAGTGTCCATTATTTCGTCACCTTTCAACACAAAGCGCAACCAACCAGCTCCCGTACTGCTGTTTTGTTTTTTGAACTCATTCTATCACCGCTGCTTGGTGTGTGGGGACTCTTATTGGGACCTCTTGGTGTGTGTGCCAAACCCTTCACAAAATACCCCTCGTCTTCTTAAGACGATGCCACAGTGTCACAGGGGGTCCGTCGTATTTGCGTGCCAAAAACTATCAAACAGTCATAAGATTCATTTAGTGTCGATCGCCATCGCTTTGGCCATCGTCTCCTGTCTCAGCGGGACCCAGCGGCGGGTGCACAAACAAACACACACCAAACCGCCAGCCGCGGGACGGGAAAAACGGGAAGTTTGTTTTATTATTTTTCATTTGGGCAGTCCGACTTTATGTGTCCGCTTTTGCACCGTCGTCTCACCGTGTTATTCGCATTCGTCGTCCCGGGCGTGTCGTGTGGGAAGAGTGGAGAGTGGAGACATGAAGGAATTTTCCTGAAAAACAAAAACCCAACCACCCAACTACCAGAAGCACGCCCTAGCCGTATGAGAAATGAAGCTAAAGAAAGGGTGGCCGGCGTTCCGATTCCGAGCTAATCTTTGATGGCAGTAGGCAAAACAAACAGCCAAACATTAGGTAGGACGAGGCACGAGTAGGGTTTGGGGGTTTGGAGGCAAAGCATAGTGTGCGCGATTTACGACGGCGATGGTGCACGAGATGGATGGACGAATCCATCGCGCAGTTTTTCGACCACTGGAGCCAACCATACCACACCAACCGGTTGGGAATGATAATGAGAGTTAAGTATGAAAAATGGGAGCACCAGAAAGGGAAATGCCAAACCGACGCCGTTTGGCGGACTGTGTGGCAGACTGTGGTAGTGACTAACGCAAAGCTTATTTATTGGCTTTTAGCCACCGGAATTAAGCTTTCAGTGAAAAGAGGAAAAAAAGGAGGCAAAGTAAGTAAAGCAAACCAGGTGGCTACAAATGATAAGTGAGCAGCAAGTACGCGGGCGTCGCTGGATGTCCGTAGATTTATTTAATGTTTGATTCCTTCGTGGTCGGATTTCGATTGGCTTAGATCGTGGAGGTGGTGGCTTTTAGCGACCGCCCGTGAGTTGGGAGAACCAGGGGTAAATGAAATAGAAACAATACACCCTTTGTGAGTAGAAGTGACGATTTATGCGATTTTGATTTTTACGAGCTTTTCCAGTCCGTCTCCGCACCGCGACAGGTACCGCGCGAATTGCCGGAGGAGTATCGTACGTCGAGATTAGCTTGATTTGATTAGCCTTAGCCGGTGGTGGGTTACTTCGGGTGAGAATTTACGGCCCGTGGGGATGGAGCTTTAGCCTTTCGAACGGTCACATACATTCGCATGATTGCAATTGATGGTGTGGGGCATTAGCGGCAAAAGGAATACATTTGCATTTTGGCGTGTTTCAGTGAAATCCTTTGACTTTTTGTCTTAGTAGACTCCAGCCGTCCACTCTGGTGGTTTTCTCTATGAGATTTCTATTGGAATACTGTTCGACCAATACTGATACTAGTTTTTGGGTTGTTGAGCATTGCTAAAACTGCTCATAAGAGTACATTTCTCGCAATATATTACCTGGTGCCGTGACCAGGATTGGATAGATTTTTAATAGTATTTATCCTTTTCTTCATTCCAATATATTTCATTTCATCTCGTTTCATTTTATCTGGTTATTTCTAATTATTTCTTAAATTAAAACCACAAATCTTACTAATGGTAGTATTTCATTGCATGTATCATTGCAATTACTGAAAAGAACAGGGTTGACGTAAAGATTTTTAGTTTATACTTTTAATAATCTTTGGATCAAATCACACTTGGTATTGGTCACAGTTGATCTCTTGAACTTGAACTAGTCTGCAAAAGTAAATGTAATTCCTTCTGAGAATTCTTTGATTGAATATTCCTACACACTTAACTTCCACATAAATCCACAATCTTGGAATTTTGCTAGACAATTTTGGTTCTCCCCTTCGAAAACACATGCAGGTTGTGGAGGTGTTTTTGCTTAAAACATCCACACACTTATTCAACCATCAGCGGCGGTTGAACTGAACCACGAGCACCACAGTTATGCACGGAGCACCGGATGCATTGCCGTCCGCCACGAGGCAGCAGCAGCATGAGGGTAGCAATGACGAAGGCAAGATTTTCGAGCGTTTCCGCCTGCCGATCGAAACAGCAATCACGGTTTGCGCTTTGACGTCGCCCACTGTCCGGGGGAGACAGGTTTTTGTGCCATCAAGACCACTGCCAAAAATGATCGTGTGTGTGTGTAGTGCAAGGGCGGTGGTATGAGGAAGAGCGTATTATTATTATAACATTTATTTTCAACATACATTTCGTGCAGCAGCGTTTTCACGAAAGAATTTCTTTGTTTCCGGACGTCGCAGAAACAGAAAATATCTAAACATCACCGCGCGAAGCAGCGCAAAAACTAATCCAATTTAGCACAATACAAACCCTCCCTCCCGGGACGGGTGCTGTTTTCGTGACTTGGATTTGATTGTTGGATTATAATTATTTCTTTGTCGAACTGCTTTTTTCCCTGCTATTGCCCCAAAGCCCTGATTATGCAAATCCATACGGTAGAGACGCCGATTTCTTTAATCAAACCGATAGTAGTAAGCTGTTTGACGAACGAAAAACAAAACACAACCCGTTTCGTTCTTTATAGAATTGATTTAAAAACAAAAACTATTGTCCAACACACTGATAAGAGGGCTGGTTTTGCGTGCTGCATGAAACTTCGCTTAAAACGACGTCTCTGATAAGCGAATGTAAAGGGATGTGTTCAGGTTTGCAAAAAAAAAAGAGAACAAGAACATAAAAGTATATAAATTAGACCCAAATCGCGTCGAGTGTTTTCGAGCAAGTTTTGCAATCATGCTTCGACGTAACACGCTACCATCATAAACGACGAACTCAAAAAAAACAAAAATCCGTGCAATTCTGCTGCACGAAAGTGTACGCCTTTGGCACGAGAACAGTGTTGCCCTTTTCATGCCATAGTCCCACCAACCGAAAGCGTTTTATTCGCTTGCGCTAAATCTCTTTAATATCCTTAACCAAAAAAAGGGAGCTGTGCGCTAAAAACAGCACCCCGAGTAGATTTTATCGATTAGAGATTTCATTAATAATCAACAAATTGTCACTGATTGCCTTCCGGAGTAGTACCAGTGACCACCTTCCGCTCGACCGGCTAAGGTACGTCCTTGATACACACAACGACCTAAGAGCGCCTAATGACAATTTATTTCACAACACATTCACTCCGCCGATTTAATGCAATTGAACGGAAATGTGTGACCAACGCAACGGGAAGTAAGCCGCGTTAGCATTGGAAAGCCTTCATTAGTCATATCGTTTTCGCGGAGAAACTAATTTTATCTCTAGCTTTGTAAGGAGCTGCTTTGTTTTTGGGGGTAGGAACGAAAATGGTCAAGCAAGGGGCAGCAAAGTGTGCTAACCGGAAAAGCGCAAGTGAAATAAATAATTCATCACTATGCAGGGACCACCGGCCGGTCGGATTCCAGCGCATCAGGACGCTTTCGCAATCGAGCAACCAAGGAAAACCTTCAGCACTCCTTCGCATTCGATAGCGAAACGCGCTGACATTCGCACAACGAAGGCTGGTGCCCGAAACGGCCAACTACTTAATCAACGCAACGAACCCTTTGCTGTGGGACTGTCCTTTGCTGCCGAATAAATCACGCCGAACCGCTTGCTAATGGATGGTTTTTCTGTTTTGTTTTTGGCTAATGACGACTTCTTCCGCCGTTCCTTTGCGTGAGGAGCCTTCTGGCGACAAACCGATTGTTTTGACGTCGGTGAAAATGCGAGCAAATTTCCCGGAAGACCCGGCGAGGGTCGTCCGATTGCCTCGATAATGATTTTACTTCCATTTATCATCGGCACATTTATTGCGATTTTCAAGACATTCCTTTTTTGACCAACGGGGGCGCGCTGGTATGACGTACGATTATCTGCGATGGGGGGTGTGTATGTGCGTGTGCGTGCGTGTGTGCCTGGAGGTTCCGAAAAGGAACTCTCATTATAGACGGGGGAAAACCACCCCCTCGTTGAAGCAAGGGTGAGAAATAAGCAATAAAAGCCGAATGTAATCAGGCTAATATTTTCGCTTACACCTTCATATCCCCGCGAGCGGTTGTTGCGTGGACTGAGCTTGCAATGTGTCGGTGGGGTCACTGCCGGAAGTGCTTTTCGCCGGCCAAGCAGGATCTAGGCAGAGAGTGAGCTGAGCTGAGTTAGTGAATTATGGGAAGTATTTAGGACATTTTTGTTACGTTGGCATTTGACTCGAAGAAGTATTTGCACGATAAAGTTTTTTTACGCGACCAGCAAAAGGCAAAAGTGCGCTGATGAAGTGATTAACTAATAGGTGTAATTACTATTGGGAAGTAAGCAGTGAATCAGGGAATTAAGATGAATAGTTTTCGATGGATGAAATTAAATGTGATAATTAGCGTACATTTATAAAAAAATTGAAAAGAAAATACACAAAATTCACTATTAATTAATTAATTAATGATTTGATTATTTATGTCAAAAGTTGTTGTAGATTATACAAAAAATTAGGTTATTATGTTTTAGATTAGCACATAAATAGCACTATTAGTAAATAGCAGATAGCCATACCTAAAGAAATCTCTTGCTGTTTAGTAGACAAATTATTATAATTTATTGCATTGCATACTTAATAGTATCATTTTATTATAATTTAATTCACAATCTGTCTCAAGAAAAGCATCAATAACTAATTTATTTAGCATCTGAAAACTAATTTATTACGAACACATAATTCCCCCTTCTGGACTAACATCTAACCTAACAAATAAAAAAACAGAAGAGACTATCGTAAACCTTAAAAAAAGGAAACTAAGAAGAGGCATTGTATAAATAAGAAGAAAACTGTAACGAAAATTGTTTAGAAAAGAGCTAAAATCTGAAGCATCTGAAGCAAATCAATTTCGAGACTTCGAAGTTCTCGATCGTTTTTTTGTTCGCAGGGGCATAGTTGAGCTTTTTGTAATTGCTTCAAGAAAATCATAGCTTAGTCTAGAAGACTTCATGCGCTAAAACATAGAAGTGTATATCGTAATTTTTAATGGCTTACGCGTGCATAATCTTGTGATGATTGAAACAATGTACTACACTTGGATCGAGTGGCAAAGAACAACACAATAAACAATTAATGTGATAAATTGAATACTTCTCATACTACTCAATCCCCCCCATATTTCCTGATCAAGTCCTAGATTTGTCATAGTGCTCGGATCAAAACATTGCAAACCGTACAAGCATACAACTCCGCTATAGTGGCTAATTCCAAGGCTTCTGTTTCGTTTGTGTGCGTTCAGAATTTATGTTAATTTAATAAATAAAAAACGCCCTCACCCTCGCGCGACGAAACACATTTGTTGGTGAGGTGGCACTGTTGAAAGGGAAACAACATTAGATCATTAGGATTTATCGTGGCTTTTTCGGTACAGGTTCTGGCCCGCCGCTTAGCCACACGGAAGTGGATAAGAAAGAAACAAAACCAAAACAAAAAAAAAAACAACGGAACCAAAATCATGACCACAAGCAAATTGCTACCCGATTGGAAAACTGATTTCGTTCGAATTTCATTTCCCTGCTTGGTGCGCGAACACGCTCCAGTCCACTCTCCTTGGTCAACTTCCGGTTAAGCGCGCGTTTGGGCGCGCAAAAAAAGGGAGGGCTATACCTTGGGGACCGGATGCAGGAAAAGCATTCCGCGGTTCGATCGATTAGCACAGTGCGATAACACCGACGACCCCCCATCGGTGGCGGTGCACATAAAAATAATGGCGAAAAATCGTGTATCAAAAGGGGACGAACGAAGGTGCTGACGGAATGAATTTTCGATGGGTTTTTATTTTTGCTCGTAAACAACACGACACACGAGGGGGGAGGAGGGAGAGGGGGGATCAGAAAAAGGAACAAAAATGGACTAGCAACGGACTAACGCGGCGAGCAAATAAATCCATTTTGCGGTCACCACTGTGCACCGGGGACCACCTGGACGGACCTGGAGGAAGTCGGCGCCATTGTGCCTTTTATCCTGTCCTCGGTGGGAAAGGGCGAATGGCATGGCTGATTGGAAGGATTAAAAGGACGCACTTTAATGACCTCGCGCTGTGGAGCGGGGCAAAGCGGTCGGTCGAATTTCCCAGAAAAAGATTGCCACAAAGTGGCCTGACGATGGTGTGGTGTGTTGAATGGGAATTATTTGCGTCATGTTTTTTTTGGCTAGATAAACGCACTTTTCCTCCAAAAGGGTGGAGAGACGGCCGCACACCCACAAACAGCTAAAAAGGCCATCATTACCATCAACTACTTGCGGTGCGATCCTTTCCCATCTCCCCCGGCCGCGTTCCACTAATGACGCTTCAGAGTACACCTTGGTGTTCGATTTTTTGGACACGAAACGATTAGAAGCATCGAAAATCGAAATTTGCTGCCAGGTCTCGTGCCTTGTCCACTGCCCCAACTCACCCACATTCTTGCCCACACCGCCCAGCGGAGGGCACCGCACTGTAATCAATAGTACACCTTCGGAACCGCTACCGGTAGAGTTCGTCGTGCGCTCCGCGCAACACCGAGTGAGGGTCCTTAATAATCGCGTGGTCAATAATTTATTTGGGATTTTCCCCCAAAAAACGCACATGTGTCCTGATGGGCTGGGATGCGGATGCGTGGTTCGTGCCAAGAGGGCCCAAGCGAAAGGGACAGGATGCATAAATAAAGTATTGCTCAATAGTTGCGTTGCGGAAAGGCTGCGCGTTACGCGCTGGCATTCGCAGCAGCAGTTTGGAAGACCACTGGGGGGGAAAACGAACAAGAAGAGAACCGTCCGAAGAGCGGCCATAGTAATTTAATAGTGATTATGTTCCCTTCCCCACTTTAACCTCCCTTCACTCCTTCGATGCTGGGACATTGTGAGGAAACGCAACGTCCTATTCGTTTGCATTCGTGTCCTTGTTTTCCCATTTCCCAATATTCTTCCACCCAGTTTTGGGGCTTGTGACATGGAGGAGGGTTAGCTATTTTTCGGCAATCAATTGTTTCGATCTACTGGCAAGTGACAAGATCCGGTCTGAGATAGAACTTTTTGAGTGGGTGGGAGGGAGAAATGGTGAGCTGCGTGTGTGTGTGTGTGTATTAGAAGACAGGTGAAGGAGAAGCTATTTAATAAGATATGGAGTAATGTGTATCGTAGTTTAATTTTGTTATTAAATCTCCTGACACGTTGAAGGGTTGTAAACTCTGGCAAGGGAGTTTATTAGCCCGGTGTGAATAATTGAAATTGAGAACTTATTGCATATTGCATATTGCATTGTTGTATTGTTGGCATCTTGGTACTTTTATTACGCTGTAGAGCAGTAAGAGACCTTACATGTGCCATTGATTGCCAATTTCATTTTCTTTTATGTCAATTTTATAGCATATCAAAACAATCGTTTCGTTAGTCATAGGGTAACGAAGTTGTCTATGTTTTTCTATTCTTCTAGTAGGTTCGGTATTCGAACTCTACATAGAAAGCATTCGGCATTCTACATAGAAGCAAACACATGTATGGTTGGTTTGGTTTTTACGATAAAATATCAGAAAATACAGCGTTGGAAGTGTTTGCAGATGCATTTTAACACATTAAGAGTGAACAAGCACGAAAATCATAGAAAATATCATACAATTCTTATGAATAAAATATGCTCTCTGAAGCGCACCTACGACTCCGATCTGACTCCGGTTATTTTTAGTCCTTTTTCGAATATGACTATGATATCCCGAACTCTGACAGACTCCCTCCATCTTCTAAATGACACCGACACTCAGAATATGACCAACACTGACCGACTCCGCCCGACTCCGACTCTGACTCCGACTCCAGATGATTCCGACTGTGCTCTGCCCGACTCCGGATGGCTCCGGACGATACCAGACAATGCCGTATAATACGTATATCCTACCTTGTGAAGTGGGTTTCAAATATGTTGGAGTCGGATCGAAGATAGCTACGAATTTTTCCAACTTTACCCATCACTAGTGCGGACTTTAAGTAAAAATGAGTTCTTAAATTATCAAAGTTAGTTAGATACCTATGGTTCCCTATGGTGCTCGCTTAATGGTCGAATTCGTTGTCCTTCTAAATGTAATGTATTATCTTTTGGTTGTATGTAAACTTAAATTTGACTACACTCTATGCGAAACAACCTTAAATAGGGTCTCAACTGCGAAAGTTCTAGGCGTTTGGCTGGATGATGAGTTTTCGTTCAGCGAACATATAAACGTCGTCGTGGTTGCATACGTAGTCTGGACAACATCTGGTATCAAAGCAATGCAGAGACTCGAAAGTATCCAGAAGAAAGAACTCGAAAAGAACTTGCGCTCCACAGGTTTCTCCATGGATACGATAGCCCAATGCCTTCTTACTCAGCTCGTTGCCGACTATTAGGCTTGGTTGACATTAGGACTCGATACTTGCACGCTCAGGCCTTATTCATAGCCGGTCTCCTTTCCTCCGATCTTGATGTCTCGTCTATTCCCCTTAACGTTCCTGCTCGTCGCCTCCGGGCTAGGCCTCCACTGCCTTTACTCAAAATGGTCCCAGGATCAGAGCTTGTGAATCCTTTAATTCTTAATATCATCTGTTTGACTTCAACCTCCCTCCTTCATAATTTCGCTCTCGCCTCCTCAATTCTGCATAATTTCCTCTGCACTGGGGTGCAAATAAGCAAATAAGAAGAAAAAAGATAATAACATATCCGTGAAACTCTGACAACTATCAGGATTTTACCTTGAAAAACTTGAAACAAACAGATAAAGGGAAAAGTCCAATACTATTCTGAGAGAATTAACATGCTATCTTGAGCATCAAACCTGTGAATATTTTGCAAAGACGAACAAAAGCCTCAATTAGATTTAATACTTTAATATTGCTGATATCAATTTGCAATAAAAATACATCTTATATGGATATAATCGCAAAATATTCCACAAATACAATCTACAGGTGTGTAGTTCGGTTTAGAAGATCGAACAAAAAATTCAAACCACCTTTCTAAACCGCTATTTGAACTTCCGCTACACCGAACTCGCAATACACAGTACTGTGTCCTTTATATGCTGATATAGCATGAAGCAATAAATTATTAACGAAAGCGGACATTAATTTCGAAATGGCTCAGCTCACTCTCTCTCTCTCTGTCGCCCTGGTTGAGTAGTGCGCCGTTTTTTCCATTCCCTTTTTTTCTTTCCCACTGCGAAGCGTTTTGTTTTGGCTCTAGTTGGCATGAAAATTGCTTTCGGATATTTTCTATCACACTACGGTCGAACTCACCGCACGCACAATCAAGGAACGCAGGAGTAGAAAGGGGGAAAAGTTTGGTATGAAATGATAAAATCAATTGAACGGGCCCCGCGCGTTTCGCTTACGGCACACCGAGGGTGGTCAACACATAGTGCCCCCACCCTATAATGCCCAGCCAGCACCACAGGCCGGGGCCAGGGACCTCGAATTGCGAGATATTGACGTTTTAGCGTACGCATGTACGCCGCCTTCCTGGATGGACAAGGGGCACCCACGCAGCAGCGGCGATGATGCTCCCTTTTTTTTTGGTTGACGAACGAATTGTGCGTGTCGTGACACCCGAAAAACATAAAAAAACCCTCGCACACACATACACAGAAAAAATCCACCCAGGACGAAATGGCGATGGGGAACGAGGGGTATGAAAGATAGGCCAGCTGGCCGTAGGGGAAAGTATAAGGGGCGGAAGGTGATTCAAAGCTGTTGGTTAACGGTCCAAAATTGACTGTCCATTTCGCCCGAGCTGTCCATCAGGATATCGAGAAATCGACGAATTAGATGGCGCGCACCACAAGGCTCGTTTTTTTTTCGTTCGTCCTTTTGTTGCGTTTCCACTTCCTTTCTCCATTTGCAAGGTACTCCCGTGGGGGTTTGCGCGGTCAAAAAAAAGGTAGATAAAGCCTTGCCCCCTGTGAAGGGGTAGGTAATTTGTGACCGGCAGAAACGCGTTGCGTTGCACGTAGGGGCAAGATTATTCATTTACCAATGCCCGGCAAAGGTGCGTATTGGGTGGGGGGTTCAAACGTGAAGAATTCGCCCTTTATTCGCTGCTGTTGTCCCTGCGTTTTTGTTCGACCCCGTTGCGTTGATATGTTCCGCACGCATATGCCAGCTCTCCTACCTACGCATCAACGCCGTGCTATCACAACGTGCTATCAATCTCCTATCGCATCGAACTGCAAAGAGAGTTAATGAACCGTGGCCGGAAACGCGAGCAAAGTAATTTAATGTAAAAAAAGTGAAACACCAATCGACAATCGAGACTCGATGCGCGCCATTATCCTTCTCACGTGGAGTTGATTAACGCGCGCTCGAAAGGTAGCTTTTCCTTTTCAGCACAAAGAACACACACACGCATCAAACGGAGAGCAAATTGCCGCTCAATCCTTCTGGTCGGCGGCACCCAAATGGTACCGGCTTTTACCACCCGCCGGGCTCGAGAACCAAAGGATCAACAGACTGCAATTTGCGCCTTCTGCAGCATCGGAATGCGCAGGCAGTACCTGCCGCGCCACCATTGTTTAGCCAACACGCGCAGAAGGCTTAGCAGGGCTTTTTGCTGGTCCACACTGGCAGGTACACAATGGCAGCGGGAAAACGGATGCAACTTGTCGGCAACACAGAAGAGACAAACGTGTGTTGTGTTGTTTGGTGCGCGTCCAGTTGTGCGTCCTTTTTTTTTGCCCAACAGTTGCTATTATGATGTGAAAATGGGATTATGATTGTTTTCGGAGTAGCTTGCTGTGCTGCCTTCGTGCTGGTAATGTATTTATTTTCCAATGCGCACAAATTAGCACATTTCCGGGCACTTTTAACTGCGTTGAAAGCAATCCTGCAGGATAGCTGGTGGAACGTGTGGTGGATGGCCGTTTGGTTAATTAGAGATTGGTGAGGAAGTCGGTTGAGAAGAGTGAGAGATAATTGGTACAGTTTGTGCAGATTGCTAGGTGCAAGACCACTTGAAGTTTGAAGAAAGTTGAGTTAATCGAACATTAAAAAACAACTACAATTCATGTTAAACATATAACAACACGGTTTACATTAATATAGCAAAATCAACTCATCAGCTGAACGCACTCGGGTGGTCGAATGCGTATAGTTCCGATGTGTGGGAAACCCGGACGTAGTTCAAACCCCATCCAAGATCGTATTTTCGTAGCTAGAACTTTCAGTAAAGTGGCAAACAAGGTGAAGTAAGAGTTTGTACAGCACGACTGCTTTGGACATGGTCTTGCATATGTAGTTATCTTCAAGAAACAAAAGAAGATGGAGAATAATAAGAAGATAAGAAAAGAACTTCAAAAAAGGATCAAGCCACCCTCCCAACAAAACTGTAATCCTTCTATAAAAACATTACACCAGAGATTAGATGCGAGGATATCTCAGAAGTTTCTAGTACTTCGTTGTCTTGGATCTTCAGTCTTCGTCGCTGCTGTACATGCGAACCTTTCAAAAATTCGCAGTACCTTCTGCGCAGAATTCCTAACTTCAAAGCATTTTAGTGTGATAAGTAAAAGATAACGCAATTTACTGTAAATCCAGCAACGAACTAATAGTATCAGCCAATTATTTTAACCTATGTGGGAAATCTAATCTCCATCGATCGGAAAATAACTATGAACTGGAGCATTGTTTACCAAAATAACATCACTACCAGTTCCCTCTTCTTCCAGTGAAAATAATAATGCAACTGCTGCTAAAATAATAACTTTGTCAATTCTAATGTGTGCTTAATGTGGACCACCACCACCTTGTGTCTACACCAGTATCGTGAAAATAAATCACAAAGACAACTCCAATGATTACCCAAGCGCGCGTCACAGACAGTTCGCTTCTTCACCCTACCATTTGTGTCTTTTGCACTGGAATCATTCCATCGGTGCATTATGTTTGCCGTTCCTTCCCATTTCCAATTCGGTTCCCATTCCCACTCCCTAATCGATTGCCACCGACGACATCGTCGTGTGTGCGATTCCATGGCTCTACCGTGCCACACCGGATCGCAGAAAACATGCTAATTCTGCATTCATCGTTCCCTTCGAGCGTGGAGTGTGCTCTCGTGCACCTTCGGCGGTGGTGTCCCAGCTCGCATATATTTGCGCTAGCCTCCCGCAGCGGGAGGGAGCGGGATATGAGGGGCTACCGACCGTGTTCAGCGAGCCAAGGTAATTGAGGTTTGTGGCATAAAAAATTCACGAAAAAAGAACCATTCGCCAAATCCGGCGGTGCACCCGGCATTGGTCAGCGCCATTTCGCCGGCGCACGGCGAAGGTCTAATGGTCACTGGCGCGACACCGCTCGGTGGACCACTTTTGGAGAAGGTGTGCACCGGGTGCACTCGTGGACCGCCGAGCTGGGTGGGTGACTTGCAAGTTACAGCGGGGGAGCAGAACAGAGGGTGATAGTAACATGCACATTCCGCGGCGAAGCTTGTGAGTTCTCGCGGCAATGGCACGAAAATTGGCAATTTATTTGTCGTGCAGAAGGTCCGACAAAAACGGTGTGGGTGCACTTGATGGGGGCAGGCGAGGGAGGAGGGAGGGGGGGCAAAAATTGCTATCCAGCCATTTTTAAACAGCAGAATATTGGTGGCGATGGTGTTGGTGGAGGAAGGCAGAAATCACTATCTTGCTTTGCATGCGATTTCGATGGTGTGCTGGTCAGGCGAGCACAAAAAGGAACGACTTCAAACAAAAACCATCCACTCAGAATGTAGACTGGCACGGGGCGTTGACGAGGGACGAGCCAGGCGAACGGATGCACGGATAGGGATTTAAGGGACCCATGGTAGGGCGCCTCTAATGTTCGAAGCGTCGAATGACTGAGCTTTCGTGCCAATTTTATTCCTAATTCCCCTGCCACCATCGGGTGGCACAAATCAGCACCACACAAACACACATGCCTGCAAAGAGCACCACCACGGGGTGCTTAATGGTTGAAAATCGGCACACAGCTGGAAGTAATGACCTTCCGCTCCGGTGCGCACGAGCCAGCTGTCCACTAAAATAGTACACACCATCAAAACATAAATCCTTGGAAAATCCAAAACAAACCATTTTCTACCGCTCACCAGCGTGCGCACCTGCTGGGACGCACAAACTGAGGACACAGTTTTGAGTTGTGGACTCGGTCTTTCCGCTACATTTGTCCGAGAGCTACTTTGCATAAGCTCCATTGGAGTGCGTATGACTGCACTGCTGTAAAGTTTGCATCAAGTTGACGTGGACGACAAACACGCAGAATTATTCGTAATGAGACACTTTAGAGACTCATTTTTTCTCTCCTAAAGACGTCATGCAGAAGTTACATTACTTATGCCCAAAATAAGCCCTCCGTAACGCGACAACTCACCGATGAGGAAATGTAATAGATACACAGCAGCTTGTTCGCTCGAAACCATCGACCTGGAGGTCAAAGCATTCAAATGTCCCGAAATCGCCAAAAATTATCTGCAGCGACCTCCACACACACACAAACAAGTTCAACTTTGTGCTACTTGAGAAGCGTCCCACTTCCTCTACACACCCGGCCCAGGTCAGCGGGTGACCATTGAACGGGGACCATTGAACCTAGGAACAGGTTCTTACCAGCGCGCAACAAAGAAACGTTTGCGGAACAACATCGGAACTATCGCCAAACATCCACCGTAAAAGTGCATTTCGACCCGTCGCTGTCCGTTTCTCGGCCCTTCCCGAAGGCATTTTTGGGTCTCGTCGATATTTACACACTGATTAAAGCTGAGAGAACGTGCTTCCTGGTACCCTCCCCGTGAGAGGGCTTTGTGAACCGGCGGCCGGTGGTGCGTTTTGCATGCACCCGCATGCAACAGCAGCAACGGGGCGCGGCGGTATATATGATTATTAATGCACATTTTGGCGGTCGAAAAGCGCCCGGAAGTTGGATGGCATCGAACGATACAGTGTGGCGACAGTTCGTTGAACCACACTGGTGCAAGCACATTGTGTCCATGGCAAACAGGGAGCCGCCACCCCTATGGTTTGACCGATTTCAGCGTCCATTAGAGGGCCAGCTGACGGGCGGTGGCATGCATTGCGTTGCGCTCTTGTCGCTGCATTATCTATTTTAAGACGGAGATGTACCGTGAGTTCCGATGGAACATTTTTGTCTCGTTGGGTGTAATGTTTGGCGATTGCTTTACGATACAATTGCAAGAAACAAAGGCAAGCAAAGCTTCCTCTAACCCGTTCTCCCGTCTGGCGACGGCCGGCTTAGCAAAGCGATCGCCATATTATTGCATCGAATTTTTGCACCCTTTTTACCTGCCAAAAAAAGCTCAGCATTGCAATTGCAACTAACCCATAAAAAAGTGCAATTGTCTCTTGCTGCCGAGCTACGGCGGTTGTCTACGGAGATAGAGTTGCGATAATGCACCAAATTTCGGTTTTGTTATTTTAAGCCTTTTTTTCCCCCTACTAGTCCCGTGCACGAACAGTACGAACGGGGTAAAATAGGCGAAGCAACCCATTGTGCGAATTTGGCTCCGGTCTTCCTGAAGCATCCGCTGATCCGCTTTTTTACGACGCATCATTGTGTGCTACCTGTGGCCGAGGGCGACCCTCTTTGCAATTGCAAGCCAGCCTGCAACATGTGGATGCGAGCTTTTACGAGTTTTAACTCTTTCGTACTTTTTACATACATGTTTTCCTCTTTTTTGTCCCTCTAAAAACCCTTTCCAGAGAGTATAAACAGTAAAATCGCATTCTGTTGTGCCAAAAAGCCCGAAAAAAACGGAGGTGGGTTGTAAAAGTTAACAACGATTGCTAATGATGATGGTGGCAGGGTATGCGATTTTGGTTTTTGCCATGTAAGAAGAAAGCATGCTACAAACTGCAATAAACAGGGAGATAGAGGGAGAGAGAGAGGTTCTGGGGGTTGCCAAAAACACTAAAAAGGGGTCCCATAACAGGGAGTGACCATCGATTAAGGGATGCCATAAAAGCGGGTGCTTTTGCTTTGAAGCATTCACGCCGAAGAAATGGGAGAATGAGAATGAGCGAAATTGGGAAACGAGGAAGGTGCAAAGCGAAATTTTATTTTTGCCTACCTTTTTTGTGGAAAGTCATCGAGAGCAGAAGGGAATGGGCAAGGGTTAGAGCGCGATATTTGGGTACATGGGTTTATGAATTATTGCAATGTTTGCCGCTCATATAATGCTGTTGAGGTACAGTGTCGTAAAACCCCTTTAGGGAGGCCATTCATGTGATAAAAGTGTACAAGAAGTTCGACAAAAGAAAGTGAAATTAGTTTCTCACATTTGTCTTTAGAGATATATTTTTTCGCCATAACAGCACGTATAATATACTTCTTTTCTAGCAACTGCGGCACTGCCAGCATTATTAAGTATATTAATCATATCCTCTGTGTAGCATATCCGTTTGCTGCAACCGGCACAAAAGGATCATGAGGGACTCTCCCTTGTCTGTATCTATTCTGCAAAGGCGACTACAATTGAAGAAGCGTAGAATCCAGAGATGGCCTTAATCGACAGTCCCAGCAGCATCGGATCGATGCCAATTGCATTCAATCAATTAATAGAGTGTCAATTATTGCTAGACTTCTAGTGGATTCGCATTACCGATGCTTCTCTCCATCATCGGAAAACACACTTTCTCCCGCTGCTGGGTAATTCGGCAGCAGATAGCTAACAAAGCAACGAATGCACGTGCCAATCGCTTTTAAATTGCTACACTAATGGCATCCCGCATACATTGGGCAAGCATTAATTCATGATCAATCTGGAATTGTAAACATTACAATTATTAACCCGGAAGGAATTAAATGGGAGGAAAAAGAGGAGCAAATTATGAAGGATTTTACTTTTAGAAGAGATATTATTGATGTTTTGCATCGAATACAAATGTGTTTTTCAATTTCCAGACTTTTAACTTCAGACTATTACTATTACTATTGAGACCATTACTATTACGAGAGTATTAAACTAAAAGAATCGCATTGACGGCTAAAAATCTAAAAACCTAATATAAACTTAAAGCTAATAAAAGCTAACATGGTATGGAGGAAAACTAAATTAAAAAAAGAGACTTATTTACCGTCGTGCGTCGTAGAATTCTGTCGTAATATTGCATATTTATGCTATTAACAACGCTATGCTACATCGCTCAGAAGAAAAAAGAACCGAATACCAAAGATTTTGCACAAAATATTAGTGTTGTGCTTCATCAATCTTTTAGATACATTCATATTAATCTACAGCGATGACTGATTCGAATCTCAAATCGAATCTCTAAAGATTCATAAACCTCCAGATCATAATAAGTCATCTTTTTGACGACTACGACCTACGACATATACAGGCTTTCGAGACTTATTTAGTACCACGCAGCCGGATACTTAATCCTTGCTACAGGAGGACGGGTCCATGTGATACTTGAACCCATGACGGGAATGTTGTAATGTCACGTTAAGTGCAAGCTGATGACTGCTCTATGAGCATAATCATGATCTATGACTGAGATCTATGACAATTCATGAATCTTAAACACTCTTCATCAAAGATTCGTTCAGGTGCATGAAGCTGTATCAGAGTTGACCATCTCTACAGCATATTATTATTATTATTATTACTATTATTATTATTATTAGCAAAGTTATTACTGCCTCAGAAATAGAAACTCAAGTAAGAAAGAATTCGAATAATTCATCTTGAGAAAAGTGGAATTTCTGGGGAAGAAAGCATGAATTTCACGATATATATTATTAAAACCAATTTTTTATTCAGGAGGAACGGTCCAAATTAAAACCAATTGACAGCAACAGAAAATAGCAAAATGTTCTTAAAGCACTATACAGCATTGGCTCAATCGCACTCTTTTGATACAGTATGGTTACATAAATCCGTATGTGCAACGTTCCAGTACAGCACTGAGCGTGCATGTGCGTGTAATTAACGTAGCATAACAGTCGTGTCTAATCAGTGACACTGTTGTAATCGCCGACAATAAGCATAGAACCAGTAGCTGATTATGCAGAGCATATTCATATTGCGGCGCAAAACGAACCAACAAAAACATGGTGGAACACATCCAGCGTGGCCTCCGTTCACTAGAGGGGGACCACCGCTCTACCATCGTCGTCGCTCCGATCATCGGCCGGTTCAATTGACCGCCCGGTGCATTGCCACCACCCGGTAAAGTGCGTGTAGAAAGGGACGCCTCAATAATGGGCAAAAAAAACTCGCTCGCACACACACACACACACGCGCGCTCGACAATCAACGAGAAAACCTCAAAGTGCATTGACCGTCCAAAATTCGTTTCAAATGTCCAGAAGCTTCACCGCCCCTCGCGCCCACACACACACACACTTCCGCGATGTTGCATCGCCGCGAATGCCCAACACAACGCACACACACGCTGCTGCTGCTGCTGTGGCGTTGTGAATTTGGAAGTTGTGTGGTGGCGCGAATGCCGCGTTGTTGCTTCATTGTGGCTGTCGAATTAGAACTGGTTCTGCAGTTTGCGTAGGTTTGCTGCACTCGTACGTGCCCGCTCGCTCGCTCGAATGGGCGACGGATGGATGGCAAGCGGATGGTCGCGCGTAAAACGGGGGAAGAGCGCACGGGCGTGTGTGGCGATGCGTGAGATATGCAAGTGAGTCAATGCACGTACCCCTTGGGTGCGTACTGTGTGCAAGCACACGGTGCGTATCTCTATGTATGTGAGTGTGTGTGTGCCTATGCTCGTTTCTAAACGATCGCTTATCGCTCGAGCTAGGCGTAATCGTGTACGAGCTGGAAACAACATTTTGGAAACACATCTGCAATGCTTGTGAAACGCATTGGCAGGAAGCAGTGATCGATGATTATCATTTCAACACATAAGAAATTGTCATTTGAAGTGTGTATAAATAATTAAAATATTCACACAAATTCACTTACAAAATAAAAAAAAAATCATTTCCATTAAAAGCTGCTTTATTTCTGAGATTTTAAGTTATAGGAAAAAAAACCAAAATAATACGCTTCTAATTCCGTACAATGTTCGACCTCCTTTTGCATTCCACACTTGAGCATACAAAGAGAACGATCGATTCCAGCAAACAACATGCAATTGCTACCCTAATTCGATCCTCCTCGGCGAAACGGCTTACAATGCGCTTCAACATTGCCAAAAATTAGAAACGAATCCCTTTTCAAATGCCTATTCTCAAAAAGAAGGCTTTCCAGTGTCCTGCTGCTCCTTCTTCTCTACCATTGTGTGTGTGTGGAAGAAATTGTCAACAGCACCATCAACTTGTAGACAAAAGAGAAGGAAGCACAACAGAGGGAACAGAGGAATGAAAAACACAGAAATTGCCTCATCAGCCTCTCTATCTACCCTGAGCAGCAGCAGCAGCAGCAGCCACAACCGAAAGCAGACCGACAATGCCTGCAAGCGCATTATGTGTGCTCGCTGTGCACGGTAATGTTGTTATTTCTTCTTTTATTGTGGTTATTTAAGGTTATAATAATCGACCCCGCCCGATGCAACGCTGCCGCCGTGCACTTTTATCCCCATTTTGCTGTTGCTGTTGTGTGAATCTGAATGGAAGAAGCAAATAATGCGTGTGTGTGTGTGCAATTTTCTCCCTTTTGTTCCCTGCGATTGCACCTCCCCTGGGACAGCGGGCGCGGGTGGGTTTTGAGAGTGTCATAAACGTACCCGGGGTCAAAAGCAAACGAAACCACCACCGAAAGACGGAGTTTTGTTGAAGAAGGATTGAAGTGAAACAGGAATAATAGAGAGAGAGAGGAATGGGTTGTCAATCCTTGTTGTGGACGAAATGCTTCTCACAGTTCCTTCCTTTTGCACTCCTACTGTAAACATCCTATTTTTGAGCGCTTTTTTCTTTACTTTAACCCCATCATCAGTAAGGGAAAGTGAGTTTGGGTCTTTCCGTTCTTTGTGCATTCGTCGTTCGATACCCTTAATTTAATTTTTAAGAACAGCTCTCCTCACGGGTGCACGGGATCGTTCAATTTGTCAATTTTTGCCATTGTGTTGGCGTGTTTCTGTACCCCGTCCACCCCCCCTACCGCTGGGTATTGCTGCAGCATTTTTTTAGATGCTTCTCTTTACCCCGTTCTCATTCATAATTACGTCAGGGTGTACACGAATGCGCGAATTACCCTTGAACAAAAAAGAAGGTATAATAGCAAAAAGGAAGGACAACGGGATCAGGTAGGATAAGAAAAATGTGTTTTTAGCAACGAAGTAAAAAATTAAACGAAAAAAAAGAGGCGTTATAGGCGGGACACCAGTATTGAGCGCTCGCAGCTACTTGCTACCGTGAGCTGCAGGGGTGACAAAGCGCGATTTTAGGGTAAAGGTAAGTTTCATTCAGAATGCACTCAGAATGGACATTGGTACAATTATGCTGCTATCATTTCCATTCATGCGTCTTTCCGCAAACCATTGCCCAATCGATGCATCAATGAACCCGTGAAGGTAGAAAAGCATTTCGAACAGTGAATGGTTCAGCACCAAACAAATCATCAATAGCAAATACAACAAATTTAATTTAAAAGTTAAAATGAAAATAAGGAAATATAATATTGATAATGATAATATTAATATAAATGATATAAAAATAAGCATGTTAAACCAATGACTTACCTGATGCTTCATTCATCCTGAGTGATATGTGCATCTGGGGCATTTACATGCCGCCCAGAACAAATACTTCTGACATAGGATCGTCGCTGCAAGATCCAGCTCATGCCTGTTTGGCGTATGTAAGCAGTAGTAATGCTATGAATGTGCTGCAAATATTAAAACAAAATGAAGATAAACTGAGTTTAATACACAAACAATGTGAAATAATCAAACAAAAATTGAATAAATCACAAAACAACAAAAGTTAAAATTTTCATTCCAAATAAACCATGTTATAGCAAGCAAGTAATGTGAACTAAAAATACACAAAGTTTTAAAAGCGATCATTTTGCGTGCTAAGGGTCGATCGCGTGAAAATGAACGTGAAATTTTGTTTTGTTTTTGCTATATTTCATTAAATATACATCAGAATATGGCTTATCGCACATCAAAACCATATCCAATTCCCCAACTATTTAGGCTATAAATATTGAAACAATAAAAAATAGTCCGAAACATATTCAAATAATGAATTAAATGCATTTGCTTCTGATTTGCCGCTGATAATAATTTTTTTTACCGTGAACAAAGCGGGGAATCACAAGGAAATGCATTGAATTCATATTTTAACAAGTTTTATAGTTTCAAAGGATGGGGAATTGAATTTTCTTTTTTTTTTGTGGTGTACGGTAAGCCTTATTCTGATTAATGCTTAATCAAATATAGCAAAGAATCATAAAATGTCACGTTCGAAAATCACTCGAACTGTAACACGGTGTACAAATGGTCTAACCACGCTTGCCAAATGCTTGCCGTTGTACGGGGCACCAGGCGTCCGCTTGAATTGCATCGAATATTATGAAACATAAGAATAGAGACATATATATGAATTAAATATCATTTGATTATCACCGTTCGTATACTTTACAAAGATTGAGTTAAATTTGAGAAGAAAAAAAAACATAACACTCTCTACAAAGTAATACATTAACAGAACTGAAATAAAATAATTAAAGCATATTTTTAAAAATATATATTTAAAAAAATCATAAAATTAACTACAAAACAGATACGAACGCAAATTAACTGCCTAACTCCCTCTACTCTCTTTCGCCTCCCTCGCGCTACCGGTCTGCACTTGCGCGACCGTAGTGCTAGCTGAGCATGATGCTAACGATTATGGTCAACGAATGCGCCAATATAATCGACGTGGCGTGTCACGTTGAATGCTGACCTCCGGTGCACAGATAGAGGAAAGACGGAGACAGAAACAAACACGCACAGCAGCAATACAGAGTGAAACAGGAGATAAATGAAGCATCCATTGGGCCGGGAGACGATAGAAGCGATATAGAAGCAGAGAGCATAGAAATGCGCTAGATACGAACGTTTCGTGTGTGTGTGTGTGTCTGTGTGCGTGTATGCGTGTGTGTGTGTGTGTGTGTGTGTTTCTCTATCGCTCGTTTTGCTGTGATGAAACTTGCCTCCGACAACAGCAATTTAGCCCTGTTTGTTCCGATCTCACTATGCCTCTGAGCGTATGTGTGTGTGTGTAGATATGCTAGCTTCCATCCCGCTCGCCCGTCCCTTCACCATCGCACACAATTCGCTCGCACACCGAAAACTGCATCTCGCACAAGCAAGCACAAGAAACCAGCGCGCGGGAGAGGGGCGAAGAGAACTCAGGCTTTTCCATTTGCCCGCGATCGTGCTGCACCCCGTGTGCGAGAACTCACGCGCATCGCGATGCACCCCGCCTGGGGGTTGCTCACATTGTGCGTGCGTGAGCCATCCCCTCCACAAACCGGCCCGGCGGCTGGCTGCCGGTGAAGGTTTTGCGTGCGCGATCAACAAAACCATTTCCCCCACGCCACCGTCCGGTGCCGTTGCAGCCTGCGTGCATAAATCGGTCCGGCGGTGAGTGCACCGGCGTGAGTGGTGGTCCCACCAAAACCCCCTCTTGGGTCTGCCGAATAATTTTTGTGCGAAGGGCACAGCACAACAAAAAAAAAAACCCCGAAGGGCTAGCTGTGTTTTTGGTGGCGCAAGCGACAAACCTTTAGGGTCGGCGCAAGCGAGAGGACCAAACCCTTAACAGGGGAAGGTAAGACAGGTTTGTTGCGCTCGGCGAACAAAAGAGATAGCAAGAACACACAGCAGAGAGAACTGTTTGGCCGACTCGCGGCGGCACTCCTTCCTTCCCCTATGCGATGCTGCGCGGTGCAGCATAAAAAGTGCGCCCTTTCCAAGTGCGCAAAGAGAAGTGCGGGAAAGAGAGCGAGCATTTTGTGTGCGCGTGTGCATGCTGAGAGCAACAGGGATAGGGAAAACCCCCTTCGAACAAGGGCGCAGATTCACTCACCCAAGCCCAGCCCTGCGTGCAGTGGGCAAGGCATGGAAAGGGAAAACTGCCAGTTGCGAAAAAGGGACAGGAACGAGGAGCGCCGTGAGTGACGGGTGGCAAAGGATCGTGCATCTTTCGTGCATCCTTTTGCTGGGCTGCTTGCCAGCCGGTGGTGCAAGCGAGACAGTGCGACCCGCTGGTGGTGGTGCTGGTGAGAGTGAGCAGGGGTCTGTGTGCAGCCCCGCTCTACGCTACTTCCACTCTCCCCCGCCAGTGCCATCGACAGCGGGTTTTGACTTCGGGCAATTTTCGGTACGGTGGGCTCTGGTTTTGGCCGCAACCGTTCTCGGAATCAGAAGCGAAAAGTCCGTTCATTGGCAAGCACGTGTGTGTCCGCGAACGATCGAAAAAACGAGAGCGCACCAGCGGCCGGGCCGATAGATACGGCGTTCCACAGTGTTGCAAAGTGTCCGTGGTGGGGCAAAGTTCAAAATTGCATGTGCAGTTTTGTGAAAGCGCGTACGGGTTTTTTTTTTTCGGCGGTGACAGCAGCGAGAATTTGAATTATTAATGTAAAAACAGCGAGGCGCGAGTGCAAAAGTGCATCAAACGAAAAAAGCAAAAAAAAAAACAAATAAAACAAAAACGGTACGATACGTTTCGAACGCAGTTGTGCATTTAAATCTCAATTTAGCAAAGTTAAAAACACACACAAGTGAACTAGTAGTAACGGGATCATCCTCTCCTCTCGTCGCAGGTGTACGTGACATTTGCCAAGTCAGCCAGCCAGCAGCACGGGCGGAAGTTTGCGCAGACGACCTTCCCGCGCCACTCCGGAAGTATGGTCGCGTGTATGCAGCGACACACAGCAGTGCAGTGCAGTTCCGGTGCAAAGGTGCAAAAGTTCGTAACATGGTAACATGAAAGACGTGCGCAAAGCGAAGTAGATGTAACGACAAAAACAAACGAAAACAAACAAACAAAAGAAAAGCAAAACGAAACATTAGTGAATTTAAACAAAAAAAAGGAAACAAACGAATGCAAAAAAGTGAACCAAAAGTTGAAAGTGAGGAGAGAAAGAAAGTGCAAAAAAGCAAGTAAAACTTTACAAGTTTGTTGCATTGCAAGTGCATTACACAGTGAGTGAAAAACTGAGCAACGATCGCATCGAAGAAAGCATAACGAATGTAGCGAAGTAACGAACGCGTTAGAAGAAAAAAGTAACAACAAAACAAAAGTGGCGTAAAAAAGTCATCGTGCGCGTACACTAAACAAAAAAACAAGCAAGTTTTTACTCTCATCCCTGAAAAAAAAGCAAAAAAGCGCCTCACAGCAAAACTTCTTCACCTCGCACAGCATTAATCAAGCAACGCCACCGCCTAGCAACTTCTGGAAAGCAAGGAAGTGGCTAGCGAGTACGTGAATTTTTCACACACACACACACACATTTCTGCAATAACTTTTTCGGACCTAGCTGTGCTTGAGGTTATCAAAATTTTTCTCGCCTCCTTACCCCCATTTAAATCATCACCCTTCATCCCCACACACACCAACGCGCGGTTGCTGTAGTACACGATCTCCATTCCGAACGCCGTGTGTGTAACGACGAAGACGACGACCCACACGCATCAACCAAGTGTAGCTGTGTGTATGTGTGCAGACACACGGTCGTGATGAACGTGAACTTTGGTGAGCAGGCGGTTCGTTTTTTGTTGATCACGAAACGGTTCTGGCAGTGATTCCGGCGACATAAGGCGATTTTCCAGGACAAAGCTAGAAGCAGACGACAGCGAACGGTAAGTTGTTTTTACTTGTTTTTTTTTTGTTGTTTTCTCTCTTGTTGGTACAATTGCACATGTTTGCTGGCTAGACGATCGTGTGGCATATTTACAAAACGTCTCAAAAAAGAAGATGTCTGTACGAGGTACAACTTTCTCCTGCAACACCAACACTCCCTCGCTAGTCTCAGTTGCTCACAGAAGGAAGACAAGCGCATATGTTCGCTAGAAGCGATAAGCAACGCGGGCGAAGAATTAGGCCAAACGAAGGCAGAACACACACACACACACATGCCCGTCTGCACACATTGCACAATTTGGACGGTCGTCTGCGAATAGAAAGCGAACAGCGGAAACCAAACACTAAACAGAACGCAAACCCGACGTCTGCGTACTTCAAGGATCACATCCAAAAATATCCTTCGAAATGTGTGCTGATCACACACATGTTCGTTGCCCTGTGTTGCTGTGTTCTGTGTGCGTTTTTTTTGCACTCCAGGAATAGAGGCCCGTTTTCCCGAAGGACGGCGTTGAATGCCGTTTTCAAGAAACTTTTAAACATCGTGTCGTGGATATTTGATCTTTTTTCGCGTCAGTTTTCTCTAAAATCCTGAGGAATCTGTTTGTCTGTCTGAAGGCTGCTAGAACTACCCAACGGAATGCGGCTGCCGTTGAAGGCTGTTGAGGGAGTCGTTAGGTTTCAGTGTGTTTCTCCTGCGACTATGCCAAAAATACGAATGCGTTCCATCACCCCGTGCGCAAACTGATAGTTTGAGCGAAGCGCACAATTTCTTGGAATGTGCGATAGAGCGTACACATTTACACAAGATACGGCATTGGTGACGTGAATAACTCCGCACAAGATTGTGCATTATCAGCAGCCAAAGCCCATGACGATTGGTGGTGCTGCGTTTGTGATCTTTTCGACCGCAATGATGCAATGGCTGTGCAGGTTTTGGGTCGTTCAACAGACACAGGCCTTGGGAAACTGTGTTCTTGATGATGCGAAACTCATCTTCAATTTCCTTTTTTAACGAATCCCGCTGTTTTCCCATCCCTTCCTTGAGAATCCGTGCGAAAGTGAAGCCGAAGAATTTGCATAAAACTTTTCCTCCCATTTATCGTTTGCTGTCTAATCTTGTTTCGCTTCCCAAAACAGTCCTTTCATTCCCCTTCGACAGTGCAGCATTACAGAAACATTTGCATAACCAACCTTCGCAACCCGAGGGAGGGATTTTTAATGATCCGTTCGAATGCATCAAAGTGCATCCTAGGCATAAAAAAATCCCATTTGAATGCAATAGAAAAGATGATCCTACCCCGTTTATTGTGCGGACCTTTAACCTCAAAGCAATAGGCATCGGGTTGTCTAAATTCCGCTGCTTTCCATCTCCTCCGCTGGTTGTTGGCACTCAACAATGGCAAAGAAGTGATAGTTTATTTGCGCCCCTTTTCTTCTGTTTTTTTTTGCCCTTTTCACAAAGAAAGGCAACGAAAAGAAGGGAGGGAATGCGCACGCAATGGATTTGTGTCCCGAAGCAACACACACACACAAAAGGAGGAAGAAATAAAATCACGACCAAAAAAACGAAATGAACCGCAATCAAACTGATGATCTTCGAATTTGAAGAGTTTGCGATGCGCTGAGGCAGACACACACAGAGGGAACTGCATAGCCGTGGGAAAGCCAAAGGTTACCTTCTGGTGGTTAGGGGTGTCTGCTTTTTTGCTCTTTTCTTCTCCTGTATTAAGTGACGTGACGATTTTTCGGGGGTGTGGGTGACGTCAACGCAGCCAAGTCGAGGCAAGTTGTGGCACCACACAGGCACCGTCAGCAAATTGCAAAAAACGCAGTCCCAAAATCGTTCCCTCTGCTGCCGGAGTTACTTTGCCGAAAGCACCCAAAAAGGTCGTCCGTTTCGCAATGTCTTTGCTGTGAGTGAGTGTGAGTAATTAATGGTAGGAGCTCGAGACAAGGGTTCGATGGCAGGGACCCTCCCGGATCATTTATCTCGGGGGTCGCCGCCGGTGCGCAGTATGCCGGTAGTGCTTGTGCACTGTCCCTCAGCCACCATCTCAGTCCCAGCGCTAGAAGCATTTGTCAATAAATCATTGCCGCTTACGATAGTATGGAATTGATGTTGACGATGATGATGATGATGCTGGTGCGATCTTGTGAGGATGGGAATTTGCTGACCCCGAGGACATTAGTCTGTTTGTCCAGCGATCCGCACATCCCTTCCGCAGCACGCTCCTGCATCGATCCTAATTCGACCCACATCATACCTGCAACGGTATACGGAGAGAGAGAGCAAAAGGCACCTTGTTCGCCTACTAACCCAATATTGCACAACCGTACCCCGTGTGTGTGTATTGGCTTGTTGCGTGCAACTTTAATCATCCTGCTATTCACGCTTATCCGAGGGAATGCAGAAAGGACGACCGATGAACTTGATTTATTTTGTTTCCGATCCTCTCCAGGCTGCATTTGACCTGCGCGCACAGCACACGCATCCCTTCTTCGCTGCGCAAAGTGCAAAAATCGCTTGCCCTTTTTCAAATTCTCCTTCGGTCTGAGCACGTTTTTTTGTTTTTTTTTTTTTGTTGCTCTCTTCATTTTATTTTCCTCACTCTATTGATGGTGATCCTTTTTTTCTTTTTTTGGCAAGATGCGTGTTTGCTTCATTTTTGCATTGTTCTTGGCTTGTTGGGTTTGTAGCTGTTGAGCTTTTGGCACTTGAGGATAAAACGAAACGGAAAAATTGGCATGAGCATTCGAAGTCGAAAAAGGGCCGGAGCCGTTGGTCGCCAAATTAGGACATCAGGAAGTGGATTATAAGGCTGGAGGGCAAAAAGATTGGCTTACATTTTTTTGGCAAGCACGTAGAAACCCGATTTCACCCAAGAAAACACACTTGCTTTGGGTTATTTTTTGTTTTTTCCTTAAACTCTCTCTCTCTCTCTCTCTGGCTTGAACAAGTGTTTCGATTTTCTGTGCTGGAGGACCCTTTGTGAAGTGGAACCTTTTTTCATTATTATTCTACTGCTGCTGCTGCTGCTGCTGGTGCTTCAGACACCAAGATAAGGATCGAAATGGACGGAAATCTGCCCGCCGAAGGAAATGGTGAAATAAAAATGCGAAGAAAAAACAAGATAAAAGTCGCAACAAGCACGGACGCCGTCGGAGGAAAGAAAGGATTTGGCAAAAGCTCCTGACTTTCTTCCATTTCCGTTGCAAATATTAAACCGTCTGAATCGGTGCCCCTTCTGAACACAGTGCTCTCTTGCAGAAGTGTCTCTCGTTCCCTCTCTAACACCTTCTATAGGGCATTGAAGAATAGAATTTAGTTGCAAAAAAAAGGAAGAAAAACAAAACCAAATCAAGAAACACAACAATAAAGGCAACTCGTCGTTCGTCCCTAATTTGTACACTAAAATTGGCGGAGCACGGTTTAGTGGTCACGCGATGTGCGATTTCGACACGATGCTAACCCATTCCACCCGTCTACCATCCAATGTTCCCTATATGAGGTTTCGGCCCCCTGTACACCTGTGTGTAGAAGACAGCAAGGAATAATCAGATAAGCCAGTGGCAAAAGTCAAATCCACCATGCCCCGTTACCGTTTTCCGCTCCGTTGTTGTTGCTGTTGTCCCTCCCAATATCAGCGCCATGCTTTTCCGGTCACCACCACCGGTTTGATAACCGGAGCTAATGGAACGGATGACCAATCCGGAGCCCAGGGGGTGTTGTTATTTTCGCACGATATTCGCACTCGGGCGCCGGTTTCGTCTTCAAAATACACAATCTTGCGCCGTTGCCGTAAGATAACGGCTCCGATGGGTCAATTTTCGGCAATCACGCTTCCGTTACGGTGCGCTGATATGCTGCGACCTAGAGCCGGGTGGCACCAGGCACACACACACACGCGCGCGTGCACGGCTACCTTTGCGATTGCGATTATCAGACACATTCCGGGCTCCGCGTGACTCACGGCACACTTCCACGAGGCGTGGAGCGGTGGTGGATACATTTCGTCACTCAACCTCCCTCGCGTAAACAACAACAGAGGGCTTTCGTCAGAGGCGCTCATTTTGCGACGCAAATGTTGTTTTTGTTCGTCGCGTCAGGAAATGGTCGTGAACAAGTGGGCGCAACGCCATTGGCAAAGTGTAATTGTACCGCAAGGGGACCCTTGCAAGCATTATTTTGTTTGTCGCAGGCACTATTCTCTCTCTTTCTTTATCCTTTATCCTGAGATGAATGTGTACAGTGTTGTAGTGTACTAACCGGTAGAATGGTTTCCTCTTATTCATCCCTTTTCACCCCAGCGAACGTTCAGCTCTGCCTGCAATTGCGCAGCATACACACCGTACAACACCGATATACATTGACCTCTCCCCGCCTCCGGTAGGCGACTCGACTCCATCACCATGGGTAGCAGCGAAGGGCAAACGTACTGTCTGCGATGGAACAACCACAAATCGAACCTGGTCGAGATACTCGACGCGCTGATCAAGATGGAGTGCTACGTCGACTGCACGATCTACGTCGACGACCAGGTCCAGTTCAAGGCGCACCGGGTCGTGCTGGCCGCTAACTCGCCCTACTTCCAGTCGATCCTGCAGGACGTGCCGATGGATCACTGCAGCATCCTGTTCCCGGGCGTGCAGGAGTTCGAGATGCGCGCACTGCTCGAGTACATGTACACCGGCGAGGTGAACGTCACCCAAGCACAGATCCCGCGCATCATGAAGATCGCGGAACAGCTCGAGGTGAAGGGCCTGTACGATATGGCGGACCTGAAGGGGCGCTTCAGCAAAATGGTCGATGTGGATCAGCTGATGCGCGACCGTGACCCGGCCACCACACTGCACGCGAGCAGTAGTAGCAGCAGCAACAGCAACTACACCGGCAAGGGTTCGTCGTCTACTGCTACCGGTGCCGCTGCGGGTAGTAGCACAGCCGGTGCTGCTGCTGCTGCTGCAGCAACCGCCACATCCTCCTCCTGGCGCGACGTACCGCCAACCAGCAGCAGTGGCAGCCATTACCCCCACTACCAGCACCAGTCGTCGCCGGTCATTTCCACCTCCACAAATGTGTCACTCGCCCAAAGCAGCAGCTCCTCGCCACCGTACTCGTACAAGTCGCCCTACTCTAGCCTGTACTCCCGCAGCCCCGGCGCGGTGGAGCGTGATCGCGAGCGGGAAGAGCGTAGCCGCGACCGTTCCGCATCCTTCTCGCACGCGCCAGCCACGACCTCACCGCCGCCCCATCGCACCCAGTCCACGTCCGCCGGCTCGTCCGCCTCCTCCGTATCGGCACAGATCGCACTGCAGTCGCAGACCGCCAGCAGCAACCACCAGTCGTCCTCGGCATCCCACCAGTCCGGCAGTTCCGCCTCCTCAGCCTCCGCGCAACCATCGACCGTGGCGGCGGCTGCCGCCCTGGCCGCCGGTTGGCCCTCCCTCGGCCAGACGCAGCTGCACAGTATGCTCAGCTCGGCGTACGATTCCAGCACCGACATGAACCCGCTCAAGCGCAAGAAGCTCCAGTCGATGTCGAGCATGCTGCGCGACACACCGATCCTGCGCAACGTGCTCGCCCAGGCCAACCCGGCCGACTCGTCGCAGGCGGGCGGTGTGCCTGGGGCTGGGACAGCGCAGGCAACCGTGGCCACGATACAGTCCCAGTACCAGGGCGGCATGAAGTCGGATCCGGACCAGCCGAGCAGTCATCACTCCAACGGCAGTGGTTATAAGGTAGGTGGTTACAGCTCAAGCACCTTCAATTAGAACCTCTCAATAACATTCTTCTTCAAATCCATCTCTTTTCCTAAAAATAAATAAAAAAACAACAGTCAATCAAGGACCAACCCCACTCACCGTACGCGGACAAATCGTTCGATGACGATCTGCTCGACTCGCCGCACAACTTTGGCGGCGACGCGCGGCTAGCATCGTACGTGCCGCACCAGCAGCAGAAGCCGGAGTGGAAGCGCTACAAGCAGTACACGCGCACCGACATCCTGAACGCGATCGAGTGTGTGCGCAAGGGCATGAGTGCGCTGCAGGCGTCGCGCAAGTTCGGCGTGCCGTCCCGCACCCTGTACGACAAGGTGAAGAAGCTGGGCATTACGACGGGCCGGCCGATCAACCGGGCGCTCAAGCGGTCGCCCAGCTCGGGCGGCAGTCCGGCCTCCTTCCCGTACGGGCTGAGCGGTGCGAGCCACATGTTCGGCGGGCCGGGCAGCGGTGCGCCCGGCGGGCCCGGTGGCCATCCGGGCGGCGACCACCACCAGCAGCTCCCGTCCCAGTCGTCCCAGGAGGACGATGCGGCCGCGGCGGCTGCTGCGGCGGCTGCCGCTGCCGCCGCCGCCATGGCCCACCATCACGAGGCGGGCCGCATGATCAAGCTCGAGCACGGCAGCCACCACGGGCTGCCGCCGACCATCCCGCACCCGGCCGCCGCCCTGCTCGATCCCTCCTTCCTCCAGCAGGCGCTGGAAGCACGCGGCGGCGACATTGCCGGCCGCGAGGCACTGCACGCGATGGCGTTCGCGGCGGCCGCTCACGCCGCCGTCAACGGCATGAGCACGTCCCCGGGTACGCACGGGACGGCCCGCTCGCCGAGCCCGAGCGTGCTGATGAAGTACATGCGCTCCGTGTCGATGAGCTCGCCCGAAGACGATCGGCACCATTCGGCGCAGCAGCAGCAGCAGCGGGAAGCACGCGATCTTGCGGAACGCGAGCGCCGAGAGCATCACAACGGGTCGGAACCGGCCTACGCCAGGCGGGAGCATCATCCGATGGAGCAGGACGACGAACCGGGCAGCGACTGTGGCGAACGGCCATCGAGCGGCGGTCTGGCCGAAGGCCAGGACGATCACGTGGAGGATCTGTCCATGGGCCCGAAGCGGGACTCGGAAGAGCGGGGACCATCCGTCTCACCACCGCCGGCAGCGGCGGTGTCCGTCGTACGGTCGGCGGTTGCACGGTCCCGATCACCCTCACCTGCACCCTCGCTACCGCAACAACCTCCCCAGCAGCAGCAGCAGCAGCAGGGTGTCATTGTGCCAGCGCCCGGTAAGTTAAAGGAAGACTACAACATCACCATCAAGCGGGAAATCATTGCGGACAGCAATGCGCCCGCAGAATCGTCGTAGAACGGCGGTAGTTCCAATTCGCCCGGAGCAGTCTCCTCCATGTTCGTACTAAACTAAACGTTAAAACCTAAAAACCTTATTCGCCACTGTGAAGGACAAAACGGTAGAAAACTACTGGAAACGGGTAACTAAGTTCACTGAGTTTTTCCACGCCTTTTTTCCCTCCCCTGCAAGCCCATGGGGAAGTACATTAGAGTAGCGTTAGTTGGGCATTTTGAGTTGGGTCCGTTGATGGACCCACCAGGTTTTGCAATAAACCGTCATTCACAAGCGACGAACCCCCTCCCGGGGAGCCACGTGGCTACGATTCCATGCAGGAAGTTGCAAATGTGTGTCTTGAGAGAGCACGAACGAAAGTTACCTTCTACGACGTCATATCGAAACCGATCCCACCAATTTCATTTAGCCGCCTAGAGGACCTGTAGTTTTAGCTATTTTGCTGCATGTTTTTTTTATCTATTTTGTTTCGTACACTTAGCAAAGTTTAACAGTAAGCAGTATCAGTAGTGCACATTCTACATCATGAAAGCCTCACCATCAAGAGGCATCCATTTACAAATCAGAATCTCTCTTACTAGCTACGCGCCCTCTCTTCGTACGCATTCTCTTTGTCGGCTAAAGTTAAACCGAGAACCTTTATAGACTGAAACGAGTACTCACCGCACAAACCAACAAACAACAAAGATTACCCAACCCACCAACTCCAACAAAGTAAGAAAAGCTAACCCCTATCAATCAGGCAATAGATGATACGTGTTTTGTATGTATGTCGTAAGTGTGCGATTTTCCTTCAAGGCCGCGTTGCCCACACAACGGAAGTGCAATAGAGAGAGAGAGAGAGAGAAAAAAAAGGAGGAAATTGACGGCGCAGAAACAGCAGTCGTTTGTCGTTAGGCTAGGCTTAAACCCATCTTAGATGATTTTGGGCTTTTACACCTTCTTGTTAATTGCCTTCTTTAAACCCCTCCTGCCAGGGATGGGGAAACGCATTTTGCTTTAAATGATTTTTGTTTTGCTCTCGTTTCCAAATCATTTGTTTAACTCTCTTTAAGCTGTGCAGCGCGATAGGTTTTAGCTTTTTTTCATTAAAGCCTAGCTCCCGGCCTATAGTTCGTCGTTTCCTTTGCCGCATCGAAAACCGCAGGCTCTAAAGCCTGTACACCATCGTTTCTTAAAGTTTTGGCAGTGCAACCCCCCTTCGAAAGTGTTGGCGGGTAAAGTGTTGACGATAGTATCCTTAGTGACACACGCGGTAGCCTTAGTGAGCGAAAGCACTACCCTAATATTACTACGACTATCCTGGCGTTAAACAAAACAAGACTAAAAAGGCAAAATCGCACCTTTTCCTTAACAGCATAACAATGAAACAAACAAACAAACAAACACGCGAACGAATATTGTTTTATCAGTAGTTACATTAGTTGTAAAAATTAACCAATATTGCGTTGGATGGTATCGCCAAATTATGTACTATTAGTTGTAAGGTTTTTTTCCCCGTTGTTTTAAGCTCTTATACACCTCCTCTTCTAGCTTTATAGACGGATATCTATGTTGCCTTTCAATCGCTAACTGATTAGCTTCTATGTGGTTATTAGTTTAACATCGTTACAAGACAAGACAAGAACAGTGGGGTTTGGGGAATGTCGCCTCGCCACCCCCAGATTAATTCTACCATTGAGTGCCTATAATTATGATGATTCCTATAAGCTTAGGAGCGAGTTAGAGAGTTAAACAAAAACAACACGGTTCCTGCATTTTATGTTTATGTTGTTTCCGTATGTCTCCGACTTAGGCATCCGCTCATCACAACCGAGATCGAGATGGGAAGCTAATGCGGGCGAAGAAAGTACGTTACGTTACGTGGAAATGTTCTTCATCATATGAGTTTTCCTATTAGCTAGTTACCATACGAGTGTAAGGCAAGATGTAGATACGAAATCAGTTACACATTGTGAATCGGAAATGAAAACTAAAAACAGATAAGTTTACACGTTTTTACACTGCTTTACCAAGATGAAGCCATATATCTTACTTTTTTTTACCGTTGCGATGCCCTAGTGAACAAAGCAAGAAAACATATAAACAAGCAAATCAAACTATTTAAGGCATGTAACACAAACAGTAGTAGTAGTAGTAGTAATGGTAGTAAAAGTAGAGCAAGTAGTAATAGTATACGTAGAAATAGACAAACAAAAAGTAGCAATCAAAAAAGATAAAGTGTATAATACACAGCATGTTGGTGGTTTCCTCATCGTTAAGAATGTGGTAGAGAAGTAGTAAAAACAAAAACAAAAAACAAACACAAAAAGGCTTTGATGTTACCGTAGCATTGACTTGTTGATAAAGAGAAGAGAAGAGGAGAGAAGAAGGAAATGAAAAAAAACAGTAAAGAAACAACAACAAAAAAATACGAAAAAACTGAAACATATAAAAACAATGCCATATAAACTATATATAAAAAACAAGCATACAACTATAGACGCAGAACTTCATGTTGAATGCGTATTATTCACCGTACTGCTGCTCAGTATGTTAGTAGATGTTAGGGACACCAGAAATCAAACCCAACGGTGGCAAAAGGGATACAGCAAAAGAACGATAACGTTAAGAACCACTAAAAGCGTACCAATTGTAAGGATAATTATTGAAAAGACTGATTAAGAGAACCTTGTTTGTTGTTACCTAAGGGGATTGGGGACTTTGGAAATGTGTACAGACGCGTATTACGCGAGCGAAAGAGTGAATCGCAAACGATGTAGGAAAGTGTGTCCGGATCCCATTGGTGAAATATCCTTGGATCGAGCTGCATTCACACCAAACAACCCTTTTGGTCCCCCCTTTTTTCCCTTAATTGAAGGCATTTAGCGCATGCCAGGCCGATCGTTACGCAAAAGATCCTTCCTAGAAAAAACAAGCCCTTTACGTTACCCGCGCAAATACGCAAAGACTGAGTTTAATATTTACCACCTATACATCCTTTGACCAAGATGGGCCGAAAGGACAGACCGATTGGACGGACGCGGTGCTCCTGGTCAGTTGGCTGACATACACACACGCACGCACACGCCCAGTAGAGCACCCGCTGTAAGCATGTATTTATTTTGTTTCTTTTCTTTTTTTGTCCCATTATTGTCCTGTTATGATTACAAAAAAAAAAAACTGCGCTAAAACCTTAATGTAATATTCTGGCAGGATTCATATGTGACGACACGGGCTACCCCCTTTTCGTGAGAGAGTGTGTGTGTATGTGTGTGGATGTATGTGTTTGAATGTCTGCAATTTGTATGTGTGTGCATTTGTGTGTTTGTGTGCCCTTCGAAATGTTGTTTAAAATTCTCAAAATAATTAAAGAAAAAAAAATGTGCTGGGCCGATGCAATATCATCACCTGTGTAGTAAATCCACTGGAGCACATGGAACACGCGGCGGAAGGCGGCCGCGAGCTGCCAGGACCTGCCAATCCTCCAGTATTTGCTAGGCCAGAAGAACTCGAACTCGCGGCAGAGTTGTAAATTGTATGTATTTTTAGCTGCACCATGCGTGTCCCAACCCACCTCCTTATAAACGCCTCCCGCGCTAATCCAAAATTAAGTTTGTGAAATAGTCATTGAATTACTAGAGTGCGGCAAGCAGTCAGGAAGGAATCCTCTAGCGTAAACGAATAGGATAGTCGGAAGGAAGGGGTAGCAAGAGCATGCTTCTCGTTAGTAAAAATGGTTAAATAAAAATGAAAATAAAAATAAAAATAAAACAAAAACATACACTTTATAAAAACAAAACAACTCACTGAATAGATGGAAAAGTCCTACCCGATTAGATTCGGTTGTGGAATGCGGGGGAAGGGGATGTTTGATTACGGGTTTCAGAATCGACCGAACGTTTAGATGAATGTTTATGCAACTGTGTCAGATGGGAGAACAGCATCGAAACGGCATAAGTAGCGTCGCAGGAAGGCATATCAGTGTTGTGTTGTGTTGAAGAGTTGTGAACGTTTGTTACAGCAATCGTTCGTGGAATGTTGCACAGTCGAACCGCAACTCAACTCGGTATAGCTGCATTTGCAAACACAAAAGCATATGAGCATGAACATAATAAAAACTTTGTAGAAACATTATAAATATCATTGTGTTGTTTCTTATGTGTGTGTTTTTACATAGAAAGAAAGGGTTTCTAAAGTTGTGCCTTGATATTTCTCGTTTATTCCAGTTTTGATCTATGAAGGTAGTGTATTTTCTTCTATTTTGGGGCTCATTTTGCGTATCTCGGTATAAGATGAAGAGGAATACATCGATGGACAAATCCGATCAATTTTTGGATGGGGTGGTGCAGGATAGAGCTGAGCACTCTGAGTAATAGTGAATGAGCGAGTTGAATCCTGCAAGTGGATGTATCAATTCTACTCAACTGGAAGAGTTTGTAAGAGTCTCTTGCTTACTCTATCCATGTTATGAACTCATCTTTTGGTATTTTATCACACTAGTACGTGTAGTAAAATGTGCCAAAAATGTAAGACAATATTATTAATCCGAAAAGAGTATATCACTAGTCACCACAGAGAGTAAATGAGTTGAATTGTAGAAAACTCTGTAGAAAAGGATCTGCAGGGAATTAATACAGAAACTTTCCCACGATTTCGAACCGTGTACGAACATCGCTACTCCTGCTCCGATTCTGGGTCGGCACCGACGACTCCGGTACCAAGCTTGACACATTGTACCGATATTCCGGAACCGCTTCCGGTTGAAATGGAATCATTCGGAAACGATTCCACTTAATTTACTTAATTTGAATAATTCTAGTATTGTTTTTCTTTATTTTTCTTACAAATTACATCTTTTGGAAAATTGCAAACCCTCCTGTCGTGGCAGGATCTGTGGGAATATAAAATTAGGCAGAATTCCTGATGCGAATCATCCTGACAGTTTTAAAAAGCTATGAAGTTCCACCAAGTTCGGCACACCTTCTAAACAAGCCTTCAAGTTCCATCGTGAACCCTACAGATAGTAGTAATCAGCCGCAAAGTTCCAAAGAGTACGGTGTGCTTGTAAAAAAACTCCAAAGTTCCGCAAAGTACCGTTTATCTGTTAATCAGCCACAAAGTACGACATCGGAACGATTTTTCATTAAACAGCCCCAAATCAGCTATGGAGTTCAAAGCTGGCTATTTGGGATGTCCGTACCTTTGTGCCAAATTTGAAATTTTAATTTTCAATGCAACAAAAGTTATTGTAAGTTAAGTTTTAATGTGAAAACGAAAAACTTCCCATACTAAATGTACGGGATACCCGGGTATGCCGGTCGTAGAAAATGGTTAAGGTGTAAATTTGGTCATTGAGATAACGGTTAATTAAATGTCGAAAGCTTGTATAAGCCGGCATTTCCGTGAAGGACGTTACGCCAAGCAGAAGAAGAGGATAGCAGAACAACAGACGCATAATCACTGAATATTCCGGCTATTTTTCCACACCGCTTTTTCAGAATGATTGTTATGCAACAGCTTTCTATGGACAACTCCAATATGCTCCCACAAACTAGCAGCACCTACTAGCCAAAGACAAATACGTTTCAAACTAGACATCCGTGTAGTTCCGGCTACAAATGATTCTTTTCGATACAATTCAAATTAAAATGTACAAATAACACTTACCATTTTAGTTCTTAAGCTTCAAAATTATCTTCGAAATAGAGGAGAAACACGTATCTACTACAGGCACACACTTACATCAGCTCTTCGTGTTCCAAACCCTACTTTGATGTCAGCACTTGTTGTCGAAGAGATGGCAACACACAACCGAACAGAGACACAATTCCAACCAAAGTTAGCGACGAAGTGGTGAACACGGGAATAGAACAAATAGAATATTAGCTCATTAGATTGCGTTACAAACATTAAAACTACCGAATAATCCATTCTTAGCAAACGGAACTACTACAAACACTACCGAAGCTGGCATCTGTTTTTCAAACGCCAGTTGTTATGATCTGCGGTCTTTTGACAGTTTGCATACGCTCGCAAACCAAGTGTCATATATACAAAAGGAATAAGATGTGTTTCACACGATGTGGGCTGTTTTCCACAATTCAAATACATTAATTGAAGCTAAATGTGATGTTATTTCTGTTTACTTAAATCGTGTCTTGATAAAATTGTTGGAAGAATTACACATTTTATAAACTGTGTTATTTGAACCTGCGAAAATGTGTGTCTATTTACCTTGTGCCGTTTACATGAGGCCAGATACGCAAGGCTGGATCATTGCGAGTTGACAGTTGACAGAACCGTTTCGTCAACAAAACCTCTTGATTACAAGAGTTTGATGAAATAAGGGTGAAATAAATACATTTGTTCATGATATGAGCTTTAAGTTATTCAAAATAATCAATTTTTCAATCTAAATACCACATGAAAAGCCAAACCATAAAAACTTGCGCTGTTGTTTTATCAATAGTTGTGCCCAAACGTCAAACGGCTGACGCGAAAGAAATTGCAACAGAAATACCGATGGTCTCACCGCTTTTCGTCCAGCTCGCCCTCCCAGCACGGCAGGCACAAAAATCAACACCTGCCGGTACCGTGCAAATTCCGTGACGAAGCAGTGAGAAACCCATAAACATTTGCTATGTGAAAACGCACCCCGGTGGCTGGTGAAAAGCTGCATCAACGTCAAGCGAAAACCCCCCACGGCGCACCGTCCCGCGGACAGTTGTGAGAGAAGGCGAGCGCAGCCAAACGGCGGGCAGAAGCAACAGTCGCGCATTTTCGGGTGTGCGTAGCACGACCACGACGACGACGACGAAGGCGCACCGTACGGAGCAGCCAGACAGGCAGGCAGGCAGGCAGGATCGTCGCTTCTTTGTCGTCCGAACGTCCGAGGAACCGAAGACCGAAGAATCGGTCGAGTCGTCGAGCAGCGACCGCAGCACAACCGTGGTTGTTTATGTCGCGAGAAAGGTCACACCACGCCAGCCGTGTGTTGAAAAAGTGTGTTTGTTGCCACTGTGTGTCGGTGGCACAGGAAAAGTGTCGCCGTCGGTCAGGGTAGAAGACGAAGCAACCAGCCCATTAGCCGAGCCAAACGCATCGCGGGAGGAGTAGAGAAAAACACGCACACACACAGTGAGGCATAGACAGAGCACACACAACCAGCCCGTCGTGGTACAGGGGAAGTCCTCGCCCATATCTTGATGCGAAGCGAAAAATCACTACAACGATGGACGAAACATATCTGAAGAATCTCGAAACGGCGGCCCACATCATCATGGTAAGGCTAATCGAAGTAGCACTCCCCTTTTTTCTCAGGGTTGCTTCTGGTGGTGGTGGTGGTGGTGGGAAGGGGCAAGGAAAACAAAGGAACACCCGAGGGACCTTGGAATGCGTGCGCGGTGCGTGTGTTGGTTGGTCTGCTGCTGCTGCTCGGGCGCAAAGAAAATCGATATCGGGTTGTTTTGCTACCCTTTCCCCCCTTTTCCCCTTTTTTTGCGCAAAAGGAAAACACTTTCTTTGTTTTGATTGCGTCTCTTTTCGTCCTGCGATTGTTTTCGCGCTGTGTGTGGTGGCCTCCTCCTTTCGCCCACAGTGTGGCGTGGAGCAGCAGCAGCAGCGAGTCGTGCGTAGTAATAATTTAACTGTTTTGTTTCTGATTTATCTCTCTTACCGCTTCTCTCTCTCACACACACACACACGCTCTCTCCCCTTTTATTAGGCACCGCCGAATTCCATCACCAACCAGCAGCGGCAGGAGTCGGAGCACATTTTCACCACCTTCCGGAGGACGAAAACGCCGTACGCCCTCTGCCAGGCGATACTGGAAAAATCGTCCGTCGATCTGGTGCTGTTCGAGGCGGCCGACGTGCTGAAGAAGGCGGTCGTCGGCGAGTGGAAGTTCATCGCCGAGCAGGACCGGGCCTCGCTGCGCCAGTACCTGCTCAGCTACGTCATACAGCGCGACGTGCCGGTGTTTATCCGCGACAAGCTGCTCCAGGTGGTGGCCATCATGATCAAGCGCGCCAGCCTGGAGGATCACGGCGCGGAGCGGGGTCAAATTTTGGAGGAGACGAAAAAGATGCTCACGTCGGGCGAGCTGAAGCAGCAGATACTGAGCTGCAGCATCATGCTCGCCATCCTGGAGGAGTACTGCAACATCGTCCGGTCGGACGATACCGGGCTGAACACGCTCGAGCACTTTAAGGCGAAAAAGCAGTTCGAAGACTCCGACCTGCTCAAAACGTTCTGCATGACGCTGCAGGCGATGGTGGAGATTGTGAACGCGTTCGATACGTCCAACAGCCTGCAGATGTACTTCTTCAAGCAGCTGCTGACGGTGATGGAAACCGTGCTGACGTGGGGCTTCCTGCTGCCCAATCTGCGGAACGTGCGCGTCCGGCATTCGCTTTCGAAGAGCATTATCGATACGTCGGAAACGGTGACGAAGGCGCTGCACGCACCGCCGCTACGCCTGCAGGCCCAGTGGAAGAGTGTCATATTCGATCCGAAGGTGCTGGAGGTGTTCTTTCACACCTACTGGAAGATGCGCGAGATTGACGATCTGCAGCCAAAGGCACTGACCTGCATCCTGCAGCTGTCGACGCTCCGCGGTCCGATCATATCGGAAAACATTGACGAAAGCATGTCCTACCTGGCGAACTACCTGACGCACTTTCTCTCGCTGATGACAAAGTAAGTGTGAAGCCGTGGAGGAAGAACCCCAATTATTATAATACTTTCCTTTCCTTCCCGTTAAACAGCATCGAAATCAAAGACAAGGAAGCGTACAGCTTCTCGCTGATCCTGCGCAAGCTGTTCCAGTTCCTTCCGACCGACATGCTGAAGATGCTGCCCAACTCGCTGTTCGACGCGTCCATGCAGCAGTGCTTCACGCTGACGATGAAGTTTTTCGAGCAGTCGGCGGCGGAAGAATCGGTCGCACCGGACGAGGCGTGCTACATCGATGCGCTCAGCAACATGCTCGGCATCTGGCTGTCCTTCTTCGACGACAAGCGCAACTATCCGACCGAGCCGATGCTGCCCTACATCACGCAGATGTTCGAAAAGTACGTCCAGTGCCATCTGGCACCCCCGCAGGGCATCCGGGGTGCGGGCGGGCGCGAGGGCGACGGGGACAATGAAATTACTGAGCTGGAGGAGTCGGACCGGGAGCGGTTCCGGGAGCAGCTCACTGTGATGGGATTTTTCGGCCGCCAGATACTGCAGCACGCGCTCGGCCTGCTGGCGAAGCTGCTGGAGGATCGAACGCGCAAGCTCGGCACCCATCTGCACATGCTGCACGCGTCCAAGACGCTGTCGCTCTCGGACGGGATGAGCCTGGAGAATCTGTTCGAGGACATCCACTGGCTGCTGCTGATCAGCGGGCACGTGATAGCGATGGAATCGGTCGGCGAGACGCCGATGATACCGGAGCCGATACTGGTGCTCAGCAAGCAGCAGGTCGAGTCGGGTGCGACGGACGTGTCGAACAGCTTGAAGCTGCTCGCCTCCCCCCATCAGGACATTCAGGAGATAGCGAACGCGGAATCCAACACCGACCCGGTGATACGGCTAATGGCGGCCGGCTTTCGGCTGTGCGAGCTGGAAAAGACCGCCATCGAGGTGCGCATGTACCAGTTCCTGAGCCCCGAGCTGAGCGCCACCACCATGTGGTTCCTGCGCCACTGGTGCGGCACGTACGTAATGTCCGCGTACGAGCCGACCGCCACCCACATCTTCGCAAATGCGTTCGGCGTCGGCACGGCCGGGGCACTGTGGGTGATCAACTACCTGCTGAACAAGATCTGCCTGAACGCGCAGCACCTGCGGGCGGAGCCGGCCGTGATGGAGGAAACGATCGAGCTGCTGCTGGCGCTGCAGCGCAACCGGTACCGCGCGCAAACCATCTTCAACTCCGAGTACTTCCGCTCGATCTGCGACCTGAAGAGCTTCGAGCTGCCGCTGACGGTGAAGCGCAAGCTGCTGCGCGGCTTCGTCACGATCGGCGGCAGCGTGGAGGGCGAGGAGGTGCGCACCGAGTACATTATGCGCATCGTGCAGGGGACGAAGGAGAAGTTCGGCCTGCTGCAGGCAACGTTCCAGCAGCACGCCCACCTGCACCAGAGCGAACAGTTCAAGCAGAAGGTGATCGAGGTGCTGGAGGAAACGATCGGCTGCGTGGAGGGTGCGTACGACAATCTGATCCTGATCCTTTACCAGGAGGTGCAGCCGATCTGCAAGCAGCTCAGCACGTTCATGTCGGTGTACAGGAACGATACGGTGAGGATGGTTTTTTTGTTATAACACCTTTTTTTAAATTGAAGTCGCTTACTTTTGGCTATGAAAATGCAATGCTCGTCACATCGCCGTGTTTTGGGAGCATTATTCTCACTAACTCTCCCAAATGCACCTTACGCTATAGGGTAGGGTAATTTCGACGCTGATTCCGATGCTGGAATCGATTCCGATTCCGGAGACGATTCCGATGTTGGAATCGAATTCGATTCCGGAGTCGATTCCGAAGACGTATTTGGAGCCGTTACGTATTTTTTTTAAATTTTATTATTTTTTTCATTTGAATTTTCTTTCATTGTTACTAATGGGTTCGTTTCTTTCCCTCCCAGGTAATTGTGGAGCTTGTGCTGGAGCTGCTGAACGAGCTGGAACGGTCGGCGGAGGTGAAGGAGGTGCGCGCTGCCCTCCACCAGTACAGCATGGACGTGATCGGGGTGTACGTGAAGAACAACAGCAACCGGATTTCGCTCGATCCCACCAACAACGAGCGCGATCCGCAGGATTTGATCCTCATCCTGAAGCTGATCCACGGGCTGAGCGCTAGCCGCGTCGGCAACGATCCGGAAACGATCAACCAGGCGTCGGACGTCTGCATCTACGGGCTGACGAACATTGTGCCGCTAATAACGGCCGATCTGATACGCTACCCGGAGCTGTGCTATCAGTACTACATCACGATCACGTCCTTCGTCGACTCCAAGCCATACGTGGTAAGAAAATTTGCGAAAAAAAGAAAAAGAAATATGCGCCTTGAAACCGTGAGGTTTTTCTTCAATTGTATTTTCAATCCCTCTTCCCCAGGTGCCCGCACTGCATCCCGACTTCCTGAAGCAGCTCGTCGCCTCGGTCGAGCTCGGGCTCACCTCGTTCACGTCCGAGGTCGAGCTGAAGTGCGTCGAGTTTATCGAAGCGTTCGCGCAGGTCGTCCGGCTGCACCAGAACCCGGACGCGCTCGTGACCCAGCTGCTCCAGTCCTTCCTCAAGCTGATGCTCGACATGACGATCGGGCAGAAGATCGACTGGAACAATACGAGCGACTGGTACAAGGCGATGTACACCGTGATCTGCTGCTTTCCGCACACGTTCAAGGACATGGTGCAGAGCTTCCTGCAGGAGCACGTGGACAGCAGCACGGACAAGGCGAAGGAGATGATCGGCGAAAGCTTGGCGCGCCTGAACCAGATCGAGTTTGCGAACGTGCGGCTAATGAAGCTGCGGTTCGTCGACTGGTACGATCGGTTCGTCTCGCTGGTGAGTCTTATGTACAAGAAGTAGAGTGGAACTGGGTGGTCAGAACAGAGAGAATGGGCGGAAGGAAAAGGGAACACGTTTACAAACGACAAACGACGCGTGTCGCGAATGGAAAATGTGCAAACACCAATCCTACTGAGGGGGAAACAAACGAATGTTAGGGATGATAGCCAGTGTTAGGCCGACCCCCCCTATGTTTGTGTGCTGTTCGAGTTTTCCGTTTCAATGTTTCATACTTTTCTCTTTTAAATGTATGAGAGTTTTCGATATAAACAACTAAAATTAGAAAATGCGCTTGAGTTGAAACGAGTTTTGCTTGTTTTTTTTGGCTCACCACTGTACAGTTCCTTTCGTCTTTGTATGTGAACGTTAGGCAAAGGTCTGGAGAGGCATCTCTCGCATCTGGCTTATATATCGTTAGGGGATAAAAAGAAATAGTACGATTCAGAGGAGGGGGGAGTGCGATGGAGAACTTTTAGCTATGCGCGATTATTGAAAAGTAAGAAACGTTTGTACTCCCGTCCCACGGCGGGATGAGATTGGCGATGAAATGACAAAAAGGATTCGATTCGAATCGGCACGAACGATATCTATATATATATACAAATTAATAGATAGTGGAACACACAATACTTAACTAAAGAAACAAAGAAAACAAAGGATATAGCTAGGGGCTTACTCTAATTGTACTGGGACTGTGCACACACTGCGGGAAGGACTCTTGAGGCAGCGAAGGATATTGAGCTGCATTGAAAAAACTCTCTCAAACACACATGCAAACACAAAGATTGGGTAACTTATTGAATGTTTGAGGGACGGATTCGGCGGTGAAATGGATCACTTTCCAAAGAATCCGCGAAATGTCTACACAAAAACACAGCGTTGGGTGTGGGTGTGATATGGTAAATTTTACAAGCCGGAAAAAAGGATACGAATTTGCACCGTGTATTTGCACACCTACTACTACTACTACTACCCGTTTTTTCCGGTTTATTTTAGATAGTATGTAGAGCATATGTAGTTCGAACGATATCTGCACGTTTTTTCTGCAATACGACGCACGACGCACACAGTGGATAGGCATCATCACCCTATGGAAAGGGTTTACGAAGAGATATATACATAGATAGAGAGAGAGAGAGAAAGCAAGAGCACACAGTGACGTGACGTGTAACACGGTGCAACGATAGATTAGCGTTAGAAAGTTTAAAAACATTCACAGAAGCAAAAAATAAGCAAAATCCAACGCGCACCCCCTTTTTCGGAAACCTTTCCTTCCGCAATTTTTCCTTCCTGTTCCTGTATTTGAAATATTTATCGCGCTTTGATGAGAAGAGCGCCAAAAACAGCAGTGTAGTACAACACCACCAACACGTTAGAGTTTCACGTTCTGACTAAGGATCGAGCCGCCGGTTACTGGCCATAGCCAGTTTTGGTGTCTTCTTCGGCGCGATTGTAGATATTTATATGTAGCCGTAAATGGGGAAACGCGCGTGTGTGTGTGTGTGCCCTGTTTTCCAAGGAGAAAAGCATACAATTTCCTCCTTAAGAGCCCGCCCCAAGCCAAGGAGAGAAACGTTTCAGAATAGATGTGTTTCATTTTTCCCGTTCAGTTATGTCGTTACACTTCCTTTTTTAAGATGGTTCATCCTTCGCCTTTGTTCCCGAAAGAGAGAGAAAGGGAGAGTAAGCAAATTTGTAAGACGGAGGACAACAATTTAGTTAGTTTTGCCCGAGAGGTGGGGACATTAGGTCAAAGATGCCGAGAGTCGAGCTTTGTCTCTCTTTCGCTGTGTGTGGATGTGTGATATTCGACTTATGATAGAGGATCGGCGAGGGAAAGCGACGAACCTTAGTAGGAAAAAGCCCCCCACACGTGTCACGCCATGTATTAGCAGCAGCAGGGTGGCAGTTTAAACGGATAGCGAACATGTAATTGAATTAATGTTTTCTACATTTGCCATTTTTACTATCGTTCGATCGAATTTTGATGTCTGATGTCGTCCTGCGCGCGCCCCCCTCTGTGTGGGATGAGTTGTGCCACGGAAGAAGGGTATAGCTAGATTTGATATGAAACAAACAAATGAAGTATTTTGCAATGATTTAGTCACTGACGCGCGGGGCACGATGCTTGGAGAGTGAAACGAGGAACGCACCGAGTGAGAAACAGCGTGTGTGTATGTGATCAGGTATCGGGGAACAATTGTTTTGCTTTCCTTTTGTGTGGCATTGAATTAGGCAAACGTTTAAAGAAACAAATCTTTAAAGAAACAAGCAAGATATGTGTGCGTGTGTGTTTTTTTTTAATGCACAACGAGGTTTCTGTTTTGTTGATTGTTAGAATTTCTGTTAAAAAAAACGGCGTGTTATATACATTTTTGATTTTTTTTCTTTCTAATAAGTATTGAGCATACTAGAGCCGGGAAGGCGAGCGGGGCATTTTAAGAAGGATCAAATTTGCATGATCAAAACTACTACTACTACTACTACTATTACTGCACATGGGTGTGCCCGCGAGAGTAAAATAATAAAAAATAGCAAAAGAAAGCGAAACAAAAAGTGCAAAAATTCGAAACATCAAAATTTAAACCAGCCGCGCGTGCTCTGTTTTTGAAAGGAAGGATTGCATTTGTCGTGTAATTATGTCTGGCGACTAATCTACTATTGCGGTGACTACACTACACACTACAAGTACTACTTCCACTGGATATGTACTACCTACTACCACTACTGGCAGGTCCGCAGCTATCTATACACATTGCACACGAACCACGTGGGTTCGTTGGTAGAGGTAGCGCAGTAACTGAGCATACACACTGCACGGACACACGGATTGTTGAGTACAAATTAAAGGCAAAAATAAACACAAACACAACGCAACTACGCCACTAAGCTACTAAAAGCAGAGCGCAAAAAGTAAAACAAGGCACCACGCTTATGTGTTGTGTTTGAGGTAAACACAAACACACCTATGAAACACATTGTACGATTCATCAATATGAGAATCCTCGATCCTCGGCGATCATTATAAACAGGCAGAGTCAGCAGGGTTCTCCGGGGGTTACGGTTAAATTGTGGTCTCAATTTTGAGGTATCTTTTGCAGTTTCCAAACATCATCCAACCCGGTTTTCGCTGCCTCGTCTAACTGCAAAGAGAGAGAGAGAGTGAGAGATGGCCACGCGGAGGGTGGCATTAATGAGAATAAAGTTTATCGATTGGGCTACACAAATCAATAACAAAGCTAACCCGAAAGCTACAACAGAATTTTGTTCTTTTGCCTTGCTTTAACTGCATACATATACTGTGGGAAAGAAACGTCCATCGAATGGTTGAAAATTGTCAGTTGTTTAAAAGCACGTAGAGTAATGTACGCTTTATTATTATTGCCTGCTTAGCTGTGTATTCTTAGCTGCTTATCTTACGTTGTACAATCTGTTTTGTTCTTTTGTTTTTGTTACTGTATGTATCAATAGTTAAGTTATTGTGTCCCATGCGCTCATTCTGGAAGTAAAAGGTTTGAATCGAAAAAAGCCTTTTTCTTGCACCTTAAAGCATATTTGCTAGCAAACGGAAATATAAATAGAAATTGCCGAGCATTCAAGAGAGAACAAACGCTAAACCGGGTGTATCCGAGAGCTTAAGTCTAGTTTACCAAGTACAAGCGACAGGTAAATCAGTGTCTCTTAGCTAAGACAGATAACGTAACAAACTAAACCTACGCTAGTTTCCCTATCATTTTATCGTTTAATTTACGTATTCAACCGCCGCCATAGCCAAAGAGAGCATTGTTCAATTTCTGTACCATCGGAGCGGAGAAGAAACCGCACATACAGCGAAATATAGGTCAAAGGGTTTCCTTCCCCCATGCATCATCATATTGCAGCATTTATCCGGCAAACCCGGAAGCCGTTTTGCTTGTGGTTAGCCGCACCCAGCCGGGCCACCCGCCACCACCCGTTCATAAGGACGAGTATACCAGATTGGTGACGGCAGTCTGGATGGCATTGAGTCGGCTGGCGGGCAGGTTCGCTTCGTCGATCCGCTGGGCCAGCGCCTCGAACAGTAGCTGCGTGCTGCTGCGGCGAATATGGGCGTGCGCCTCGAGCTGCACCGCTTCCGCCGCCGTCCGTATGATTTTGATGCATTCCGACTCGATCAGATCGGTGTGGCGCTTGCGGCTACTGCTGCCGGTTTCACTCGCCGGCTGCTCATGGTGCGTTGCCTTGGGGCGGGCGTTGGCAAACCGCTCGCTCACCGCCACCAGCCCGGTACCGCAGTCGACGAACGCGGAAGCGGGATCGTCGCGCACAAACTGCTGCCGCCCTATCGGATGTTCACACTTGATGTCGACATACCGCTCCTCGCCCGGGTACATGCTATCCAGGAAGTTGGCCGTAGTGCTGGGGAGGAGGGAAAAGGGAAGTGTTCAGGAAAATGTAAGAGGAGCCCAATAAAAAGCATTAGTAGCAATTACTCACAGCGAGGCCTTGTTGTAGCCCTGCAGAAAGGAGAGACTGTCGAAGTAGCGCCACTTCTTCGGCTGCTCCTCGTCGGACGTGCCGCGGGCCGCCTGTTCCGCCCGGCTCAGCTTGATGAACTTGTCCCGCAAACTCTTCCATCGCCGTTTGCACACCTCCACTGCAGGCGGAAGAAAGAAAAGAAAGTGCACGTAATAATCATTTCGTGTGTGCGTCTTTCTGTCTTGGACAGTGGCCAACACGGGACAATGTCCGGCACCAAGGGGACAAGCAGCAGCAGCAGCAGCAGCAGCAGCAGCAGCAGCAGCAGGGACTTGGGATGGGAAAAGCTTACCGGAGCAATTGAGCTCGTACGCGATCTGCTGCCACAGCCGTTCCTTGTCGTTTTTCCTTCGATAGTTTACGTTCTTCACGTTGTACAGCACCTCGTTAGCGCGAACTTTTGCAATTAAATCCTCCTCGAAGGTCATATTTTTCAGGGCGCCAGCCAGTTTGTAAACATTCGTCTATTATTGCACAGCAGTACCTGTCAAACTGGTTGGCGATGTTTTTTATTTCGTTTATGGCTGTCAGCTGACCTTTATTATTTTGTGGAGCGATGATATTTTTTTAAATCAACCGTTGAGGCGATCTTTTAGGTGGATAACGTCTGATTTATGGTTTTTAGTAATTATTTTTATATTTGATTCATAAATCTGCTTCTATAATTTATCGTTTAAAACCTTAACCAATAATAATTTATTGCGAATTTCAAGGCGAAAACAAAAACAAACACATCTGTACACTCTATTCCATCAAAGTTCCTGTTCTACGAAGCGCCTTTTTCTACACGCTTCCGAAAATCCACTCATACGGTAAAATATATCGTCGCAACTCTTTTATGTAACAAACACTACACGTGCTATACACTACGCGTGCGGACAGCATCCTAACTTTGGCATTGAATTTTGGTATCAGCATTTGAGCGGTTAAACATTTTTTCAACTATCGTGGTACAACGGGTGGCGCGCTTTCATCTAATGGACACGTGGCGTACCACAACATAATTAGCATCAGTGATGTTCTCTCTGGAGCGTACCCACGACTTCGACTCTTGTTAGTCCGATTCCGACTCCGGCAAAATGGAACCATTAGATCCGCCCGAAGTCGGAGTCGTCCGGAGTCTTGCGGAGTAGTACAGAGTCTTCCGGAGTAGTTCGGAGTCTTCCGGAGTAGTTCAGAGTCTTCCGGAGTAGTTCGGAGTCGTCCAAAGTCGTCCAGAGTCGTCGTAGTCGTCTAAATTCCGGCTGGACGAACTGAACGACTCCGCACGTCTCCGGATGACTCCGACTCCCAATAACTCCGGACAACTCCGAATGACTCCGGGCGACTCCGGACGGATCCTAACGATTTCGGACGACTCCAGACGACTCCGACTCCGGGCAACTCCAGACAACTCCGGACGACTCCGGGCGATTCCAAATTTATCGGAGCCGACACCGGCTTTCTGGCAAGTTTTTACCCACCACTAGTTAGCATAGCGCCTAACTGCCTAACATATAGTGCTGTTAATAAAATCGTAACAGCTCAGCGTAAGTTCCGTTTTCTTGTTCAGCTTAATGTTGTTCAGCTTGTACTTGATGTACTCCTCCACCCAGGCCTGCGTCAGATCGAGATACTTCTCCGGCGGTCCGGGCAGATAGTCCCGAAATCCAAACACCGGTATGGCCGCCTCGATCTGCGTCCCATCCACCCAGTTGTTGTAGCTGTTGATCGTGATGATCTGCAAATTGTTCTTGAGCGAGGTACGCCAACCAACGTCAAAGTACTGACCATTCGACCGGTACCGCTTGATGTTCGTAATGCCGTGGTTCTGGTTCACGTTCCGGTGGTACTTCCGGCGATCGTAGTACCCGGGCCCAATCGTCGGTACGAACAGTAGCCGATAGCTGTCCGCAAACTTCTTCAGCTGGTTCCAGTTCTTCCACGTTGATGCATAGTTCGCCCCATTGCTCGGCAGGTACGTGTAGAACCCGTCGAACCCTGCCCGCCGTACCATGGATTTGTGGTCCTTGGAGCTGATGTGCGCCAACAGTACGGCATCGTAGCTCGCAGCACCCCGGATGGTCAGTATGCCGTTGCGGCTCAGCAACCGCTTCCATTCCGGATCCGTTATACGGTACGCCTTGCGTATGTAAAACAGTGGCAGGTCACGCCTTTTCGACAGCACCGTGTAGTAGCTGAGCGTGCTGGTCGTCCCGGCCGGCCCCTTCCCGAACCCATCCACAAAGTACTTGATGTTGCTGCGGATGCTCTCGATCGTGCGGTCCGCGTAGTCGAGGATTTCGATCGCCACCTTCAGATCGTACTGCTCCGCCACCCTGAAGATGGTGCGCAGCAGGTACTCGGAAAAGTTGGGCTGCCAGCCGAGCACCACCGTACCGATGCCACAGTTCTGTATCTCGTTAAAGTGTTCCCGCACGATCGATTCGCTCGTGTTGTACAGCCGGCGCTTCGGGTAGAACGCCGTGTTGATGACCGGCTCGTCGTTCGGCTTGAACGACACGGAGTTGTTCTCGTAGATGCGCGCTATCAACCGATCGCTGGACGGATGTGTGGGGCGCGGTTTGTACCACGCCACCGTACCGTGGTAGTGGATCTGCACGTTCCGATTCAGTGGGAACGTTCGATTCCGGTGCTCCGATGGTGGTACGGTTGCGGTGTTGGGATTTCCGCTACCGACCAGGCGCTTGATTTTGTCGCGGATGATGCGCGCCTTCACCTGGTGCTCGTTGTACTTCTCCGGCACGATCGTTTGGCTGCGCCGCAGCTCGTACGAGACCACGTTCTGGTAGCCATCGTTCGGCAGGGACAGTGGCGCCACCTCCTTTTCCGGCGTGCTGATCGTGGTGTAGAGGCAGAAGATGAGCAGCAGGAAGGACGTGACGCCAATCAGGCAGACGAACAGCTTCATCGATTTGATGCTGCTCAGCTTGTGTGCGGCCATTTTTTGGGACTTTTTGTTGTGTTTCCGGTCGCGAACTTCACTTGCTTCACTTGCTCAAGCACTAGAACGGAGTACGGAGAGCATGCTGCTGTCCGGATCTGAAAGGACGAAGGTTCAAAAAGCAAGTAATAGTTTATCGAAATACGAGACAGCAGATTAGAATTGTTTTCTAGGGTAAGGAAGAACTGACAACTGTCTGTGAAGGATACACAAGTGGGGGAAAATGGAAAAGGATGTAGCGTGGCCATTGCGCATGTGCCGTTTTCCCCTCGGCTGTATCCTTGCCGGAGACGGTGTGCGAGAGCAGGCGAGCCAAATGCTTGTAATGTTTGGAAGGGAACGAAAGGAAATGGCTATAAATTTGTTTGTAAACAAATTAATAATGCACTGTTTTCCAGCGACACCCATAAACTGTTGCTTCCTGGTAAACATGGCGTTGAACAAGCGTGCGAGTGTCGTGTACCTTTGAAGGAGGATGTGGTTTTCGTTTTTCTTTTTACGTTTGAAATAGAAAAGTCGAGTTTAACAAATATTTTTACGTTATTCTTTTATTTTTTGCATTTTATTTGATTCATATTGAATCTGTGCAACGGCTTTTTTAAATTTCACACTTTCCAAATTTTCCGCAAGGTGGCGCCACCATGTCAAGTGTCAAAAGGCAAAAAAACACAACAATTTCAAAACAAAACACATCGCGACCGGGAAACACGTTTTGGTGCTGGGCGAACGAATTGAATCGCATTTACCGCCATGCCGCAAGATACGAAGCGAATAAATGGACCAGAATTTACCCGATCGTACCGGATCCATTGCAAAGCCAACGCGCCAAAACCGTTCGACGAGCGGTTGCAGGAAGCCCTCGGAAAGGACGGCAAACGAAAGGATGGTCGTCGCCTGCAGGAAAGCCGCAAATATTGTATGTAATTCAACGTATTGAACAGCACATTTCCTTTCGAACACAAATCACCCCAATTGCTCGCTCGTTTTTAGATGCGAAAATCGGCGTAGTTTCAACGGCCAAAGGATCGGCGTACGTCGAGCTGGGCAACACGAAAGTGATCGTTTCCGTGTTCGATCCGCGCGAAATACCAAAGCAGAACAAATTCTGCGAGCTGGGAGAGCTGTTCTGCGACTTGAAGTTTTCGCCCTTCGCCCCGGCAGTGAGAAAAACGCACCAAACGGATGCGCGCGAGCGAAGCATGACCGCGGCACTGACCAGCGCCCTGAACCCATCCGTCTGCCGGCATCTGTTTCCCAATCTGCAGATAGACGTGTTTGCGAACGTGCTGGAAGATGATGGATCGGCACTGGCGGTGGCGATAACGGCGGCCGGTCTTGCGCTGGGCGATGCGTGCGTCCCAATGTTTGACATCGTGACGGCGGCAACGGCCGGCGTGCTGGGGGATCGTGTGGTCATGGATCCTACAGCGGAGGAGGAGGCGCTGTGTTTGGCCGGCCACACGGAGGAAAATCATGGGCTGGTGATGCTGGCGAAGCTGCCCACGCTGGACCAGGTGCCGGAGATTTGGCAGTACGGGTTCGTGGATGTGGAGCTGCTGTGGGACACGTGCAAGCAGCTGAATGCGGCTTGTGGCGATCTCGTGCCGGTAGTGCAGCATCTGCTGGTGAGCAAAGTGAAAACACATCTGCAGGAGCTGGAGCTGGAGAGTGATGAAGAGGAGGAAGCTGAGCAGGACAAGGAGGAAGGTGCTGCCGAAGCGTCAACCCAGGGTTCCGGGGAAGATCGATGATGGAAAGAGAACAATAAAACACAATAAAAACACACACACTTGGTACATTTCGTCGTTAAATTACGTTTATTTCGGGCGGCTTCATGAAAGTTAATCTTCCACCTTCTCCGGCGGAGGTCCACAGGGTTGCAGCATCTTCTCCATGATGTTGAAACGGATGCGTGCCTTCGATTCGTTCTCGGCCACCGCGAAGTAGCTCAGCATATCGTAGTGCCCGAGGTAGCTGGCAAGCGAGTCCCGGTGCTGGTTGGTAAGCCACTCGTACTTCGTAGTGTCCGCATGGCCCGTACCGATGTACTTGCTTTGCAGATGCTCCAGCTGGCTGTGGATGTTGTACCGATCGCCCATCGTGCGGCAGGGAGGTTGTTTTCGGGCGGTTTTTCCACTAACAGGAATGCGATTTTCCACAAGCGGTGTGTTTGTTTATGCCGAGACGCGCTTTCTGTTGTGGTTTTGGGGGCGATTGCTTCGCTGTCAAATTTGCAAGAGAAGGCACGGGAGCGCTCCAAGCGGATGGTAGCGAAAGCTGTACCACGCACAATGGTTTATGTTTTTGCGAAAAGGAAAGGAAATTTCAAATTTGTTCGTTATTAATTAATGATGGTGCTCGGCTACAGGCGTTTCGAAATTTTAACGTTCCTTTTTATCTGAAGAGTATGCAAAAAAAGCTCTTAAACTCTACTCAAATTAAGAACTGACTGCAACCAATCAAAAGTCATAAATTCGAAACCAAAGCCATACCGGTCCTGGAACTGTTACTGAACCCATACCGGCCATGGACTAGTGATGGGTAAATTCAACAAAAATCCGGAATCGCTTCCGGATGACTCCGCCAAAATTGGAAGCGATTCCGGAAGGTAGGTGCGAAACTCCGACCTCGGAGCCGTCCGGAGCCGTTCGGAGCCGTCCGGAGCCGCTAGTCGGCAGCCGGAGCCGGTCGGAGCCGTCGGAGCCGTCGGAGCCGTCCGGAGCCGTCGGAGCCGTCCGGAGCCGTCGGAGCCGTCCGGAGCCGTCCGGAGCCGCTAGTCGGCAGCCGGAGCCGGTCGGAGCCGTCGGAGCCGTCGGAGCCGTCCGGAGCCGTCCGGAGCCGTCCGGAGCCGCTAGTCGGCAGCCGGAGCCGTCCGGAGCCGTCGGAACCGTCCGGAGCCGTCGGAGCCGTTGGAGCCGCTGGAGTCGTTGGAGCCGTTGGAGCCGTCGGAGCCGTCCGGAGCCAGCCGGAGCCGTCCGGAACCGACGGAGCCGTCGGAGCCGTTGGAGCCGTTGGAGCCGTCGGAGTCGTTGTAATAGTCGGAAGCATTCTGAAGCGCATTAATTTCCCAATATTAGTGATAATTTTATTGTAAAAAACAGCTAACGAGTAAAAAAGAGTCTTCTTCATTTATTGATATGAAGTTTTTTTGTGTGTGTGTGTTTTTTTTTTTGTTCAAAAATAAAGCCAAAAATAATTGTTTGCTCCGTATATATACATAGGAAAAAAAATGACTCAAATAAGGAGGTCAAGGAGCAATAGAACTATGACGGGAGGTGGGTTTGATAAAATACGAACGAGGCAGACGAGTGTAATTATGGCAGTTTTGCACGGTTGTTTACATCGACTAACGTGTATGGTTTAGGCCGCACTTGTTTTTTACCGAATAACATGATGGCACATGGACAAGACAAAGAATATAACTATCAATCATCCGTCCATCTTTTATGAAAATAAAGATCAATAATAGTTTGATTCATAGTTTTTCCCTATATATACGGAGCAAACAATTGTTTTTGACTTTATTGTTTAAAAAAAATACAAAAAAAACTTCAGAGCAATAAATGAAGAAGACTATTTTTTTACTCGTAAGCTGTTTTTTTTTAAAATGAAATCATCGCTGATATTGGGAAATTAATGCGCTTCAGAAGACTTCCGACTATTACAACGACTCCGACGGCTCGAACTGGCTCTGTCGGCTTCGGCGGCCCCGACGGTCCCAACGTCTCCAACCGGTTCCGTTGGCTCCAACGACTACGACGGCTCCGTCGGCTCCAACGACTACGACGGTTCCGACCGGCTCCAGACGGCTCCGTCGGCTCCGTCGGCTCCGGACGGCTCCAACCGGCTCCGTCGGCTCCAACTGCTACGACGGCTCCGACCGGCTCCAGCTGCCGACTAGCGGCTCCAACGGCTCCAACGGCTCCGACGGTTCCGGACGGCTCCGACGGCTCCAACGATTCCGGACAGCTCCAACGGCTCCAACGGCTCCAACGGCTCCGACGGTTCCGGACGGCTCCGACGGCTCCAACGATTCCGGACAGCTCCAACGGCTCCAACGGCTCCAACGGCTCCGACGGCTCCGGACGGTTCCGACGGCTCCGGACGGCCCCGACGGCTCCGGACGGCTCCGACGGCTCCGACGGCTCCAGCTGCCGACTAGCGGCTCCGGACGGCTCCGGACGGCTCCGGACGGCTCCGGACGGCTCCGACGGCTCCGGACGGCTCCGACGGCTCCGGACGGCTCCGACGGCTCCGGACGGCTCCGACGGCTCCGGCTGCCGACTAGCGGCTCCGGACGGCTCCGGACGGCTCCGACGGCTCCGGACGGCTCCGGACGGCTCCGACGGCTCCGGACGGCTCCGACGGCTCCGGGCGGAATCGACGGTTTGAAATTTTCGGAATCGGAGCCGGAGTAGCAATGCTCGGAAGCGATTCCGAGCCGTGGGTGCGATTCCGGCTACCCATCACTACCATGGACCTGGTAGAATACAAACCTATACATGGAAGTGATCCCGAGCCCATCCCAATCCTGGAACCGATACTGAATCCATACCAGTCTAGGAACCAATCATGGAGTCATACCGGTCCCGGAACCGATACTGAACCCATATCGGTCCTAGAACTGATGTCTAATCCATACTTATTGTGGAACTGATACTGAACCCATATGGTCTTTGAAAGGGAAACTGAACCTATACCAGTCCAGGAACCACCCATTAACTCCATAACCCCCCTACCGGTCAGGGATACTCCCTTAATCTATACCAGTCCGGGATCCTTTCGACTCCGGACGACTTCGCTTCTGGACTACTATGACTTCAAAGGTTACCGACTCCGGATGAATTATACTTCAACCTAGTGATGGGTAAAGTTGGCAAAAAATCCGGAGTCGACTCCGATCCGACTCCGATAAATTCGGAATCGACTCCGGAAAGTAGGTTCGCGCTGCAATATCCGGAGTCGTTCGGAATCGTCCGGAGTCGTATGGAGTCGCCCGGAGTCGCCCGGAGTCGGAGTCATCCGGAGTCGTCCGGAATCGTCCGGAGTCGTCCGGAGTCGGAGTCATCCGGAGTCGTCCGGAATCGTCCGGAGTCGCCCGGAGTCGTCCGGAGTCGTCCGGAGTCACCCGGAGTCGGAGTCGTCCGGAGTCGTTCGGAGTCGTTCGGAGTCGTCCGGAGTCGCCCGGAGTCGGAGTCGTCCGGAGTCGGAGTCGTCCGGAGTTGTTCGGAGTCGTTCGGAGTCGTTCGGAGTCGTTCGGAGTCATTCGGAGTCGCCCGGAGTCGTTCGGAGTCGGAGTCGTTCGGAATCGTTCGGAATGGTTCGGAGTTGTTCGGAGTTGTTCGGAGTCGTTCGGAGTCGTCCGGAGTCGTCCGGAGTCGTTCGGAGTCGTTCGGAGTCGTTCGGAGTCGTTCGGAGTCGTCCGGAGTCGACCGGAGTCGTTCGGAGTCGTCGACTCCGGACGACTCCGGTCGACTCCGGACGACTCCGAACGACTCCGACTCCGGGCGGATCTAGTGGTTCCATTTTGCCGGAGTCGGAATCGAACTAACAATAGTCGGAGTCGGATCGGAGCCGTGGGTGCGTTCCATACAGCACATCACTACTTCAGACGACTCAAAGTTCAAAAGACTCTAGACGGCTTGGCACGAATCCCTAGTCATCATTAGTTTAGAACAAAAATCCGAATGGATCTCAAAAAATAACATGGATCCACGATCCTGCTCTAGAACAGCTCCTTTGCCTAGACTTTCGGTTCTAGAAAGAGGCCCAAAGCAGATTTGGAAAATTTCCCGGATCTATCGTGGAGCTGGTCTTCAACCAATAATTCGTCCAGTGCTGGTCTATGTTCGAAATGAATCGGTAGAGACAATGAAAAGAGTCATGCTTAACGAAACAGCCTTAGCTATAGTTTGTCATTGATCGAACTGACCTCGTAGTCTTCCCCGTAGCCCCTCTACTACACTTGAACTTAAAGTGAGGGAAAGCTGTTTACACAGCTGGCTTTAACAAAAAATGCGCATCAATAGCTGTCTTGTTGCATCTTCCAGATACTTCATTAAAATATCGTTTGAGCACTCCACTCATAGTCCCTCAACTTGTTAGTAGTCAAAATGCGCTGGCTGTGTGCGGTAGTATTGGCAACGCTTGCCCATTCGGTACCGGTCCGTGCCGAATGGTTCGATTCCTGCGATCGACAATTTCAGCTCACCAGCGTGGCAGATGTCACGCTAAACTCACCCTTCTATCCCTCGAACTATCCCGCCGGAAGCTCGTGCCGGTTTGTGGTACGTGCGCCACCGGGCTACACGATACAGGCCACGTGTACGCTTAACATGGCCAATCCAACGGTCGCCTGTACGACGGACTTTCTGTACGTGTCAACGGAAGGCTTTGCCTCGCCGGTGGGCAGCGAGTTCTTTTGCGGCAAGGGACAGATCGCGCGCAAGTCGCTGTTCAACAAGCTGACGATCTCGTACATTTCGTCCAGCTCGACGAACTCGGGCTCGTTCACGTGTCGGTTGGTGGTGCAGCCGCAGGAGTGTGACTGTGGGTGGTCGCGTACGGCCAAAATCGTGGGTGGTAGTGTGGCCGGTGTTAATGAGTACACTGCGATGGTGGGACTGTTGGATCCGCTAACGGTGAACGTGTTCTGCTCCGGAGCAATAAGTAAGTCGAGATGGCCAAGATGATCTTGCAGGTCCTACTGACGTCTCTTCCCTTCCATTATTGCAGTAAGCTCACGCTACGTTCTTACTGCCGCACACTGTGCCCGCACCATTCCGAGCGTGAGCCGCGTGCAGGCTCTCGTCGGTGATCATGACTATCGTTCCGGGTTGGATACACCGTACTCGGCGATCTACAACATCGAGCAGATCATCTCGCACGAGTACTACAATGAGCAGACGCGCAACAATGACATTGCGCTGCTGAAAACTTCCACCGAGATGGACTTTAACCGGGGTGTAGGCCCCATCTGTTTACCCTTCACGTACAGTACGTACAGCTTTGGCGGGCTTTCGGTCGACATTGCCGGCTGGGGCACGACGAGCTTCGGTGGACCGATGTCGACGATACTCCGCAAGACCACCCTCAATGTGCTGCAGAACGCGAACTGTACCGCGCCGTACGTGAACGATCAGAAGATCTGCACGTTTGCCGTGGGCCGTGACTCCTGCCAGTACGATTCTGGCGGCGCACTGTTCCTGCGGGGCAGCCAGCGCATGTACTCGATCGGTATCATTAGTTACGGGTCGGCCTGTGCTGCCTCGACACCGTCCGTAGCAACGCGCGTCACGGCCTACCTAAGCTGGATCCGTCAGAATACACCGGAAGTTTCGTACTGTGCGAAATGAAATTGAATTAGCGTGTTAGCGTTCGTTTGCGTTTCCTTTATTGATAGCAATAGTTCCACTCCGGCGTGTTGTTCATTATCCACTGCGTGTAGTAGAGCACGTTCGTGCTGACGCTGGGTCGATCGGTGGCACAGGCGATACCGTACCCGATCGTGCCGAGCAGATAGGCCCGCTTGTTGTACGCATCGGTGTAGAAGAGCGGACCGCCCGAATCGCTCTGGCAGGTGTCTTTGTTTGGGGTCAGCGTGCACAGCTGCTGCTGGGCGGAGAAGGTCGGATAGAGCGCGGAGCACTGGGACGGGTTCACCACCGGTAGGGCGACCTTCATCGGTACGTTCGATTTGGGAGCGCCGTAATCGAGCGTACCCCAGCCGACCGCTTCCAGCTGGATGCCGACGAACGAGGCACCGACGAACTTGATCGGTAGGCAGGCAGGTCCAACACCGGCATTGAACAGGATCTCCGTGCGCGTGCGTACGATTGCGATATCGTTGCTGCTAGAGCTGGTGGTGCTGCTGTATCCTTCGTGGATTTTGATCGACGCGAGCAGGAGTAGGGCTGTGTAGGGAGATTCGGAACCGGTGGTAATGTCGTGCTCGCCAACGAGCAGCGCCAGGTTTGCTATGGAGCGGCCCATGTAGCAGTGGGCGGCCGTTACTGCGTGATAGTTCGTTACTGGAAAGAAAAGGGAGGATCACGTTGAGTGATTTTTATCCAGAATTATGATGTTTTTTATGTTGAGAAGAATGAATGAATTTGCAATTCGTTCTAGGGGAATTCAAGAATCGTTAAAGATACATGAACTGGAGTGTGTGCTAAATTTTTCTAAAAATATGATCTTTATGATTAGAGATCTTAAAGATCTTTATGTTTCCATGAAGTCTAGAAGATTCAGATGTTCTACAACAGAGGTCTCCAAACTACGGCCCGCGGGCCGCATGCGGCCCTCGGGAGCCTATTATGCGGCCCTTGGCGGCTTAGTTAAGGTTAAAAGAAATAGTTGATTATTGTGACTATTTGTAAAGAAAATATAATTGTTGCTATTCCGAGCCGTAGACCAAGCTTAAATATTAGAAAGCTGTAGAAGTTTTGTATATCATGTTAGTATTTTCCTATAAAGACGAAATTTAAACGTTCGCATTAGTAACAGGCAACGGAAAGATGGTCATCAACACCATTTTATGTGAAGCAATGCGGCCCGCGATCTGAAAAGTTTGGAGACCCCTGTTCTACAAGACTACAATCTTGCTCTCAGTAGAGGGTGTCAAAAAGAGATGGGAAGAATGAACGAGATCTGATCAGTTCGTTCCAAGCGGAAGATCGTACTGCGTCCACAAAATTGCTTAAATGTAAATCGTTTACCAATAAGCGTTCAAAACTGACCGGACAAACGACAATTCCCAGGCGACACAGATTAAGCCTAAACGACTGGTAAATTGTATGTTAATGCAAAACCATACAACAGTACAAGAGGAAGGTGAACACTATCAAGAATAGCTATCCCATCAACAGATGGCGCCACAATTAGTTTGATATTTTTTTAATGCGCCAGTCGTCTACTAAGGGGAGTCTTTTAAGGTTCCTTTTAAGCTTAGAGCTTGAGTCGTTTAGGCTCCATTTAGGGGTCGGTTAGTGGATTTGTGGCGCTTGGGAAGTTCTTTTGATGAAGTATCCGTCCATGCGACGAATGAATCTATTAACGAATAGTTGAACGACGAACTGATTGGACAGGACAGTTTAAAAGAATGAACTGATTTGTACACATAAAAACGAACGGTTTCTCCGATGTCAAAATCGTGCTTTCGATTCGAAACATGTGTCAAGAGATTTAAATAAAGCTGGTAACAGATCAACATAAGCTGGAAATAAGGTTAAAATCATGCATCTTCCATGATCAACGATTCAGGCCCCTTAAGCGACTCGGTACTGAATGAGCTCTGAATTTAATGAATCAAAAAGAATTATTAGAATGTGTCTTACTGATTGTAGCACCGCAGAAGATGCCCTCGCCGCTTTTCGATCCATCCACCAGGGCGGCCATCATGGGGAACTCGTTCACCAGCGTCTCCTCACCGCCAACAATCTTTCTCTACGCGGAAAGTAAGTGATTCCGTATGAGCGCAACCTTTGAAGCTCATTTTAAGCTCAATAATTCGCCTTACCGTTCGACGCATACCACACTGACACTCGATCTTGGTGGCGGTACAGAAGAACCGTCCCCCTTTCGAGGTGCCGGGTACGAGCAGCGCGATCGTGAGCCCGCTGTACGTTGACTCCGTGCTCAGCACGCCGGAACCACAGTACGCCTGCCCATCGGCCAGGTTGCTTTGTCCCGTTTTGGAGATGACAAGCCGATCGGCAGCGCAGGAAGTGCTCTGCAAAGGATGGTACCAAGTTCTCACTTAAAACATATAATGTTTGTAACGATCAACGAACGGACGATCTTACCAGCGGGATTGCAACATCGCTGCAGGACAGCGCGATCCGGGACCCGGGCGTCGTGGTCAGCGTCCACCGGCACTGCGTGTAGGCGGGATAGAACCCACTGTAGTACGGTGAGTAGATCGAGTACGACTGCCCGCTAGCGACATCGATCGTGTAGTCACACCCTGCATACTGAGCGTTGGTCATCAGTGCCGCATCAAGCGCGGCACAAACAAACAGCCATAAAGTGGCCGGTCCTAGAGAGAGAGAGAGAGAGAGAGAGTGGTGGAAGCCCAACCACAACGTGAAGCGTGAAGAAGAACGAAGTCTTAATTAAATGTTTGTCCAACGTTTCCACGGCGTTAGGCTCCGGGGAGCTACCGAGAATTGGAGCTATTATTTAATCCGTAATATTGACATTCTTCCGTGCTTTTCGTTGTTGGATGTGGCGAATGGAGATGTTTTTTTTATATACAATGTAAAGCGCCTTCCCCGGATGTAAATGTAAATGAAAGCAAAGCCACAGATTGAAGAGGAACTTCCGGTCATACAACAACAACAACAAAAAAGCACGACCAAACAAACGCTCATTAACCTTCGGTTCCGTCCCCTTTGCGTTTATACGCGATCACGCCGCGATAGAGAAGTGGATATTTAATTATGGTTCCTCCCCGGAAGCCGTATCCGATGAGTTCCGATACTTGGTGTACTTTTTGTGTGTTGTCCTGTGACCTCACCCTCTCTCTTTCTACCCCTTTCTCCCCTACTCCCCCCTCCCCACTTCTGACGACTATTTACCGAAGGATAATTTTAATTTCATTTTGCTTATCCGCTCCCGCTGCTTTACAGCGGTGTTCCGGTGGTCTAGTCCCTTTGCTGTCCAATTCTTCCACTCGGGTGGATTGTTTTTTTTATTGTCGCCCCTTTTTGTTGCTTCTTTCCTTCCGTTTGTTATTAATTTTTGCTGTATTCATCAAAGCCACTCGAACCGAGTTGCCGGGCGGGAAACAGCATAAAAGCGCTGATCATTCAGCGTTCAGCTTATTAGCTTCTTTTTTAGTCCTTTTGCTCACACAATTCGCACAGTTTTAATTCCGCTTCTTTCACTAGACAAAAATCACACAATTAAATAAAACTACGGACACCAAAAAAGAACTGCTGGAATGCCAAAACGTCTTCCAGCTCGCAAAGTTTCCCTGCTCCCCTGTGGGAAAGCTGGGCAGCAGACACAATTAACTGTCCGGAAGGTGGCCCCGAACCACGGATGCTCGCTCGGACTGAAGCTGGCGGGATAATTTCTTCCGCGTTTATAGTCCCATAGTCCGGCTTTGCGATGCAATTCCAGCCAGGAGGGGGATAAGAGATAACCAAGCGTTCATGATAAGCATGAACCGAGACGAAAGGTCTTCCCGGGTTTTGTCTACAGCGCTGACATGGGTTTTCGGTGCGTCTCGAGCGTGGATATGGGACCTCCTACTGGCCCCGGCCAGTCATAAAGATAAAAAGCATGGAAGTAAATATACATTTACACCACCAAAACGTCAAGCATCGTGGGCAGGCGCAGGCAGGAACGCACTAGCAAGGGGAGACAAAAAATGAGAAAAAGCGAATCCAATTGATGATAGTAAGTGAGATTTTATTCCTTTTTCACACGCTGCAGGCGGGTGGAATTTTCATTTTCATTTTTCAAACCTTCAACTTTTGCAAATACTTTCACCCGTGCTTCCTCCTCCTCCTGCACACATACACCAAGCGTGTGTCGTTGGAGCGCCCCCTTTTGTGTGCGGGGAAAAGTTTGCACCGCTGCGGAAGTGTAAATTGCGTCGGAAGGAAGCTCCTTTCCACCGAGGCAGGGGAGAAGTTATTTGCTTTTCATTCTCTCTCTCTCTCTCTTTCTCTTTCATATTTTCATCTGTTGGGAAATAGGGAGAGTGCCGGGGGAGTGTTTATAGTTTCGCATAGTTTCTTCCTCTCCCACGTTAGTGCTGGGGACCGGGGGGCCACACCAGCCAGCACGTGTGGGCCACATTCTATCACGTGCTTTATAGCGTGAAGGCTGCTGGAATGCACGAAAAGAAGGGGGGGGGGGGGCTGGTGAGTGAGGAAGGCAGGAAAAGTATTAAAAGGGATAAATAGGCGCACACATACCAGTGGAAATAAGAACGAAGCAAAATGGTCATAATGTAAGCTATGTGTCCGTTTTCGCTGTAGAAAGTTGTGTGCTTGTGATGCGTGGAATGAGGTCAAAATATGTCCGTGTTGTTTGCTGATGGATAAGAATAATTTTGTCATTTTGCTCCCCTTTCCCCACACGCATAATAATCACCCATCTATTGCATGCAACCAAAAAAAAACAGAAACAAAAAATGTCATGATATGATTTTTATACTTCTAATCTTTCGACCGTAAGCTACAAACAATATACGTAGTGGCGATAGGTACGGGCTTCCAGGAGCATGGTGACACAGTAATTCAGAATGTTAACAAATGGGTGCGGACGTTGGCTGCATGGGAGAACACAGATAAGCCTTTCCAAAAACAACCAACCGAAAAAAACAAGACTGAGACAACAATCACACATTATTGTTCACGTTGGTGTTGTTGGTGGAGGTGCAAATAAATTTTGCATATCATCATGTGTGTTTGTTGGGGTGGCGTTGGTCGAACGGTGGTCTCTCCCCCGCATGGACAGGGAGGGATGTGCCATACAGTAGCGGGTTTTATGTGACCCAGAAGTAAAGAAAGCACAACACACAAGACGGTACACACAAACCTCTCTCCTTGCATACCCACCCATATCATGCTCTATCTGCGTGGGATGGTTTGCCGAGTGCGAGAGATAGAGAGAGAGAAATAGAAAGAGAACAAAATAGTTGAGTTTCGGGGTTGATTGGGCTGGTGTTTTTTTGGTTCCTGTTATACGCCGCATCATCGGGTGTGCTGAAATAAACTCGATCGAACCGCTTTGAGCTGGAGGTTGGAACTCTTTTTTTTAAAACCATTTCCACAATCCATTGAGATTGTAATTTAAATTGTATTATGTCTTTTGACCGGTTGGGACAATTGGTATCCTTTTTTCCCCCTGCTATGAGCTAAATTAAATATCAGCATCGCATGGTTTACAGCGAGCGCTTCGAAGAAATGGCTTGGGAACCTTTTTTTTGCAGATAGAAATGATTAGGCTTTTTGTTTGCTGCCATTCCCAAAACTTGTTTCATTATCATACTAGTTAATTGCTTTAAAACTAATTGAACGTTTTACCTTTTCTGTGTCATATTTGTGCCTCGAATTTACTGTGACTGTGATTAAGTGAGCACTAGAGATAGGAAGTTTAGACAAAAAGTAAAGTAAGTAGTTTATTTTCCTTAAGTAGCTTTCTCTCTCTCTCTCTCTCTCTCTCTCTCTCTCTCTCTCGTTGGCCTGCTCATATGTCGTCGTGATATGGCCCGGTGAACAATTATTCTCCAGGGTGTTCGGTCCATGGCTGCAGACTCCCATTCATGCAGACACCCGATCTCTGGCAGGTCTCGCCCCACCTGATCGCTGTGCTCCCCTGCGCCTTATGACAAACTGTGGACTAGTATTGAGCTCTTTGGATCGCCCCCATGACTCCGATCTGACTACGACTATTGTTAGTCCTATTCCGACTCTAGCAAAATCTGTACCACTATTTCTGCGTAGAGTTGGAGTCGCCCGGAGTCGTCTGGAGTCGTCCAGAGTCGTCTGAAGTTGGCCAGAGTTGTCCGGAGTCGTCTGGAGTTGGCCGGAGTCATTCTGAGTCGTCTAGAGTCAATCGGAGTCAACCGGAAACGGAGTTGGCCAGATTCACCAGGAGCCGCCCGGTGCAATGTGCTTGTGATCAGGCATTTCATTTCGTTGTCTTTCTGTTTCTTTCACAATGCGCGTGCACTTTGTATACAGGCCTTTGCGTCGAAGGCCGACTCTGGACAACTCCAACCGTTTAAGGACGACTCTGGACGACTCCGGACAATTCTAACCGATTCCGAACGACTCCGGATAATGCTGGAATTTCATTTGTTTCGTCTTCCGCTCGATCCGGAAGACCGCTGCTGACCTGGATGTGTCGATCGGGACTGCTCAAACTATCATTACGAGGGACCTAGGATGCAAGCCGTACAAAAAACGTAAAGGTTCACGGAGTAACGGAGGCTACAGCCAAAAAAAAGGCTGGTCAGAGCCCAACCGTTACTTTCGCGGCACGCGTGTTCACTGATGAGACACTCTCTTCGTCTTGTAACAGTCACACAAGGTTCAATATGATCGGTTGTGGTCACCGACGTTGGCTAGCATTCTAATAAACATCCCAAAATTCCAAAACGCCGATTCAGTGATGGTTTGGGGAGGTGTATTCAAACGAGGGAAGCTCCCACTGGTATTCATGGAGAAAAACGTGAAAATCTCAGCTGCGTACTACAAGATCGAGGTTCTGGAGAAGGTTGCGGCCCCAGCACAGCCCAGGAGCTGACATGTTGGACATCTTATAGTCATACATGTTGTAGCAGGTGCGTGCCATTCTTTTGAGAAGCGTCTTAAGCTCGTAATTTTAAAAAACAAAGGGAGTGTGCTCCCCACCAATATGCCCTAAACATTCTCAATAAACATGGCTTCCATAGGAATTGACATGAATGCATAAGATGTATATCGTGTTTACTTATCTTTTAAACACATTTCAAAAATGTATTCGAACTTATTCAACATGGTGTAAAGCACTCCATTCAACATCTTTACAACGGGACCAGTTCAACAACCTCACCGCACTACGATCAATAACAATAATTTGAAAAAAACAATGTTAAGCAAATAATTAATAGATTGTTTTGTTTGGTATTTGGTCTGAAACACTGGTTGTTCAATCACACTGCAGGATGCAATGGATTTAATTGAACAAAGCATAATAAAAATGTATTAATGAGGCAGCAAAAAAAAATGCTATTGGATTTTATACATTCAAGCCAATTGATTGTAATGGTAGGGTGAAAAACAAAAAAAAACACGCTGCCAACAACAGCGATTACGAGGTAAAATGAAATCGATTGACAAAAATTTAATTTTACGCACAACTAAGTTGACGAAAATTTACGACCCTCTTCTCTCTCTATCTCTCTCTTTCTGCTGCTCTCCGAATGACCTGGCCGTTTGCCGTTTTCCGCGAATCCATTACGGACGTAAATATTGAATTTAATTGCTTGCGCTCCGTCACGGTCGGCAACTGAAGGGGTAACAAAGTATGGCAGCAGGCGTTGATGCAAGTGCCACGCGTTTCCAGCTGATTACAGGGTACGGAGTGTGGCGCGCGCGCTCGCGTGTGTGTGTATTAATGCACGCCGCAATTGTTGTGTTCTTTTGTTTTGCTTTGTTTAAATAGCTTATATCAAACAACTCCCCCCTCCCCCCCCCCCCCCTGCCACAGTAGGTGGGTGTGTGTTATCAGTTTAATATTCACACTTTTTTGCTGCTGCTGTTCGTGTTTTGTTTGTAGTGTTCTTGTGTAGTTGTCATTCGGTTAGCTGCTACCATAGCGACCGAAGCAGGGTGACAGGCTTTCGGAATAATAGTTTTTAATACGCATCGTTGTTTATAGTTTTTAACACGTTAATACGCAGCACGTTCATGGGGCTGGTTTTCAGCGTATTTGATGGTGCAGTATTGTGGGAAAAAAAAACAAAAATAACCTTCCTTCCCCTGGTGTTCTCGGAAATGCATTTTACTCTGTCCCTTACCGAGGCGATGATTTATGGAACCGTTTTCAGCATCATTGAATCTGGCTGCCCACCTGCTAGCGGGTAGCCTGGTTGTAGGCCAGCTGGCCAAAAAAAAGTGTTTTTTTGCACTATTTTTTATACTCTACAATAGCTCACGAAGCGGTTAAATCCCGGTGGATGTTGACAGTGGAAAAATGAAAAAAAAAAAATAGAAAATGCCTAGTTCAATCTAGCAGTGGCTTCAGTTTAGGAGTATATTCTGCCTCCTCTAGAGTACAAGCATAAACCTCCAAAAAAACGTATGAGAACGCGTCCTTGTGACGTTCGGAGCTAAAACAAAAGCGAATCCATTAATTTGAATGATCCACCCGTCGTCGTCGGTTTGCAACTCTTTTAGGTGTGAGAAGGCTTAATATCAAAAATTCGGTAACGATATAACTCGCGTGTTCCGCCATGCCCCCACAATGACAGGTGAAATCGCTTAACCGCTCGTAATTTTACCAAAATCCGTTGTGTCCCACTTTTCACCCAATGCACCTAGTGCTGCGGTGCTGAATGCATGTGTGACTAGAAATTGGACGGTTTTTTTTCAAACCGGTCCTACAAAAAAGAGAGAGCGAGGGAGAGAGAGAGAGAGAGGGTCCTACTACATACCAAACCAGCCGGGGAAGTAAGTTGATAACGGGCCCGGGTTAGTCTGTGTTCAATTTTAGGCTACGTCAATCAAAAACTAATCAAAAAACCACCAAAAAGCGCCAAACGGACCTGGCGGGGCTCGGTTAGAAACCTGTTTTTGAACCCCATCGCTCCCACCAAAAAACACTCCACCGGAGCACAATCGGAAGCCATTATTTATGCTTCCTGCAAGTAGTCGTAGTCACCGAAAGCCCCGATGGCATCATTGTTTTCCGGCCCGTTCGGTCTTGTTTTTTGTTTCATGCACATTAGTGTTGGGTTGTATGACTCTACTAACCGAGCGAACCGGGAGTCGGGTCAGCGGCTAGGTCGGAATCGAGTTCGACCCAGCGTATGTGAAGCTGACCCATAGGTGCATATGAGTTCGGTAGGTTCATACGAGTTTGGTAGGTGCTTACGAGTTCAATGGGTTCAGTGGGCTCGAACAAGTTCTACTTAACTACTACTTAACTACATATGAACCTACTGAACCGTTTGAACTCCTATGCACCTACCAAACCTACCAAACTCGTACGAACCTATTAAACTCGTTGCACCCATGGGTGGGAATCGCATATGATTTGCTGTACCTACTGGAACCAACATTACGACTCGGAGCGCTTTGGATGGCTTCGACCCTGTAGGTTCGTGTCGACTCACCCATCACTAAGACATGTGTATGCATGATTCGCTTTCCTGGTGCACTTTTTGATCGCTCGCTAGATACACTAACACACACACACACAATAGGACGGCTAACATTGTTTAAAAGGTTGGCGGAGTTTGCACGCGCCAAGCCAGGTGCAAAACCGTATTTAAGTATGCAAAGTGCGCCCCAGCAGCGTTAGTGTGTTCCGGCGCGAGTTTTCTGAGCGTCGTACAGTGTGCAACCGTGTTTCACGCAGCAACACACACACCATGTGGCACTCGGGGTGGTCAACAGTGGTACGGGTGTTGCTTGTCCTGGCCTCCGCTACCCGTCAAGTGCAGGGGCAGTGTTCGTTCACGCTCGATATGAAGTTTGGCTCGGTGTATCAGCTTGTCTCGCCCCGGTATCCTTCCCGGTATGGGCCGAACCTGCAGTGTACGTACGTCATACGCGCACCGTTTGGTTACCGCATCTCGCTGGAGTGTCCCACGTTTCAAATACCGTCCGTAAGTGTGTGTGTGTGTGTGTTTGTATTTCTCGTGGATGCATAATCCTGTAAAACACTGTTGCCTCTCTGCTCGCTGGGCAAGGGAGGGTGGTTTGAGTTAGTTATTAGTTACCAAACACCTTATTGTAACCTTTGTTTTTCTCTCTTTCTCTCTCTCTCTCTCGCTCCCACAGAGCACGGACTGTCAGCTAGATTCGTTCCGTGTGTCCCGCACTGGGTCGCTGAGCTTGGCCGATGCTTACTCCTACTGCGGGGCGGGCCGCTTACAGGAAAAATCGGACACCAATCAGATGACGATCCGGCTAACGTCGGCACCAACCAGTATGGGCGGGCTGTTCTCGTGCAATCTCAGCATCCCGCAGCAAAGCTGTGAGTGCGGTAAAAAGAAATTGGTAAGAACGCTCTTTAGAACTGCTTTTTGTATGCCGGCTTGCGAAATATCTTCGTGAAAAATTAAAGAAAATTTGGGTATTACATTTAGGGTGAAAGGTGGTTTGGCCTGTTGTGCTTTTTTAAGCATTCAGTATTTTGGGAACTTTTGCCTCAAAATACCGAAATGCTCGAGGATTGGTAACGCTTAGTTATATTGTTATTTGCATAATGACTGGCAGGGAACTATATTCATGATTTCCCTTCCCTTGTTACCAACACTTTAATATCTTTCGTCCTCACTCCGTCTTCATCTCTCTATCACCATTACATTCTGTCGCTCTTCCCATACTATTATTATTATGCCTAATGTATGCCTTCTTTATCTTCCGATGTTGTTACTCATTAATTTCATTTATTTTGAGTCTTTTTTCGACACCTTACACAATTCTAATGCTTTTTGTTTCAAAATATACAATTTCTACATTTTTTTCGAAGTGATGTCAAGTACACATGTTATAGTTTTAAAATACGCTCAAACAGATAAATCTTGTTTTTTTTAGCTGCCACCCATTTTACATGCATGTTTTTACATACCAAGAAAGTCTTTCTGATAAAACGAAGTAACTAATTTTAACAGTTCAAATCAAAGTTCATAACAAAGATGAAAATTTTCGAAATATATACTAACAACCAGTAATTAGTAACTGAGTACTTAGCCCATTAGTAATTTGCTACCTAAATCCAGTCTATAGTTCTATACAAAGCAACTACGTTTTACAGATAATATTCATACGTTTATAAAGTTAAAATAATTGAAAAAACCATTAATATTTGTATAATTTTTGCATTTGTTGTGTAACAACTTAATTACATTGTTTAGAGCGACAAAATTATTTGACATTCCAATCATATTCAATTCTGTTTGAGTTTATTATTACTTTACTTGACTTGACATGCTTTTTCAGGAACTAGAAAAAGGAATATTCGATTTTCTCACTGAGTTGCGATTAAAGTTACTCACTCTATCCGCACAATAGAAATTTACTCTTTTGGGAACATACTTCCTGAATCAGAAGAAGATCTCCTCTTCTTGTTGAGTTGAACTCCCTCGGGACTCACCGATTCACTCCTACTCAGTGTGCACATCACAAAACGGAGCAATATCTCCACAATAGATAGAAAAGAGCATTTGAAACATGATTTTGTCTTTTGTTTCTTCCATTACAAGACGAGAATGGGCTATTTTTGATAAGGAAAGATTATTTGGTATATTTTCCATTCCAAATTTCACCATTTGAAGTGAATTTATATTTACTTAGTGTTCTAGCTTTTGTGTTTCTGGTTCATTCAACTCACTCCTTCCACCTTTTTGTTCTAATAGAACCGTATCGTGAACGGGGTGGAAACGGCAGTGAACGAGTTCCCTATGATGGCGGCATTGATAGACGTCAAAACGAAAACTGTCATTTGCGGGGCCACTATCGGTAAGCTTGCCAGCTACAATTACAACACACACACACACACACGATCGCTGTCGCTCGCTTGCTCGCGGTAGTATTATTACATCCGATGTTCGATGCGCTTCCTCCACACAGTTACCAACAGTTACGCGCTGACGGCGGCCCACTGTCTGCTGCAGCGCACCGTCAACGATACGGTGCTGCTGGTGGGTGATCACAATATCAAAACCGGAACCGATACCTCCTTCTCGCAGGTGTACATCGTCGCCCAGTTTATGAGCCATCCCGGGTTCACGGTCAGGCCGGTGGCGAATGACATTGCGCTGGTACGCACCGGGCGACCGATTCAGTACAATCCGGGCGTCGGTCCGGCCTGTCTGCCCTGGAGCTACACGACGCAATCGTTCGAGGGTCGCACGGTGGAAGCGACCGGGTGGGGCGATCTAGATTTCGGTGGACCGCGGGCCACCGCCCTGAACAAGGTGCAGCTGGCCGTTATTGGCAATCAGGAGTGCTCCCAGCGGCTCAGCGCGAGCGTGCCGTATCAGCAGCTCTGCACCTACACCGCCAACCGGGACACGTGTCAGGTATGGGTTAATCTCGCACGCGTTTCTTGACGGGTGTTTCGCTTGAAGGATCTCACTTCAGTGGCTTCTCATTCTTTTGGTGGACTTTTTTTGTTGTCTGCTGTCTCTAGGGTGATTCCGGAGGACCACTGTTTTTCACGAACCTCGCAAACGGGCTGCTATACGATGTGGGCATTGTTAGCTTCGGCATTGCGTGCGCTACCGCAAATCCGAGCGTTAATACGCGAGTGACTGAGTATCTGGACTGGATTATGGTCAACACTCCTGGATCGTTCTACTGCTATCAGCCATAGGGGGTGGGGGGCGTCTTGGATTGCTTAATTCTACAACAACAAAAACAACAATGTTGACTGTGTATCATTTATCAAGGTGCGATAAATAAACTGGCAGGGAGTTATATAGTTTATTAGGTGAAATAATAAGTTCGTTGCGCTTTTTTGTTAAACTCTGATGAAATGTACGGATTTCTAATCGAAAAAATTCACGGCTTTTTGAGAACTATCGACTTTGCATGGATGGTAGACAATCATTTATGCTCCATAGGCCAGAACGGACAGTAATCCGAACAAGCAATGTCAAGACTTTAGGCAGACTATAGAATTATATCTGTTGCATCCTTTCTTACAGGCGATGTAAAAGCATCAGGTGCTGAGAGGTGAGTAAATGGCGTCTCTAGGCTTCAGTTAATATCCCACCGACCTAACCTTTTACCTTTTGGATCATTTTCTTTGCTTCTAATTGATGAGAGATGTTTTGCCGAGACAGTCCATGTGTCTTTGTGCGTTCTTGGTGTGTTTGTGCATCGTCTCTAGTTATAGAACACAAGATTTTGTGCGTTTTTTTTTATTCTAAATCAAAATTAACACTTTCAAACCATGCCAACCATATAGCAAAAGTGGGGCAAAATGGTCATCTGCATTATTGACAATAATAGACGTATATAATGACTTATAAACATTACCATATCACATCACAAAACAATATTTCATGCTTACTATAAACATTTTATAATCTAAGATTTGTAAATAGATGAATAAATATGAAAATAAAATTATTGCTCAAAACGACGTTATTTTGACCGTCTCGAAATTAAACTTTCGTTAGAATTTAAAAAGCAATTGAAGAAAAACAGGATGTTTATCCAGGCACATGACATTGATCTATGATTTGCGTGAAAAAAAGTAAACATTTAAATTGAATATAAAGTTTTTAAAATTAAGCTTTGGCAAAATGATCGACAACAATATAATTGTTTTCGATATATTTGTACTCTATCGATAAGAAAAATTACTGACATTACGTGCCTTATCAATCCAGCAATTTAATAAACTATTTACCAAAACACTTTAATACAAAACTTAAAACTCTACCCTTATAATTCTACCTAGGTGCAAGAGCTTAAATCAAAGCCAAAGAGCTCCAAACCAAAGTTCAATGTTGCGGTCCATTTTGCTCCTTTGTTTTGATGTGTTTTGGCATTTTGTGTATGACCATTTTGCCCCATAGCGAAACCATTTTTTACCTCGCAACTTTCATTTTATACACTTATGTTTGTTGTTAATACGTCTACTACTATTTTTGTTACATGAAATATAATTTGAAGCAACGATTGCTGTGAAATGGTTTACCCAATGAGATATAGAGCAAAAACCTGAACCAGTGCCTTTTTGCCCCGCTTTCCCCTACAGCATCAGATAGGGCACGGTTACCATAATCTTTGATGAAAGTAAAATGAACATCGTACACGTTTTATTGATATGAAGTCATTAGGAGCGGAACTCTGGACTAAAACATATTATTTGTGATAAATAAAACATAAAATACCGTGAAACTTGAAGAAACACAACAGAGAAGAGTGTAGCTAAATGAGAATCTGGAAAAGAAAGGCTGTAAAGATGATGCAAACTTGTAGTAAAATATTGGTGACATTCACCATGGAAACGACACGAACGTATTGATACTCCTAATGTAAAACAAACTCATCTCTTTACACTCTTCAAAATGGAATGCTTTTTGCTGTTTTGTAGGGGGCTGGGCTGGGCTGCACGCGGGAGAAATGACAAATTGTTTAGTGCTAATTTTATGTAAAATAAATTCAACTTCCTGCTTGAGCATTCCGTACCAAAGGTTGGCCCGAAGAACAGTTGTTAGCAACAAAACACTCTCCTAGCGACCAGCGGAACGCCCAGGACGACACCATCGTCATCACATCAGCATGATTGTAGCCATGTGCAGCAACGAGCGCGTTTGGTTTTGCGCCGTTGCGCGAATCGCAATTGGAAAAATCTACCACAACCTCCTCCCAAACCACCCACCCAGGAATAAATATTAAAACCAACTGTTACCGACAGTTGGTTTCTGGGGCCAAACTGGAGGCACAGAGCGCACCGCATAGTAGTGAGATTTATGCGCAACGCCGTCCTCTTGCGCGGGAAGCTGTTTTTTGGGGCCTCCTGCAAATCTCAGACCCTCAGTCGCCCGGGATTGACTTTTATCCAATCTGCACACCGGTTTTTCGGGAAACTTTTCACATCAAATAGACGACACATCTCCGGGATGCATTTCCGGGGGCCCCCGTGGGGGTGCAGGGGACAGATGCACATGTTGTGCGTTAAAGTGAAGGGCTGCTTGGTGTGTAGTCGCTTGGACTGGCCTGGGTAAGGTCTGTTTTCGTCCGTTCTGTCATAGTCCTCCGGCGCTGGGCGGAAGGACGAGTAGGAGTCAGGGTTTGTGTTCCTTGTTACGAGATTGGGCCGGTTTGACGGTTGCGCGAACGTGTTTTTACAACGTTTGGACCGGGTCGCGCCTTTACCCGCGGTGTGTGTGTGCTTTTTCTGAATCTACCACACCAAAACATGCCCATGTTTGTATGTGTGTGTAATGAACAACAATGCACGAAAAGCTTGAAGGAGCTGGCTAGGGAAAAACGGCCTCAAACCCTTGAGTTTGGGTGCACACGCCTGCGTTACAGTGAGTGCAATCGTTCAGAGAGCAGCATGGAATGATGCCACCGGAGAGATGAAAAACAACAACAGAGCAAAAACGTGCGATGGAAGAAGCGTTTCCCCGGGAACGGATGGTGCAAGGAATTAGCGTGGAAATGATAGTACATCACGCTGCGGTGTGGCAAGTGACAGGGGTGGCATGCCAGCCTGCTGATGTTGCTACTGCTGCTGCTGCTGCTGCTGCCAGTAACGAATAGGTGCAGTCGCTTCGTTGGAGAACGCACAGGAGGCCATGCAGTTGGGTTTTTATTTATGATTCGAAGCAGCGCCCAACACAGGCTTTGCACGTGTTTTTCCTTTACCTTCTTTTTCGCACCATCCTCATCGCTGGTGTGCGCTGAAAGCCCGCCCAGCCCACGTGCTGTGCGTGCGCGAAGAAAAACCCGCTCGAAACGAACGGGCTTAAATTTATTGCAGATTGTTGCAACGGTGGTTTTTCGTTCCAACCAACCGAATTTGATGCATTTCAATGTGTGTGTGTGTGTGATTGCTTGTGTGAGGTGTTTCAAGGGGTTTTTGCTTGTCGTGGGAGGCCATTGGGCCACGCCGTTCCGGTGATTTCCGGTGGTTCCGTGTGTGAGCAAACAACACGGTTTTATATCATTTCATCGTTTACGGGATTTCTATTCGGTGCGTTTTGGTGCGCCCTTTTATTTGGCCGGGATGGGACTGCGGGGACTCGGAGAAAGAGGTGGATTTTTGTGTGATAAGAATATTTTGACAGAAGGTTAACACAAAAATCGCTCAGTTTTACACAAGCGAACGAGCGCTGGCCCGCCCCTGGCCCGTCGTGAAGGGCATACAAAAGAAATTCCTTACTGTTTTACGTTGAGGCTGGTGTTTTTTTTTCTTCTTCATTTCACCAAACTCACTATGGTGCGCAAAACGCAACGCCAAAGGCACGTGAGCTTCTGCTAACCCTCCCTTTGCTGAGCACCCAAGAATCTCTTCTCTTGTTCTTTACACAATTTTTAAGGGTTGAGATTTGCTGCCTTCTCGATGGTGAATGTTGAATTTATCGTTTTCATTAGTCGACGGGTCGGATCGAAGGGCTGCGTTCAAACAGGGTAACGCTGCCCTTGTTCTCTTTCTCGACACTAAAAAGTTAAACCATGCACGACGCGTTTTGGAAAGGAATGTGAATGTGATTTTTGCAGGGGGGTTTTGTTTTTTAGTTGGAAGCGATTACAGTCAAATGCATCGTTGAGGTGAGATGGAGGGAATAAAAAAAATGGGAGCAACGATGCCAACGAAGGATTGTTGTTTGGTGAGCGTGAGCTCGGGCATGATGGACGATGGAGCGATAGATGAATAATGCATCGCCCGTTTTCGGTATTGAATAATGGATGGAAAGATTTATTTTCTCGAAACGGAAACTAACCGTGAAGATGGCATGATTTGTATTATCATTTTTATGTTTTGTTATAAGATTCAATAGATTTTTTTGTAGGTTTGTTCTGGAAACAATCATTCTGGTTGCTCAAATTGCTTGGTTTAACGTGTAATTGTTTTAACGTTTTGGTTTGAAAGTTTTTGTTTTGTGAGCAGACCAGCTGATAGCACATAGCAGCAACTCCTGATCGATTCTTTGGCTGGTCTGCTAGTAGTTCAAGAAAATATGAAGCTTATTTTTCCCTAAATAAAGGGAAAAAAGAATCGAGCGTAAACGGGGCAAAATTAGCATCGTTTATTTTAGCATTATTTCACAGCAAAGATCAATTGCAAGGGATAAACGTGCACAAAAGCTTTGACCATTACCTAGGCGCTGCTGTTGTGGCCCATATTGCCCCAGTGTTTTGCCTTTTTTGCCCCATATGCCCCATGAATGGTAGAGGAATATATAAGAATATTTGTTTTTTTTTAAATTGTAATGGATAAATAAATTAATTTTTAATTAAATAATTAATAATGAATTAAACTGCTTAACATCCCCCTTTTGCCCCGCTTTCCGTATTAGGAATAGGAATAGGAACAAAAAAGAGGTAAGAGTAATTTCGCTAACGCATAACAATTTTCAAAGTATTTTTTGTAAACACTGAGGATAAATACAATTTAATTGTTCATTTAAAAATGAGTTTGATCCGTTACAGTAATACAAAAAAAAAAAAATAAAAAAAGAGATCAAAACACTGACCATTTATTTTTCAATTAACTATGTCCAAAGACAATTTTTTACCGTCGCTGCTGAATACAACCGCAATCTAGGGAATAAATTAGACTATCGATCAATGTTTCGAGAAGTTTTCCGTCCTCTCTCTCTAAGCCTTTTTTAACAACAATTTGAAAAAGAACATAATGAGACGGTGTTAGTATGTTGAGTTTCACAAACTTCCATTCCCCATTTTTCCAATCCACTCCATTTTTTTAAATTCATTTTTTATAGGGGAAGGTAGGTAAAGACGGACACTGCGGGTAAGATGGACACTTCTCATAAATGCATGATAAAGGTAATTTTCATGTAATTCAACAAGGTAGAATAAAAAAAGAAGGTAAAACAACACATTTGAGAACATGTTTCGTATAATATAAGCGAAATTGGTTAAATTCACGAACAAAACAAATTTTCAATCGTGCGCTCCTCTGTGGATCTAATTTGATTATTGCGGGTCTTAAGCTCTGTATCTTGCATTGTTTATATTTTCGGAAGTTTCATTACATGAACGATTTGTCATGATGGTAAAGCAAAAAACTGGCGAAAGAACGAGAATGGAAGAATAAAAAAAATCTTGTTTTCTGCTGGTTTAAACATCCTGACACCAAAGTGGGAAAGACGGACACTTTGTTATAGGGAAAGATGGACACCGAATTTGTTGAGTTATTTTACTTTTTATATCAATTGGTGATGAATATATTTCTTCAAACACCTTAAATTAGGGTATTTTGAAGCTATAAACCATTACGCAACTAGAAAAAGTAACAAATAAGCGAGAAATGAAACACCGGTCAAAATAGCAGTCATGCGTTATGATATTACTCGCTCGACGCTGATGAGGTTCTTCACGAAATCCAATATTTTGTCACGACTTGGACAACTTCAATAAAAAAAAAAGATAAAGTGCAGATATCAAATCGTTCAGGAATAGATGAGAGATTCTATGGGTTTACAGATATCAAAAAGTTCAATCTTCAAGTAAGAAATGGCTGGATCTTAACCATTAACAAGTCCCTCAAATATGCTGTGGTCGCGGACTTTCCGCGGAATAATTTCTAATAGCGAAGTTTTAAATTGTTGTTCTGTAATCTGGTGCAACCTCCACTGTTAGTGCACGATATTAAAAAAGATGCCATAGATTCTGCATTCTGCGTTCTATTAGAAGCGATGCTTACAATTCCTAAATTCACGGCTGAATGAATCGTCGTTGCAATTGGCCAAGAATTGGTTTATAAACGTACCAGGACGTGGAAAGCGATAGAATTTGTTAAAATACTGTAAAACTCTTCAATTTCCTACGTTTTCTAAAGGTGTCCATCTTACCCTTCATGGTGTCCATCTTTCCCATATCAGGTGTCCGTCTTACCCGAACATTTCAAAACTGCACGAAAAAAAATCATGTTTTTCATTCATGAAAAAAACGCAAAAATCGATGGAAACTTAAAAGTTTCAACACATTTTCTGATAAAACATGAGTGTAAGATAATGTATGCATATTTTCATGGTCGTTGCACCTATATATGCTTAGATTTTGACCATTTCCCTTAACGTGTCCGTCTTTACCTACCTTCCCCTATGAGAGTCGTTTAATCGTCCTTGTAAAGCATGGATAAATAAAAGATTATTCTCTCTGCTATAATTGGCATGAAGGGTTAGTGAATCTTTAAATTATTAGCATACCGTAATTTGCTGTGAATGTATAACCATAAATTACTATATGTAAATATTAGTAATTTTTTTTTGGCCCAAGCAGTTTTACATAACAATTATTTACTTTTAAGGTTTAAATATCACTTTTGGATCTTAATGGGGTTCAGAAGAATACAAAAGATGATGTCTGTAACATACAATTCGTTGGCTTGAATAATAACTACCTTTGGTTCAGCAATTAAATGACCCTTGTGTGTGATTTTATTTGAATTTGTTTTAATTTTAACATTGATATACTGATTTAAAGGAAAAACAACTCAAACCATAAAGCTATCCAAAGCATTTGAGTGCGTATTAAGAATGATTGAAATAAGTCGAATAAGTTTGCCAACTCACTAATTAGTATCTAGTATCAACGTACTCCTGTTTGTGTTTGATACCTCTCACTTCTTAACGGTTACAAACAAATCCCCCATTTATTCATACAATCCACCTTGCAAAACACAAACGCTAATTACACCCGGCGCGCTTTTCCCCCTAAAGCAGGGGAATCTTTTACAAAAATCAATTACCAGAATATAATGCCGCCTTGTTCTCGCTCCAGCACGCAAAATCCCACCGTATCCGGTCACATTATAATGATCTTTCCTCGTACCCCTTTTGGGACGCGTCATGTCATGAGCGGGAGCATCAGGTTAACTCCCCAGAACCAAATTATCCTAATCCTGCCCAGCCCTCGTCACCTCCCGGGACAGAAGACAATGACGGCGAGAGTGGCCGCGGTTCGCCTTGCATTCGAATATTTGCGCGGTTTTGTAGCACGTGACCCTTTTGGTGCTGGAGCTGGTGCATCAATTTGGTTCAACAAGCAAATTAGGGTGAGCGTGTTTGTCATTCAATCCACCTGATCGAATGGTGGAGGGCTGTATGTGTGTATGTATGTCAGCCAGGGCTGTGTCATCATTAAATTGTCGTTCCGATTACAGTTTGGCCATCATTGTGTGCAGTGGATTAAGGATTCTTTTTGAAGGTGTTTCAGGCGGTCATGACAACGTGGCATACCAAAAAAGGACAACAGAGCTGACTCTTTCCCCTCACACTCTGTTACAAGGTGCATTAGTTTGAGTGGCAACAGTGTTGTTGTTGGTGGGGCACGCCTTTTTTCTTCCCCATCGGTGGGACAGGATGCAATGTCACATCCCAGAACCCCCACCGAAATTCCCAAGCCACCACCCAAGGCCGAACACTCGAGTTCACATTACGACGAAATTGGTTTGTGAAGCGTTTCATTACTTTACCGCAACCGGTGTTCCACTTGTGTGGGCCGCTGTTCACTTCAGCGGCCACGTGCCATCGATGCATGGTGAAGTGAAATTTCATTATGTGCGCTGCTCGGCGGGGTTTGCCCGTTCTCCCGTTCCCCCGCTGCCTCTTTTCATCCCCTTTTTAGGTGGCAGAAAAGGCGTAAGCACACACGTAAAATAAACGCAATCTGTGTGTATGTGTGTTCGTGTGCTTGTGTGCGGTCGCATTTGGGACAAAACGGCCAAACAAAACGTAAGCTTCCGGCAGGGCTGACAATGCGTATGTGTGTGTGGTGGGGTGTGGGAATCATCTCCGCGAAACCCGGCGCCATTATCTGTGCGCCATTTTTACTTGATCCCAGGTCGGTGGCGGATGGCGTGGTTTTTCGCTTTTCACCTTTTTTATGTGTTTTTTTTTATAAAATTGATGCTACGATGCGTGGTGCGTGACGGTGCTTCACGGTGCTGCAAAATAAAGTGTGCTTTACAGAGAGAGAGAGTCACACAGACACAGCGGCACGTAAAAATTCAGCACCAGATAATGAGACACGGTGCGGTGCGGAGGACGCAGGAGCCACGTGGCGCTCTAGGATGTTTCGTTAATGGATTAAATTAAAATAAATAACAGTACTGGTGCAGCACCGATGGCAGCAAGCTGCGACAATCGGGGCTGGCAGGGAGTTTAAAGAGCTCAAGCTGTTTATGGTTGGTCTGATTTGATGTTAAGACTTACGAGCTTTTTGTTGCTGTAAAAAAAGAGTGAATTTTCACGTGCTTTAAATTAGGATGCATTTTTAAATACATCCTCCCCAAATTGAGGTTGGACTTTTGGTGAGATTTTAATTCTTTTCTGTGCGTTTCTCACCATCTCTCTCTCTCTCTGCTTCCACGCGATGCATTCATTGCGGCAAACGGTGTACAAGCGGGCAGGATGCATTTTCGGGATGGGGCTTTGATTTATGGGTGATAATTAAATTGAAATCCAGTAGAGGGAAATTTAATTGTTGTCGGTTGGATTCTTTTCCGTTTTTTTTGCTCTTCGCGCGTGGGTTTGTGCCGTAATTCCGGGCTCCGGTTTTGGAAAGGTGTACAGTTTTATTTGCATACATTGTTTGCGCCACTGCTGCGTGTTCGTTGTTTCCTGTCCGTGTTTTACGATCACTTTTTTTGCTCAGTTTTTTTACGTGCATTGTGTGCATGGTGAAAGATGATATTTATGTACCTTCGACACGAGCTGGCATTCCGTGGTATTCTCATTGGTGGAGCTTTTTCGTCACCTGACTGCTGTCGGTTAATGCTGCAGGAATTGTGTTGAGTTTGGAACTCATTTAAATAATGCTTGTAATACGCTCCTTGCATTGCCCATGCATTCCTTTCGTCCAAGCGCATCCGCACCACCCCCGAATGGAGGCGCCTGGTACGCCACGTCAGCTCCTGTCGAGCTGTACCCTTTGTAGTGTGCTCTGGTTTTTTTTCTTTCACGCTGGTGACGAGATTATTGTCAATTAAATTAATTGAACTCATACGGTGTTCAGCACGTCTGGTGCTGTAGCTTGTGTCACGTACGACACGTCGTTTCGATCGTCGGTTGAGATTGCACCAATCTTGTTGGCAACGGAATTGGTGTGTAAGCGTTGGTACAAAAAGATACAAAAAAGGGAAAAAAGGTATTGATTGTGTTGCCCGGTACAGTAAATAGTAATCAAATGCAATGCTAGTTACGTAATTAACTCAATTAGTTACATCAATTGAGTGGTTTTATTTTGAAACACTTTCAAATAATTGATAATTAAACCCGGTGAAAATAAATTTCGCTTTTTTGGCCATCATGGTTAGAGTTCGACTGATAGATGTGTTAAATTTTGACTGCAGACTCCTCAGATACTATTACTGAAAGTGCAGCTAACGTTTCGTTAGTGTGGGTGAAGATAAATCCATTAAAATTTATCTTCTCAAAGTATGCCTTACAGGGTTTCTCACGATTTATTGGTTGGTTCCCATCAATTGTTGGGAGGTTCCCAATTTTTTTTGGTTCATTCCCACGATTTTTTGGCCGTTTCCTAGAATGTTTTGGTCCAATTGTATTGATATCTAATCGGAAAATACCAAAAAATTATGGGAACGAACCAAAAAATCATGAGATCATGAGAAAAATCGTGGGAAACCCTGTATAGACATTTGATTAAATAAAAACTTTTAAATGATTTTTATTTTACAAAAAAAAACATACTAATCAATATACATTTTACAGCATACAACATACAGTACCACTGCCAACAGGCAAACGAGAATAACACACTGCAAATGAAAAATAATAATTCATTACCGATTGAATGCGTGTCATTACACAATCGCGCAAGTGCATTGTTTACGATCCCGTTAAGCTGCAACAACATCGCAACATTATACTTTCCAATAGAATGGCAAATCCTATTTACCCATTTAGCTGTAATAAATATCCTGTCAATAGGCATGAATTGTGCTATCAAAGCCAACAGGAAATCATCACTTCACATTCAGAGCTGTGCAAATACCTTTTTTTTGTATTGTTTTGGAGGTGTCCACAAACAAAAGAGTGCGCCAAATGGAGGCATCAAGTGTCACATAAATCATCAACATTGGCGCAGCTAGTTTAAGACCCGTTTTTGGTTTACACTTCCCATCGTTTACCTGTCCGACTGGACGGATCGTTTTTTTGTGTAGCTCTTATTTTACCTAAAATTCCGCTACGCAAAACAACAACTTTTGATTGAATTTGTCATTTTGGCAAAAAGCGTCGAAGAGGAATCTCTAGTGGACGTTTCCGACCAACACGGCAGCACGGCAATTGGCGCTGCAAAGTGCTCGTTGTGCTATGTTTTGGTGTTGTTTTTCGCATGTTTACTTAAACGGTCGCTATTACGGAAAGCGCAATCGGTCGCGGTGAGAAGAGCTGGGATGATTTGTTTGTTTCTTTTTTCTTCTTCTCTCCAACGGGTAGGCTTCACCAGAAGCTGTAAAATCTGTAAACACACACACACACACACCGTCTGTTGCATATTTGTGGAGTTTTTTTTGTTCCTTCTGTTGTTGGCTGCTCGTTGAAGCCTCTTGAACTGTCAAAAATGGATGGCTCCAAAATGGAAATATGCATTATGGATGGCATACGGTTGTAAAAAAAACGAGTGGCGTCGCGTTCCGTCGCAATGGAGTGAAAAGGAAGCACAATTCATACAAAAAAAGAAAAAAAAAAACGTTACAACTTTAACTTAACTTCCACGAGTGGAGCGGTTCCTCGTACCTCGCACCGGGTGGATGAGTGTAAAAGTTATTTAGCAGTGCGAAAGCGAACGAAAAAAGAACCCCAAAAAAGCGATGAAATGATGGACGAGAAATCGAAAAACTTTACCATTGAGCGTGCGAACACGACGCTTCGACGCTTCGACACATTCGCTCAGTCCAACTGCCTGAATAACGGGGAAATGATTCATGAAGACGATGACACGCAAACACACAGCGCAAAGGTAGCGATGCGTGAAAATTTGATGAGTACCTAATACAGCTAAGTGACACAGTGCTTACGCACTCGACTTACATCTCGGAACGATGCTGAGAAATGGGGAATAAATTATGAGCGGAACAAAAAAATAGAACGCCAGGAGCTCAAAAACGATGTATTTGTTGGGCATACACTCACTGTTCGATCAATCTTTGCTTTATTAATCATGCAAATAGATAGACTGGGTTTGTGTGTGTGTGTGTCGTGTGATTTCGCATTCCTCGTAGTGGATGTGTATTGAAATAAGGGAACATCAGCGTTCGGAACTTGAAAGTGTAAACATGAAACAGATTTTATTTCCAATATACAGGCGGCAATGAGCGAGGCACGGATTCGGCGAGGATTTTTTTTTTCTCTATTTTGCTTTCCCTTGTGTTTGCTAACGTTTGAATACAGGTTCGAATTTTCCTCTTAACCTAGGTGGAGTGGATGCGATATTTACAGATGGGAGATGAATTCGTGCAAATGTATCCTTTAATGGGTAAATATTGATGCCGCTCTTTGAAATGTTTTTTGTTTTGTTTACTAATATGTTTAAGCTTGTATAAATAGTGTTTAATAGTGTTTATTTAATATGTGTTAGTTTTGTATCAATAAAAACATGAAAAGGACTTTGTTTTTGCAACAAGCATTTGGTACCAGCATGCCGCTTTAGGTATCACTGCTAAGGCATCGATTGAAAAACAAAAAAGCCCATACTTTGCAGCGTGCAAAGATAAATAACAGCTACGTATGGTAAACATCAACGAGCATCGCATGATAGCAGTTTTTTTTTTGTTTAATGTAGCTATGCAAAGCATAGCGCTTCTACATCCATAACTGTCAGGTGAAGTTGGCATAAAAAAAATATCTAAACCCAAAAACCGATGCTGTTTTTGATGTTTCTCGATCAATCAGACAGTAACAAGAACTGTGCAATACGTCACGAGCAGGAGCACCACTACAACATGTGTCGATTCTTCGAATCATTTCTGTCGATTGATGAGTTAACAAGTTTATTTTCTTGGAAATACCAATTTTCGATGGTTAAATTGAAAGCAGAAAAGAATAGAAATACAAAACATACAAAACAAAAAACTAATACAGTTAGTACTCCATCGATGATTGCTCTTTTCAGCCTCTCAAAGTTCATTACAATTATTAGTCATCATAGTGACCAAACCTCAGTCATAATCCCATCTGTTTAGTCTAAGACGGAGAGAGAGAGAGAGAGACAGATATGGAGCGAGAGGAAAGGAGAGAAAGAGAGAGATGAAGAAAGAAAGACTTTTAAAAGCAAAAAACCTATTCACCTTTCCGTTTTAAGTTTGTAGGCTGAAATTTCAGCTTGTCAGCTGTATAGTATTGTATAGCAGTTTTCGAGCAGCTATCTAAGGGAGGTATAATATACAGGAGGGCTTATCCAAAGATGTATGAATTTAGAAGGCTGATCATTATCGCTTCTGTTTCTGAATGAAGCTTTTGAGACTGTTTTGGGTATTCGTCAAGCCTCCCGAAAGCTTGTTTGAGCAAAAGTTTTCACCCGTCCTGTCATAAACTGATGTTCAAATTTGATTATAAAAAACATGCCATTTTTTCGAGCAGGTACTCGAATTTAATTCTAGCTTTGAGGCTAGTGGTTTTGTATGGAGTGTTGACATGATTTCAGCCTCCAACTGTCAAACTCTATACAAAAAAAAAGCTGAATAGAATTTTGAAGGACTCCATTAATCAAATTAATTAATTGGGCACACTATTGATGTTCAACTAGTAAATTCAGACAGTATCGAATTAGTTTTGTAGTATAAGTGGTTCACGGTTAATAGATACACAGTTAATGCGGACCGAAAACGGCCGCATAATACCGCATGTTTCGAATTTCACGGTTTCTCGCCAATGTATCACTTAATATCGTAAAAGTGGCGTAATAAGTTTAGCAATTATTAGATATAATTCATATAACAATTTTAAATCTTCTTTATTTTATAAAAACACAATAAAGTTCAACCAGAAGAAAATTTATTTTGCATTTGATAATTGATAATTGAGTCAAATCAGTACAATTTGCTCAAAGAACTGTCAAATATAGTGTATCTCGAGATCCACCTGTACCTTTCTTAACACTTCTTTTATTTACAAAAGTGTATAACTAAAGCATAAGGCGTACAAAAAGATTTAAAAAGAAATTATACCATAAAACACTGAATGGTGTTTCTGCTCTTAATAATACAAAACAAGAACAGTAAAATATCAATATTTTAATACAACTACCCACAAATGTCAGCAATTGTAAGCTGAACGTATAGATTGTTCATTCAAAATAGTTTAGAGTTGGATTGTTACTCCCAATTCTAGGCCATTGAAATAATTAACTTGCATGTAATATTTCAAAAAGTGTTAATTTGTGCAATAATGACCATGCGACTAGCATTATGATATCAGGAACTTGATTAAAACAATTCTTCATAAAATAATAATTCAAAGCTTCCTATAGCTTTTGGGCAGAACTGTTTAAATAGTAAGGACATTCCCCTTCAACTAGGAATGGTGATGGAGTGAGGTCCGAGTGCAGTTTGCCTTGGGGTACAAATCAGCGAAATGTCCCAGCGACTCGTTTCACCATGCGATCAAAGCGTTAAACATTCTGTCAAAAAAAAAAAGTTCATCATTCCAACTTGATTATAGCAAAACTAATGACTGTTTCATAAAGCTTTTGATGGAACTTGATTCAACTAAAAACCCTCGTTCAAAAGTCGCCGCTGCGCGACACATCGAATAACGTTCCAATGTCAGCAAGCGTCACTTTAATGAGCTGTTAATAAAATTGAAATGAAAAGCAACTGAAAACTCTTTAACGCTTGTTTGTCAAATGACCTATAAAGTTTTTCTTCTTTTAAAATTATTTTCTTCCCGCTGTTCTTCCGCAACTCATTTATTATGGTTGTGCTCCAAAGAAAACTCCATCATCATCGCCATCACCATCAGCATGCAGTCTTTTCTCATCGCCTTGGGTTGGAAAGTTTCTTCTCAACAATCACAACCCCTAGCTGCCGCCGTGTGTTTGTTGATAGGAAAATTTTATTGAATAGTTAGCAATTAGTTCCCCTCCCCCCCCCCTACCCTTATCCTGCTGAGGCGTGCTGACTCGACTGCTGACGAATTTTGCCTGTTAAAGTTTTTCCCGCAAACCGAATATCTTTCCCGTTTTGTGCCGATGCCTGTGTGTGAGTTTTTGGCGAAAAAGTAGTTCCCAGTTCTGCATCCCGACAGCCCACGCCCTCGGCAACCAATGTCGTATGCTTTACGCTTTCGGTCACTCTCGGTTCTAACGAATCATCAACTGTCTCCCTCTCCCTTTTTCTCTACTTGATGGATGGATGTTTGGTCGAAAAGTTTGCTGACATGGATGCATTTTTCATTGCACCTTGTGTTGCATATTCGTCAAGCGACTTGTATCGTTTCCCGTCCCCAGCAGGCCGGCAGGTGGTGAAAAGTGTCTCGTGAATAATGAAGCCGGGCGATGGAAAAGTTGAGTTTAATTTACCATCAACCTTTGACATTTGCAGTTGGCGTGTGAGTGTGTTTGTTTGGAGAATGTTTCACCTCCCCCCCTCATCGACAGTGCGCCGCTGCACGCTTGACCGATGGTAGTTGGTAAAAAATATTAAAAAAAAATCTTCTCTCTGCAGGACACATCCGAAGCCATTTTAATGGCAATGAGCGGAAGGAAAAGGTCTTATGTCGGGACCTTCGCTTCCGGTACTTGGCGGAAAGTTTAGCAGCATAATTATGCCATGCTGATAAAATAATTTCCCTCGCTTTCTCTCTCTCTCTCTCGTTGCCTGCCTTCTTCTCTCTGTGATGGAAGAAAAATTGTTCAATTATTTTTGCTTAATTAAAAACTCTTTCACTCCCATTGGTGTGTGCCCACGGGGCATTGGTGAACTTGGCACAGCGGGAGTGAGCGTGAGCTTTGGTCGATTCTTTCCATTCCACCCTATCGTCCCGCGGTATTCTTCATGGATCGGTGGGATATATGGAGGATGTAATCCGGTGTCCAGCACCCGTATACTTTTGCTTCTCAACTTCCGCAGCAAAGAGAAACAGACGAGGTCGGAGTACAACAAAAAAGGGGATTGAAACACTCAAACGGCTACATGTCGCGTTAGTGACGCCATCTGGAACTGCTCCTCGGACAGCAGATGCCAGTAGGGGTGGTCCAGTATGCGGGACACTTCCTGTTCGGTCGCTTCGATCGACGCCGCCGTCGACTGCAGCCAGCCGTAGAACTCGTCCGTCCAGTCGGGGCTGCGGGGCCAATCGCAGCCCAACCGCACCTGGGCCCGGTTGATGTAGAGATGGCGCAGGTTTTGTGCCGATGTGGCAATCAGCAGGATCGTGGCCGTTGAGATGCACTCCCGCACCATCTGCGGTACAAAGCAAAGTGGGTGAGTGAAGCGGTGCGAACAAAGGCACGTGGCAGGACAACTTACCAGCGCGTTCAAACCGGGACAGGAGCGGGCCAGCAGCAGGAGCAAACTATCCGGGCGTTCCTGGAACTCGCCGTCGCCGACCGCTTCGGCCGTGGTCGCGGGCAGCTGCTCGTGCCCGTAAACGGTCAGCGTGTACTTGTAGGCATCGACGGCCGCCACCAGCTGGTCCGAAGTAATCTGCGAAGAGATTAGAGATTTTGCATAAAAGCTCCCTCGGCATGATAAACTTTCGACTCGATTCCGCTCGAGAGATTGCCGCTTGTTGCATTGTTCCTTCAATTGCAATTGCCGGCAGTACAATCGGGCTCGGTGCACAGCGTTCTCTGCATATGAATAAGAATAATCAACAAAACTTATCGCCCACCCAAAAACTTAATTAACACTCTATTGCACAGGGAGCCCGTTTTGTCGGTGCTACTGTGGCTGTCTCTTTCTCTCTATCTGTCTATTCGTTAGCCATGATTCTTTTGCTCGATGTAACATATTCGTGTCGGTGGTTGTAAGCTGTGCCGGTTGAGCTTTCTGTGCCGGTTTGTTACTGTGGGGGTGCAGGAAATAATTTATCGCAATCGTTTGTCGACGGTAGGGATGTGTGTTTGCGCTTGTTATGGTCTGTTTACCTTACACCGGTATGGCTGGAGTGGATACGGCGGGTTGTGGGTTTGTGGTTTGCTATTATTTGCTTTGCACTCGAATACTTTTCGCTTTGTTTGTGCTGTCCGGAATAGGGGACGGAGGAAGGGAGCTTACAGATGTGTGTGTGTGTGTGTATGTTTTGTTTCAGAACTAGCTTGGGTTAGTTTCAGAAGTGATTTACTTTATGGGAAAAAATGGAAATGATAAAACAAGCTGTGTCTTCCATTACTGTGTTTTTGAATGCATAACTTGATGAGACGGGTTTCCTACCGTATTTTTTCACGTATGAAACCCGTTAGGTACACTGGAGTCAAATGCAAACAAATGCTGTATGACAGTTATTGGAATATTTGCATACCGGAGGCTTTGGTTGCGCGAAAAATCGGAATGGAGAAAATGAATTTCAAGCGATGTAAATATTAGTAAAATGCAACAAACCTCACATTTGTTTTAGAATTGTTCTAGTTTTGTCGTAAACTATTCGCTCATATAGTTTAAATGAGCAAATTATTATTTGTGATAAATTATTCGGACAATTATCCCTTATTAATAATCCTCATTACTCATTTGTGTTGAGCGCATTTAATTAAATGGAAAATTATTTTGACAATAATCTCTTAATCTTCATTACTCTTTAAATGAGTAAGGATCAATTATAGTCCATTTGTTTTTGCTTCTTGTACTTATTTCCATAAACAAATTTTCCCTTATTGTTATGTCCAAGTTTTTACTTTATGTTTAAACCAAACGAAAGGCAATTCTCAAATCGGAAAATGACCAAACATTAATATAATTTCCTATCACATAAGTCATACCTTACAACATGCATGAAGAGCCTGTGACCCCGAACAAAACGTGCAGCACACGAGCTTGATCTATGTGGCCTAAGAATCAATTTCAATCGAACATTACTCCTAAATGATTTTTCAATTTGAATATGTCAAGTTAACGTCTTTTGAAAAAATTAAGGAATACAGGGTTTTCCAAAGGTTCTCATAGTTGTGGGACACTTCCTTGACTCTTTCCTATTGGAAGTGAACTTCATGTGTTGGAAATTGGACACGAAGGCACCCTTTTTAGACAGGATCGTACGAAATTCCTACTGGATTTGTCCAACAAGGGTGCTATAGAGTCCAATTCCCATTATATTAAGTTCATTTCACGGAAGAAAGAGTTAATAAAGTGTCCGACAGCTATGAGAACTGCTGGAAAACCCTGTAATGATAGCTTTGGTGAAATAAGTTCAATTTGTTAAAAAGTGATTTTTTTTTGTAATGAACCTAAAGAAACATGTTTTCACTTCATGCCATTGATTAAAACGAATTTTGGAAGTAAAAAATATAAAGTTTGATTAATTTATACAAGAAGTTTGAAGGTTTTATACAAGATACACTGCGTGAAACAGGTCGTGATTGAATTTGAAAAAGAAATTAACTCGAAATCCGTTTCTATAAACCATGTTCCCAGGATCACTTTACTACTCCCTTCCACTGACTTGCCTTCGAGATGTTTGATGTTTAATAAATCCCATACTAAAGCTTTACCGATCCCATCTTGCCTGCTGTCAAGCTGAACCCGCCAGCCCGACGACAGCACTGTCATAGCGAAATTGCGAGCCACATGCACTCGAAGCGACACACACACACACACACACAGGCAAGAACACACGTGAGTTTATAGTTACCATTGTTTTGGGCGTCTGATAAATCATGCTAGCGACGGGCGCTTCGGGCTGCAGCAGGATCACCGCGTTGGTGGTGGACTCGACGCACAGGTGGACGCGCAGCTTCGGGTTATCCCGCCGCACCGTCAGCCATGCCTTGGCCGAGCACGGGCTGATGGCGAGGGCGGGCGGTGTGTAGCGGTTCTGGAGCAGGGTGAGATGCTTCACCTTGGAGTCGGCCAGCAGCATCAGCACATCGTCGTCAATGTTCTGCGGTGAAACGACCAGCACCTGGGTTGGGCGTCGAGGCAAATAGGAAAGGAGGGCAGTGAGCCCGGATGAGCGAAGCGAAAACTAACGGACGGACGGACGATGACAAGGGTGATTAATCGTTTTCGGTTATTAAATATCTTGTCGCGCTCGGTTTGTCCTTGGGTTGTGTCCCGTTGCGTCTACGGGTGCGTACGAGAGATAGAGAAGCAGTCAATAATAAGTTCCCGGTTGGGTGAGTCAATTCTCCTGGCCACACTCGGGACACACTAACGCATACACAGTATACATTTTGCACGCCTTTGGTCGGGACTGGAACGGTCGAGTTACAAATTGAACGGTTATGCAAATTGGGCATTGCTTAAAGCGCCTGCATGTTAGGCAACCCGCCACACACACATACCGTAGCGTTTCGAACGTACCGTTGGGTTCCTTGCCTGCTGTCCGTCTGTCTGTGTGTATGTTCTTGTTAAAGCGGGCGTGAAATTGATGATGAAAAGTAGATATAGCTTGAGCCGGTTTTGCTTTTTCACTTGTGCCACGGAACCTCACAATCATAAAGTAATGGTATTAGCCAAGGCTGTACGCACACTGCACGGTTTCGGGGGGCAGTACCGTTGTACGATGAATCAGCACCGTTCGGACTGGGCGTTGAAAAACGATTCGTTGACAATACATCCTAGGGTGTGTTCCGGATGAGCTCGACAATTTTGGGGCCAGCTAAAGAAGCCGTGGGTGTGTAGTCCGTGCTGATTGGTATCAGGTTTCACCTGCGACTCACCCGAACGTTCCGAAACCTCATTTTCGCAGGTGCCGTACCACCCCGCAGTGGATAAGATAATTTAGTTTAGGGCCAGCACGTCATCACTCACCTGTAGATTGAGAAACAGTCCGATGTGCATGATGGGACAGTGCACGTTGGTCACGTTGACGAGGCAGAGCCGGCGCAGCACCAGACAGCACGACTCGAGCACCTCGTCCAGCAGATGGTTCGCCTCGTACCGCTCGAGGAAGAGGTCGACCAGCGACAGGGAGTGCAGGTTGGTGAGGCAGAGCATCAGCCGCTTGAGTGCGGCCAGCAGCTGACCGCCCGTACCGAACAGCTTGATTGACTCCGGATCCTCGCTCATGGCCATATTGCACGGGAACAGGTAATTGAGCGAGCGGATGCGCGAACCGCAGCCGACCCACTCGCGCGGACACCCGGCCGTCCGGGCGTTCTGCTCCATCGCCCACGAGATGAGCGACATGAACTGGAACATGTTGTTGAAGCTTACCTGCGGCCGGAAGTCGAGCCCGCGTATGAGGTGACCGACGGACAGCAGGCAGCTCTGGAGGCGGGCGTGATCGAGCACGGGCTGCCAGCCGGAGTAGTAGTTGTACCGCATCCGGCCGAGCGTCGCGTCCTCGACCAGAAAGTTAGACCACACGTGGGGCAGATAGAACGCGCGATACCAACCGGAACAGGTCTGCAGAGCGGAGAGTGCGATTGAGAGAGAGAGAGAGAGAGAGAGAGAGAGAGAGAGAGAGAAGGCCTTGAGTACACAATTAATCAATTGGTCGCGCTGAACACCGTCGGGGCTACAGCGTAGTGGTCTCAGACACCGAGCCCAGGTGATCATTGTTATTATCGTCATCATCATCATTCTCATCGTTTGCGTTTGGGACGCACGGGCAAAAGAGACATGCACACACACACACTCGCGAGGGTTATACAGCATCATACCAGGCTCGCATAGTACCGCTCCTTGATGGTGAGATGGGAGAAGATGCGCTCGAGGATGTGATCCGGTAAATTACTCCACTGCGTCCAGCAATGGTCCGGGTCGTCATTGTTGGAATCGTTCTCGTCCGACCGGTCGACGGTTTCGTTCTCATTCTCGTCCACCTCGATGTAGCACGCTGTACGGCATTCGGAATCGCCATAGATAGTGTGTATGTGTGTGGTGGACGTGGGTTATGCGCACGCCGCATGAAATGGAAAAGAAAGGAGAAAAGAATGAGAATAAAATATTTATAATTCCAATTCAGTGGCTAGCGTTTCATGCCGGGCCGGTAGTGCCTTCGGTCCGGCAGCAACGGGCCGGCACGGTGCAATCGTTTTTGATATGAATGTTTCGCGTACCTAGCATAGCGTGAGAGAAGTGAAATAAATTGAGAATAAATTTGAAATAAAGACGATAAGGACGACGGGCTCGAGTCGGTGTTGCAGTTTTGCTTTTGCACCGGATTGCGGGCAATACAGGTGGTTTAACGGTTTAGCGTGCCAGCGTACGCGGTGGCACAGTAGTGATTTTGGACGTCTTATTTCTCAGGTGATGTATATTTTGTGAATTTAATTCGCTTTCTCTACAGGCTATTCTTGCTTTCGAGCTTTCGTAGCGACGGGAATGGTTTAAACTCTATTTTATTTGTCTCAGATTTTTTAAGGCAAATTTTACAATAAAGATGTCTTGAATGGTGTGAGCGAAATATGGCTGAGCCTTAAAGAATGGTAGGGTTGCAAAAATTCGAATTAAAATTCTAACGCGTCTATAGACAGATTTACGGATATGTCTTAGTTAATCCTTCAGTTGACCATTCCGTAGGATATTACAGCCATAAACTATTTTGAAACTTGTATGTAACTACTGTCTACTTGTCCCAGATTTTGACTTTATTGAGGTTTCTAGGTCTTTCGTAACCTAAATACAAATGCAATGAAGAGGCCAAAATGAATGATATTGTTAAAAATAATGTGTTGTTCAACGCATTGCATAGTTTAAGGCGCTTTGAGACAGGGTTTTCGATGGTATTATGGACGTGTTCAGCGAGTTGTTGATTTGGTGGAGCATATCATTGACTCTTTCAGGGAGATATTGAATAATAATGTGTTGACATGTTCGGCGATGCTATCGAGCTGTCAAATGTATCGTTTTCACCCTGTACCGAAGCGTTTAATTTTGCATTCTTAAAGGTCTTAAAAGTAGTAAATAATCATTCCCCAAGCATTTTAATAGTTTACCAAGAATGTTTTGATACCAGCTCTATCCATAGTGGGGACGCTTCTCTTCTAGACAACGAGCGTAACTAGACCCCTTTACGCCTCTTTGTTTTTTTGTACCATAACCATCTCTGGACCTTGGGCCCAGGATTATGAGCTTTCGCAAAGCTGTGCAAAGCAAATTATTACAAAATACCATCGTTACAATGAAGCGTTCTCTTCATTGCACACGCGCGAATGCAACGAAGAATAGCCGGCAAAGTGTTCATTCTCTGTGATGAGCAGGAACTTTGAAATGAAAACGTCCTGCAGTCTGAGCTGCTTGTTGGAAGCATAAAAAGGCATTTATAATTGACCGTGATGGGGAAAAACTACACCAAAACAACGGGAGAGAAATGCAAAATCCAATAATATGCTTTAATGCTTTAATGGTAGGAAACGTTAAGACGTGCCTGATTATCCATTAGGCGAACTTCCCGTCCCCACACCCAAAGCGTCCCGAAAAACCACTCAACACCTTTTCAGTGTCTGAAGTTTTAAAGTGCGCAATCATTCCTGTCAAACTTCCCCCAGGCTGGTCCCGGCAACGCTTAAAGCATTTAAAGTGAAGTTTGTCGCACTGTCGCTTACATTCTTTGGGCAATCTTTTTTTACGATTTCAAACAATCTCATACCGGCTAGCGTGCCCTCCCGGAACGGCACGGCAGGCAGGCCAAATATGCTCGCGTAAAGTGCTGCGCCACCCCACGCCAGCAAAGCCCAGCCAGCCAGCCCTGCTGTCAAAGGCTGTTAACTAACACAAGTGGCAGCCCCGTCCTTTCCCCGCCAGGGCGTAGTGGGACAATTCGTGGAATCCAGCGTGCCGCGGCGGGTACGTGTCTGTTTTAAAAGTGGTAATTTTTGTGAAAACTCATAACGATTCCACTTGCTCCTGGTGGTTGGTGGGCGAAAAAAGAACCCCTTTCGCTATCCGGCTGCTTCCCCGGCTACTTTCACCCGCTTTGCCACGGTTCACGGCGGAAGATTATGACAATCGTTTCCGCCAGCAGCGAGGCAGCGCACGAAAGGCTCAGGTGAGATTTTGGGTGAAACACCGGGAACACAGTTTCGGGCCTCGTTAACATTCGGATTTATGGGTACGAAACTTATTAAATGAGCTTCTTATGACTTTTCGCGCGCTTTGATGAAACTTTCCGCTTTGCTGTGCGGTGTGTGTGTGTGTGTGGGAATGGGAAGAGGGGCGGGAATAGCGGGAATGAGAAACACTCCATTTCGCTGCATACCTTTCGCGAAAAGCGGAACACTTCTCCCGGGCTGGGAAATACAATGGTGCGCAGCGCCCACCAACCCGTTCCCGAGGGGCAATCCGCATTGTTGCAAATGTCAAGAGGAGGGGTGAGTGAGAAGAACAAAAGCGGGGAGCGAAAAAGCTCGCTTAAATTATTTAAAATCCACCTTCCCCGTCCTGCAAGTACTTGCGAGTGTAATTCCGACGCTTGTGCATAATTTATACTACGCCCCGTCTCGCATTCCGCAAGGCTAGAGTAGCGGAGTAGTAGCTTTCTTGAGCCCATCCGTCGTCGTTTCCGTCGTGGTCGTTCGTTCCCCTCGCGGTAAGTCGAACCGTTAGCGTATCCGTTCGCTTCCATCTACTGGCAGTTGGTCGCTGTTAAAACCTTACCCTTTTTGTGGAAGAATCTCGTTTCGGTAGCAGGGTCGCTTGCCGTTTGCGTTTGATTGTGAGTGAAGCGATACCGGGTGGCAAGATTTAATGGCGTGTGGTGTGCGGATATTTATGATCGAGATTTTGTTGTTGTTGTTGTTCCGTGAAAGTCCCTACGTTGTGATATTTTTACTTTTTTTTACACGAAATAATCAGTCGGTTGTTCTTTGTTGGCAAGTAAGTTCACTTCTTTATTCACACACCATTTATGCGTGCTTCGCTTTTCTTCGGCTCGTGACAAGTGCCACAAAAAGGCGGTTCCCCTTTCACAGCGGTAGCTCCCTAGACCCACAAGAATGACAAAACGTCAGCTGCCATAATCCGGCACTGTGGTAGAACCGCAGGTCATTTGAGATCGAACATACCGGCCACCTTGAAACACTCAGTTTTCAATCCATTCTTTGATTACTGCATTCTAACGGACAGATTTTAGATACTGCTCGCTTCACAATACCGGATGCCGTACGAAGTGTTGCAACTCGGGAAATTCCATCAGCTCCAGGGTGTATTTCGACGACACGTGCCAATGGCCATTGAACTGCTGGAAGCTGCTCATCCTTCAGAATAACTATATCTCCGACAGATAATTGCTTAGATTGCTTAGCTGACCGATGCAAAACAGTAAGATTTTTCAGATAATCCTGTTTCCAGTGTATCCAGAAGTTTTGCGTGTACCGCTGAAGGAGTTGGTATCTTCCCAGACGATTCATAGGCACCTCTTTCAAGTCAGGTTCGAGAATAACCTTCAAATTGTTTGTAATGAGAAAGTGCGCTGGAGTTAATGCCGTCAAATCATTGGGATCTTCAGAAAGCGGAACTAATGGTCGCGAGTTCATGCAACCTTCTATTTTTACTAAAACAGTAGTCATTTCCTCCGATGATAAACGCGATGATCCTAGTTGACGAATCAAATGGGTTTTGGCTACCTTCACCGCCGCTTCCCAAAGGCCTCCGAAATTTGGGGCGCGTGGGGGTATCAAATGCCATTGTATCTCTTCTTTTGCCAAATGTTTTGCTATTTTGCTATCTGCAGAATCGTTGAACAGCATTTTGTAGATCTGATGAAGTTCATTTTTGGCACCAATAAAATTGGTACCATTGTCTGAATAAATGTGCTTTGGTTTACCCCGCCGATAAACAAAGCGATCAAGTGCCATCAGAAACGAATTTGTGCTCAAATCTCCGACTAATTCCAAATGTACTGCTTTCGTACTCATGCAGACAAATACACAAATGTAGCACTTATTTGGTGCGGCCTTGCGGTGTGTTGGCCTCAAATACAAAGGTCCACAATAATCTAGACCCGTACAACTGAACACCTCGTTAACTGTAACACGTTCTGCTGGTAGTTGCCCTTCAGGTTGAATTATAGGTTGTGGATTTGCTCTGCAACATCGAAAACAATTTCGTATGACCTTACGTACAGCTCTTTTTCCATTGATTGGCCAAATCTCATCTCTAACTGCGTTAAGAGTTGATGATATTCCTCCATGCATTGCTTTTACATGTTTGTCCATGATGAGGAGTTGAGTAAATGGATGGAATCCAGGAAGAACTATTTGATGCTTAATATTATAATTCAAATCAGAATTTCTGAGCCGGCCACCTACGCGGATTATTCCTTCATTATCTATAAACGGGTTTAAAAGCTTCAACGTTGAATTTCGAGCAACAGGAATCCCCTTGTGGATTTTATAAAGATCGTTGGTAAATTCTTCAGCTTGCACAAGTTTTACAAGTCGCTTTTTAGCATCAGCAAGTTCCTTTACCGTCAATGCACTATTGCTTATTCTTGATTGCAGACGACGAGCATTATGAACAAAACGAAAACAATATGCAACCACGTCGATTAGCTTCTGGTATGACCCATATCTTGTAAATATTTCATTTTTTTCTTGTATTTGCGTTGTTAAAACGACATTCGATCTTATTTCGTCTGTTGTAATTTGACCTGTTCTCTCTTTTTGTTGGGGCCAATTCTCCTTTCTCTCTGATAACCATTGTGGACCTTGTTTCCACAATTGATTGTTGATGAGCTGATGCGGTAAAACTCCGCGTGAAATAAGGTCAGCTGGATTTTCTTGTCCAGATACATGTTGCCAAACAGCATCTCGAATTGCTTGGATCTCAGCAACTCGGTTTGCTACGAATGTTTTCCAAGTCTTTGATTCAGCATTTAGCCAATCTAGCACCACGGTAGAATCGGTCCAAAATCGATGAGCAACGAACTTAATCTCCATTGCAGCCATTACCTTCTCATGCAATCGAGCTCCTAATAATGCACCGCAAAGTTCAAGTCTAGGAATCGTCAATGCCTTCAGTGGAGCCACTCTCGATTTTGATGCTAGCAAATTAACATGAATGCTTCCATCCTCAGCTTCAGACCGAATATAGATGCACGCGCCATATGCAAGCTCTGACGCGTCTGTGAAACAATGTATTTCTGCTTGCCGATATTGATGAGCGAAAGCGAATCTAGGGATACGAAAATCTTTAAGTTCTGGTAATTCTGCTCGAAATCTAATCCAATTCCTTTGAATGTCCTCAGGCACCGTATCATCCCAACTCAACTTCAAACGCCAGAGCGATTGCATCAAAACTTTGGCTGTAATAATTACAGGTGAAATCAATCCCAATGGATCATACAGTTGAGCAATCATTGATAGTATGCTACGCATGGTGTCTCTCTCTGATTTCGTAGTAATAGAAATGTTGAACTGGAACGTATCAATTTCTGGTTCCCAACATATACCAAGCGTACTAATTGTCTCCTTGTCGTCGAACCTTAACGATGATTTTGTTGCCAATTGTTCAGCGGGAACGTCAGATAAAACGGCTAATGAATTCGAACACCATTTTCGAAAAGTAAAACCGCCTCTCTGCGCCAGTGCACTCAATTCCTCACGTAGCTGTATAGCTCCATCAACACTATTTGACCCAGCAATAAGGTCATCCATGTACAGTTGTTTTTTCAGCGTATCCTTGGCAGTAGGAAACGCGTCACCCTCATCTTCAGCCAACTGCTGAAGTGTTCTTGTAGCTAAGAAAGATGAAGGAGCCAAACCGTATGTTACTGTCCGCAACTCATACGCCTGAATGGGCTGGTTATCGTCAAACCTCCACCATATTCTCTGTAACGGTCGATCCTCCGGATGCACAAGTACCTGACGATACATTTTTTCCAAGTCCGCAACTAGCGCGACCTGAAATTTACGAAAACGGATTATTAAGCTCAAAAGATCATCTTGGATGACTGGTCCAACCAATAGCGCATCATTCAGAGAGTGTCCTGTGCTAGTTGGTGCTGACCCATCAAATACCACTCTCATTTTAGTCGTGGAACTTGTCTCCTTAAACACAGGGTGATGTGGAAGGTAGCAGCAGGTTGCTGCATCCAGGTTGTCAGGCGACACAGGAACCATATGACCGAGTTGTATGTACTCCAACATAAACTCATTGTACTGCTGACGAAGTTGTGAGTTAGCAAATAACTTACGTTCTAATCCAGCAAACCTCTTAAGTGATGTCGTTTCTGATTTTCCAATCATGGTAGAATGTTGCTGATGTTTAGGCAGTTTCACGATATATCTGCCTGTTTCGTCTCGTGATACCGTTTGCTCATAATAAGCTTCGCATCTCTGCTCATCCGCCGAGAAATGCGAAACATGCAGCTCTTCGATCTTCCAAAACCGCTCAAGTTGATCGCTAATGTTTTCCGACGATAACATAACATGACACTGAGCTGCTTGTAGCTGAATTATAGCTTCTTCTCGGAGCACTTCACCTGTTACCACCCAACCGAACACTGTTTCAACTAACAATGGACCATGTTCACTAAGTTTGAGCCGGCCTTCCCTCAGAAACGTGTAGAAATGCGATGCACCGATTAGCATATCCACTCGTCCAGACTGATGGAATTCTGGGTCTGCGAGCGCCAACCCAGCAGGTAATTTCCAACATGATGTGGAGAAAGATGTGGCTGGAGTGTTTGCTGTTACCTTGCTCAAAACCAAGAAATTTAGTTTCAGAGCAAATTCACTAAATCTGGAACGGATTTCCACCTTCATTTCACATGACGCCTGAGTCGTCGTTCCATCCACACCTGTAATGGATACATGGGTACGCATACGCGGCAAGCACAAAAGCTGACTCAATCGCTCACTTATCGCATTGGGCTGCGCACCGTTATCCAACAACGCACGTACTGGATGTTGCGTACCATTTGCGTCAACTACAAACAACACCACCGTTGTCAGCATAACATTAGAATATGAGCTTCGGTCAGTAGAGTTGCACTGCATTGGAATATTAGCAAGCACCATCGTACTAACAGAACCCACCGAATCATCTGCTATTACACTATCACTTCGTTCAGCATGCAGCAAGGTATGATGCCGTTTGCCACACGTTTGACACCCATACCTTGACGTACAACTGGTTACAAAATGGCTGCCCTGCAAGCAATTCCAACACAATTTGTGCTGCCTCACAACTTGCTGGCGCTTCTTTGCATCGAATTCATTGAAACGCCGACAATTCACTATTGTATGCCCCTGCTTTCCACACACAACACACATATCCACTTTTTTCTCGGCCGCTGCAGCAGTGTTCACACTCACTTTTACACGCGGTTGTCGCTTACTCGTTTCACCCGTATCGTTAGCAAGCGTTTCCAACAAACGCACACGCTTACGCAGAAACTCAACCATGTCACTGTATGTGTAACTTTTATCCGCTTGTGCTTCTTCCCACGCCGCAAGAGAAGCACTATCCAATTTCTCACTAAGAAGCTCAACAAGGAATGAGCTAAGATGTTTTATTGGTTCACCGAGTTGTTCTAACACCAATGTGTGTCGCTGGAAATCATCTACAGTGCGTCGCAATAAATCTAGATTGCTATTGATAATCTTCGGTAGCCTCAAAATGGCTTGGATATGACGTTTCTTAAGCAAATGTTTATTGCCATAGCGGTCTACCAACATTTGCCATGCAATTTTGTAATTCTCATCTGTAGTGAGAATTGGCTCAATTAGCCGTGCTGCCTCACCTTTGAGCGCAGCTTTCAAATAATGTAGCTTTTGCACACCAGAAAGCTCATCTGATTTATCAATCAGGGACACAAACGTGTCATGAAATGGTAACCAATCATTAAAATCACCTCCAAACTCAGGCAATTGTATTACTGGTAATTTCATTTGGGACACAATGGGTACCGGTTTAACGTCGCTGACTATTGGATTAGACGATGGCTTCAGCCGTAGCAGATTGGATCTAACACTCATGTATAGCTCCTCCATTTCTGCACGCGTCTTTTCATTTTCAGCGTTGTCTCCCTCAAGGGTTAGCTTGTCTAACTCTTCTTGAACTTCTTCAAAACCATACCACACTTTCTCGAGCCTCTCGAGCCTTGTGGTCACCTCATGAATCTTGTCCACAGTGTACGTTTGTACGAATAAATCGATTCGCCGCATCGAATCTATAATGTTTTTTCTTTTTTGCTCTTTGCCACGAATTTTGTCTTCTCGCGCCGTCGCCATTGTTACACTTGCGTTAAACACACTGTTTAATACGTTGCACACGCGCACACGCACACAAAATCCTAGCCAGCTCCAAGCACACACTCACACGCACACAGCAAAGAACAAGCGAGAACTTTTGCACTAATTATGATTACCACAATTGACACCGATAATCAGGCACTTATCCTGGTCACTTGCACCAAAATGTTCCGTGAAAGTCCCTACGTTGTGATATTTTTACTTTTTTTTACACGAAATAATCAGTCGGTTGTTCTTTGTTGGCAAGTAAGTTCACTTCTTTATTCACACACCATTTATGCGTGCTTCGCTTTTCTTCGGCTCGTGACAAGTGCCACAAAAAGGCGGTTCCCCTTTCACAGCGGTAGCTCCCTAGACCCACAAGAATGACAAAACGTCAGCTGCCATAATCCGGCACTGTGGTAGAACCGCAGGTCATTTGAGATCGAACAGTTGTAGTAGCCACTCGCTTGTTCTCCCTTCCACTGACAAAAGGATGTTATGCCTTGTTCTGCCCTTACCGCCAAAGCGAACAGCTTGAGTAATGAAGGTGTGTATCTGTGAGCAAATTATTAGCGCCGGTGCGGTGGTGAACCATTCCGATGACTTGTTTCAAGCCTTAATAGAGTCGTCGCGGAAGTAGCGACTAAAAAAAAAATGTGCCATTTCAATGGGACTGGCTCTCTGTTCGGTGGTGGAAAAGCGATCCTTTCCCTGAACCCTTCGTACGGCATGAATCGAGCAAGCAATTATGCACAATTATTCGCTCGTAATACACCGAACGTGGCCGTCGCCTTCCACCACTTTCCGGCTAGATTAAGCGCCATGCACCTCACGCAGTGTCGAGTGAACGGCATCGCCCGTTCACACCCGTTCGCATACGTTCGCCGGTAGGTTCGGTGTGTATCAAGATTTATTCGCCCCTTCCTGTCGGCGGATTTACGAGAGCGAAGGTCCCAAACCCAAGCTGGAGGATAATTTCCTCGCTCGCTCGCTCGCTATTTATTGCACCCGCGTGAATTGAGAGTTGAGTGCGCGGGTCGTAACGCGGGTGTAGCGGGATCGCGATGGTTCCCGATGGCGGTAATTTAGGCGGCACTACTGCCATTAGACACAGTCGGGCGAGAAACCACCACACGCGCACCCTCAACGCCGTTGGTTCGCACCAAAGTTTTCCACTGCCTTCAATTAAGCTAAAACGTGTGCCCCCTCCCCCCCCTTGTGTGGCAGTGGTAGGGACATTATCGTTTCGCTGGCTTTCTCACGGTCTCGGTCTCGGGGTGAGTGAGTTACAGCCGCTGGGTCTGATTGCGGATGCGAGCGTGCCTCGTCAACGTGTCCTCGTGCCCTGTGCAGGTGAGTTTCGTTTTTACACGTTGCTTGCTGAACGTTTCTCGTGTCGGTGGTGGTGGTGAAGGGGTGTATTTAGTGTAAATCGAATTTATCACTCACGGAATTATTGAATTCGTCGCTATGGCTTTGGGGACTGATTGGTACGCGTGGCGTGAGCAAACCCAGCGGCATGGGAGATCCAGCTGTAAACATTCGCCATTTCTGGTAATGACTTGTCTACGAAGGTACGGTTTTTGTCAATTAAATGTCACATTGGAGGTTTTAATAATTCGGGTAATGAGTTATCAGATTGTGTGATTCCAACGGGAGCTGCCGTAAATCCACACATGTTCATCAAGAAGGACCAGCTGTAGTGATGGGAAAAATGACAGGTTCTGGAATCGAAATCGGCTTCGGGATCGGATTTGGCTTCGAAATCAGAATCGGCTTCGAAATTGGAGTTAAATTTGGCATCTCTATATAAATAGACATTTGGATCGAATGATGCTACTTGTTGATATAAGCAAAGAATCAAAATTCACTTGTAAACGATCCATACTTATGGAGATTTCTGGACTGATTTTGCTTGTGAAACTTGTGAATTTTGCACTGCTTGTGATTCCGAAGTTGAAGTATCTGCTTAAAAACAAAATTACAGTTCTTACACATGATTTTCAACTCACCACAAACAACTGTTAAAAATCAATCCAGCTTGAGACGTGTGGAAAATCATGTAGAAGAATTGAAATAATAACAAGGTTTTTCAAGGCACCTTCGAATGTGCACATAATTATTCAGCGATTTCCGATTCAAGATGTTTTTCAACAGCTCTCACACAGTATTCATCAGAATCAGAATAAATTTTCAGTTCTAACACATGATTTTCAACACAACACAAAAAAACTGTCAAACTAAATCCAGCTTGAGTCGTGTTGAACACTATGTGCAATAATTGAAATATTATTGTGATGCAAATGAAATGTTTGACAGCTGTTGAAAAACTTCTCGCAAGCAATGAAAAATGCTGTTGACATTGGAAATTGAATCGGAACACAATGTAAGAAGAAAAAGATAAAATTATGGTTATCCTCACTCTTTGGTTGAATTTAGCAGATCAGTGAAAGCAAAAATACACAAAGCACGTAGCCTCAGTGTATTGTCTTCTTTATCAGTCTTCAGTGTCGAATATTTCACTCAACGTATTAACTTATCTAACGGCTAGCCTTAAAGTCTAAACCTGTAGACAGCAGCATCTCGAGGGATTAACAGTGGAATGTCCGTGTGCTCGGGAAAGAAGAAAAGATTAAGATGAGATTAAAGACGTTTACACCGCATGGAGTTGATTGATAAAGGCAAATAAAAAATGATATCAGCTTTCAAATAAATTTTGGTTTAGTATGTTTCATTTATGCCACATGTGTTCCATTTGAGAGATATTTGAAAAGATCATAAATCTGTGATAGACCATAAATATTGCTCATATTTTTTGTACGTGATCATTTTATGTATCATTTTATGTGATACATTGCAGAAAATCGTTCCAGCAAAACTAACTCGTCACTTTTTTTGTTTCAATAAAGATTATGACAGGCGCAATCAATTGAAAAGGCATGTTAAATTAAACATTCCATTAGAATGCAAATGTCCTTTGATGTTTCATATCTCAAACGAATTCTTTGTGGTAGCAGTGACAGATGCACTTGTCTAATGGACGGTTCGTTAAGCGTCAATGGAATGTGCAATTTTTTAACCAAACATCCTTTATTAAATTGAGGATAAACCCTTTGAAGGAAACAATGTAATGGCGTTAATTCAATCAGTTTCTTGGAGATCATTTTTTTCTCCAAACTGTCTTTTGTTCTATGATACTAAAGAAACTTTTCGCTTGCGATGGACATCATAAGGTGAAATATTATTTAATTTAAAGTTGTTTCAGACCGCAATCATTCATGTTTTTTTTTCTCGCTGCATGCATAACATTAGCAGATCACTTGAATCAGTTATTTTGTTCCTTATATTACTCTTTTGATTCAGAAATTATGAACTCATTTCACACCACATAACGGATTTCTCAAACTAGCACTTTAGCGTTCATTCAATATTATTTAATAAACTCTAGCTTGGGCCCATCCATGATGGATATACACTCGCGGCAAACCGAAACACTGCTTGATCACCGACACCGGCATTTGTTTTTCCTGCGTCGTTCTAATTTTCCCATTCATCCCCTTTTCCTCACACCATTTCACGGTCACCGCGTTCGGCACACGTTTCAATTCACACAGCTGTGCCGAACTGCAACGAGAGCACAGCAGCAGCAACAGCAACACCACTACACACGCTGTATTTATCTTAGTTTTTCCCGCTACGGGCCGCCGACCGGCTTCGGGGTGGGTTTAAAAATACAACAAGCACGCAGTATACGCCTGAAAACACTGGCCCGACTGACACGACGGGGTTACAAAAATGGCGAAAATTGCGAAATCACCGAAAAGGGGGGTTTTCGCTTGCCACCGCACACACTACACTACACACACACACATGACGCAGACGGTGGTGGAGCAAAATTGTGTAACAAAGGTGGTTTTTGATGGCGGTGTTCCTGATGGCGGCTGTCCAGCATCGGTTGGTGATGGTTATGGGATGAAGAATTACGATACACTTCATGCTCCCGGTTCATACCTTTATCATCGCTGTCCAGCTTCCAGCCGGCGTTTACAGCTTTCGTCATCGTGGGTGTGTAGCGTTACTGCTGTAGCGTTACACTTTGCAAAAAACATCAACTAATGGTCCCGATCGATGGATGCGTTTGCGATTGGGGAATGGTACTGCAAATCACTGGCAATTCACACTTGCTTCCTGTGCGTAGCGCTTGCAGTCTGATCTTATGCGCGCAAAAACTCACGATCGACTGAGTTGGCGATCTCGCCGATCGCCGGTGTGTTTGTGCGCTTGGCGTACAAACGTTCATCGATTTCTGACCACAGCGGCCAAGGGGACGGTTGTGCTGGTCAGTGTGGATCGGTGAGAACTGGCAAGGATGGGATGAAACTAATACAAGCACGGTTTGTGCTTTGTAGAAGCTGCAAGCATTTAGGAGGAGTTTTACACGAAAAAGAAACAGTAAAGAAGCAATCAGAAATAATATAATGATTTACATGACCATCAAACATCAAACCAAATACGTCATACCAAACAACAACTGTACCACAGCGCCTTGTATCTTCCACGCACAGGTAGTGGTGATGCCAAGCGCCAACGAAAACCACCTTGCGCAGTAGACGCAGACCGTTTTCAGGTTCATCCACCAGCACCCCAAAACAAACTCGTTCACGTTGCGCATGAGCATGCGCCCGAATCTATTTACGTTACGCAAATGAATGTTTTGTTTGAACGGGTGTACGCGCCTAACTAACGAATTCATTCGCCAGAACATCAAACAACTGGTAGTTTGATGGATGAATTAAAAAGCACCAACACAAGATTCTGCTTCATTTGCAAAGTAAAGAATAACGCTTTATTCAACGATCAGGCCGTTACGGTGTGCAGTAGGTAACGCCCGGTGTAACGCTTTGAATCCACGACAGATAGGAAGTGATGCGGCTGCTGACGGACGGTTTGCTGGAAGCGCACGATACACCGTAGTTGACGACGCCGACCAGATAGACGCGTCCACCGGTGGTGAACAACAGCGGACCGCCGGAATCGTACTGGCACGTATCCTTCCCTGGCGTGTACGTGCAGATGTGCGAGGCGAGAATGTTGGGCATCGATGACTGGCAGGACTGTTCCGAGATCACATTGAGCGACACCTTGCGCAGCACGTTCGAGGTCGGTGCACCAAAGTCCATCGTACCCCAGCCGGTCGCTTCCACGATCGAGCCGGCGAAGTTGGAGGTGGAGTAGCGGAACGGCAGACAGGCCGGTCCGACGGCGGCATTGAAAGCGATCCGGTCGGCCGTACGCACGAGCGCGATATCGTTGCGCGACGGGCTGACGACGTACTGTGGATGGTTCGTGATGGAGGCGAGGCGCATCAGCACCGAGTAGCTCGTGTCCGTACCGACGCTTAGGTTGTGATCACCGACCAGCAGCCCGGAAGCGGATAGACTGCGTCCCCGCATGCAATGGGCGGCCGTTATCGAGTGATAGTCGGAAACTGTGGATGCACATAAAACAAAACTTATCACTGCCTGGAGAGAAAGATACACTTTAAGCCTGTATACTCACTAATTGTAGCACCGCAAAAGACGCTCCGTGAGGAGGAATCGACCAGTCCGGCCATCATGGGAAACTCGTTCACAAGCGTCGGTACACCGTTCACAATTTTAGACGTACGGCGCAATCCGCAACTACATTTGGGAGCCTGCGCTACCACCTGGCACCGGAACCGTCCTCCAGATGTGGTCGTGGTCGTACGCAAAGCAAACACCGCCCGATTGCCGGTAGATTGTAGCGTAAAGGTACGCTGTCCGCAGTACTTGGTGGCGTACGCGAGCGTAGGATCATTCTGCAGCGATATCTCCACACGATCCGCGGTACATCCGGTTGACTGGAACGAACGTGAAACGTTGTGAAAATGTCAGAGACGTACCTTCGTGAGGGAGCTAACACTCGTAGCCTTACCGCAGCCAGATACATGTCGTAGCAGTTCACGTAGATCGTGTTGCCGGCCGGTGCCGCCAGCTGCCAGCGGCAGTTGGTACCGCGCGCATAGTAGTTGGGAAAGCTCGGCGATTCCACGTAGAACACCTCACCGGCAGCAAGTGTCTTCTGCCGATCGCAGCCGGTGAATTGGCCTACCGCGGGCGAAACTGCCAGCGCGACCAGCGCGACCAGCCACGCGATAAGAACGTTGCTTCCGCACATTGCCAAATGATAGCGCGTACTGTGCCGTCCCCATCGTTGCCCGAACCTGTGTTGGGGGGCTGGTTTGCGATGTGATAAACGAGCAACAAGACGACTTATTATCTTAACTGCTGTATCGTTTCATCGCCCCACACCTTACCTCGCTTACCTGTTGCGATCGATCTGTGTATGCGATGACGGCGGGCAAACAATGGGGTGTACATTTTGTAACTTTCAAAAACACATGTTACGTTCTAAACTGGCAAGAACTGGCTATCTGATAGCGAGCCTACCGCGCTACGCCGCGTGTGGCCGTGAGGCGTATTTGGATCTAGAGCGCAAGAGGGTGCATGTTAGTGAACTTTGAAACGAAATTTCGATCAGACCTTTGTGGGAGATGTGATCCCTTAAAAAACGAGCCGCAAAACATCCGGAAGATGTTTTTGTTTTGATGAACCTCCTGTGGATTGGGATGTTTTTCACTTTTGGCACTGTTTGGCTAACACGTGTCCGGGGACGTCTAGTACTTCTTGCAACTAGCTCTTCTTGGTGAATGAGAGCAAGTGTAGTACTGCTACAATGTTCCTTTCACCGGCTCGAGACGCCATGTAGCTTGATAACAGTGTCAAGTTAATCGGGTCAATATGTTTGATCAGTTGGCTTTTCAAGCCCACTCTAAATCTTACTCCAATCGTAGGCGTAAGCGATTGCGTTAGCCATCGCAGCTTAGCGGGAGGCTTTAAAATGCTAATGTCAGAGGGGGAGATTAGTTTAGTGATCGTCCGCGATCGAGTAGTGAAAGTACGTGTGCAGCAAGAGATAGGGCAACAATTGAAAAGAAAATGCTCAAGTTCGTTTGGAATGACAGTGGAGCGATCTTGGTGCTGTTGGTGATACTGATGTCCAATGTGGTGACCGGTCAGTACGGTTCGTGTGATCTGACGTACAATTACACCAGTGGTCAGACGAGCTATATAGAGTCGCCCAACTTTTCCAACTACTATATACCGGGCACCAAGTGTCGGTACACAATAAACGCCCCGGTGGGCCATACGTTGTACGCGCAGTGCTACGATATGTATCTGCCGTCGAGTACGGGCTGTTACTACGACAAGCTGGCCATCTCGCGGTTCGGCGATCCCAATCTGAGCGATGCGATTGTACGCTGCGGAACGACCACATTCAACGTGGAAAGCCAGTACAACAAGCTGGTGGTGGCTTTGCTGGGGAGCACGAGTACGTCCGGGGGAAGGTTCCGTTGTCAGATTACGGCGCTCAAGCTTGCCTGCGACTGTGGACGTCACAAAACGGTAAGTGTACGATGGTTGTAATGTTTGTTGTTGAGGAAGTTCATGATCGTTACTGGAATTATCCGTTTTATTTACCTCATGTACTATTGAACTGTTCCACCAGCCCACGATCGTCAACGGATTTCCCACGTTGACAAACGAGTACCCGATGATGGCAGGATTAGTGGACAACAGTTTGGCGAAGGTGTTCTGTGGATCCACAATCGGTAGGTGGCACGGCTTGGATCAATTATTGAAGCTTATTAAAGTGTCCTGCTTGTGGTTTCAGTTACCGATCGTCATGTGCTTACTGCTGCTCACTGTCTGCTGGATAGAACAGTTACCGGTACAAGCGTTCTCGTCGGCGATCAGGACATAAGCACCGGCTCCGACACCCCCTATTCGTCGCTTTACCGCATCTCCACCTTCACACAGCATCCGAGCTATAATCCTACTTCTAAAACGAACGATATCGCACTGGTGCAAACGTTCAACACGATCGTCTTTAATCCGGGCGTCGGCCGGGTGTGTCTTCCGTTTTTCTTCAGCACGTCCAGTTTCGAAAATGTTCGGCTCAGTGCGCTTGGTTGGGGCGCGATCGACTTCGGTGCTCCATCGTCGAATGAGCTGCTGCAGACAACGCTGACTGTGGTGTCATCCACCAGCTGTGGCACACAGCTCTCCCGCACGATCCTTGCGTCGCAGATGTGTACGTTCGCTGCCGGTAACGATACTTGCCAGAATGATTCGGGCGGTCCACTGTACTATACCGATCCGAACAGCCAACTGGTCTACAGTATCGGTGTGGTAGGGTTCGGTGTGGCCTGCGCATCGAGCTTCCCGAGTGTGAACACGAGAGTTACCTCGTATCTGGATTGGATCAGTAGTACCACAGGGTATACGTTCTGTGAGAAGTAATTCGGGTTTAATAGTGATAATACAGTGCGAGTAATGGTAATAAGTAAGATTCTCTTGACGTTGAGTTATAAGTGGAATACATATTCAATTGTAGCTAGTTATGCTTGAGATCCATTTTGTCTTGGTATGATTAAAGATTATAAGTATAGACATTAGAAATATCACCTGTAATGGATCGTCTAAACGTTGTTCTGTAATTTTAAACTATAATCGTCATAATCATAAATTAAATGATGTGTTTAAATATGGGGTTGCCACAGCCAAGCTACACGTTTCGGACGACATTGGACGATGCAATAAATCCGTTAATGACAACTGTAGAATCTCATACCAAAATTCAATGCACGGCAAATACGTAAAAAGGGATCAGAATCGCCAATGCAGGCTTCTTTCTTAGGGACAATCATCTAAGTCAAGCAACGACCTGGGTCGGAGCGAAGGGACATAAAATTTTAGGCTGGAAAGTAGCGCCGGTAAGTCAACAGAGTTGTCCAGCAGTTCCACGACAAATAATCTCTGGGCATTGCAATTGCGTTGCCAGCATAGTACCGAAGCGTATTTCAGCATTTGTCACAATCAGTAACGGTTATCAGTGAAAAAATTAAATAAATCTCATAAAAATTAGTAAAATGACAACTATAAGCTAAAACATATTGTTTCCAAAGTGTGTTGCAAATGTAGAGTTTACTGTACTTCATAGTTGTAGTATTAACACAAAGAGCATGCAATTTATGATCCCAATGTTGTCAGCAGTATACAGTAAAGCGCTCGCACTGTGAAACAGGTGTATTATACTTGGCTTTTTAAAGCATCTCCAATGTTCAAAGGTGTTACTCGATTAATACGAGTAACGCAGAGGGATGGCCATGTAAAACTATATTTATTGCAAAATATATGTTGCAACGATTTCCTGAAATTAAACGATATCAGAATTAAAATGGCATATATTACAATGTAGAACAAAAGAACTAGTATTGGATTTCAATCCTAGAACACCACAGAACACCAGAGAATATCACAGCATTTGTCTAAATTGTACCAAGGAAAGTATGGCGCTGTCATGGATTAAAGCGATGTTTTTTTGTTGTTAGCTCTTTAATGACCTCATAAATACAAAAAGAGTGCTTTTAAAAACCAGCTGTAGTTAAATATTGAACAAGAAAGCATTAAGATATTTTCATAATTTGGGGCAACATTAAACAACACCTATTGCAAGAAAGCCATGCAACAACCTATAGCTCTTGGGTATCTAACACTCAATCACAGCAGTGTTTAAGTGAAAATAGTAACATCTTCCAATGCCCAGCAGTACGCAGTGTTTCTTTTCAAATAAAGCTGAGCGGTTTTTACACAGTGAACAATCGAAATAAAATAATGATGTTTGTATCTTGTGTGTACCGAGCTTCTTTCACCTGGTGAAAACAGTTGGCCATTACCGTGAGCAACAGTAGCGCCCATTGTAGGGTTTTGTGCTTGCTTGGCCTGAGAGTGACAATATGCTCAAACGTTAAGGAGAGAGTTGTTACCTCATAAACATACCCTAAGACACATCCGGAAGATGTTATGGTCTTGTGGCACCTTCTTTAGAGTTGGATGTTTTTCACTTTTGGCACTATTTGGCAAATATATGCCCAGAGGCGTCTAGTACGCGTTGGAACAGACTGGTGAATGATACTATGTGTTCTAAAAGTACAATGTTCTTTTAACAAACTCGAGACAGAGTGCAGCTTGATAAGAGAGTCAAGTCAATCGGATCGATATGTTTGATCAGTTGGTGCGCCCCTCCAAAACACACTCCGAAACGTACCTCAAGTGTATGCGATTGCGTTAGCCATCTAGAGGGGGAAGCTTTAAAATGCTAATACACGTGCGGAAGAACGAGTTAGTGATCGTTCGCGATCAAGTCGTGAAAGTACTGGAGCAAGAAGAGGTAGTAAATCAATCAAAAGAAAATGCTGAAGTTCGTTTGGAATGTTGGTGGAGTGATCCTATTGCTGGTGATGCTGATGATTGAAATTGTGACAGCTCAGTATGGTTCGTGTGATCGGCAATACAACTACACCAGTGGTCAGACGAGCTTTATCGAGTCACCCAACTTTTCCAATTACTATACACCGGGCACCAAGTGTCGGTACACAATAAATGCCCCGGTGGGCCATACGTTGTACGCGCAGTGCTACGATATGTATCTGCCGTCGAGTACGGGCTGTTACTACGACAAGCTGGCCATCTCGCGGTTCGGCGATCCCAATCTGAGCGATGCGATTGTACGCTGCGGAACGACCACATTCAACGTGGAAAGCCAGTACAACAAGCTGGTGGTGGCTTTGCTGGGCAGCACGAGTACGTCCGGGGGAAGGTTCCGTTGTCAGATTACGGCGCTCAAGCTTGCCTGCGACTGTGGACGTCACAGAACGGTAAGTGTTGTATTAGAGAAGTATGTAGTGATGCACGATCTTGATCGTTAACGAAATTGTTTTATTATCGTTCCACCAGCCCACGATCGTCAACGGATTTCCCACGTTGACAAACGAGTACCCGATGATGGCAGGATTGTGGGATAACAGTGTGTCAAGGGTGTTCTGTGGATCCACAATCGGTAGGTAGCATAGTCGATGTACCATTTGGTTACTAGAAGCTCACTCCAGTATTTACTTACGATTGCAGTTACCAATCGTCATGTGCTTACTGCCGCTCACTGTCTGCTCGATAGAACTGCAGCAGGCACACGCGTTCTGGTTGGCGAACAGAACACAAATATTACCAACGAAACCCCCTACACATTGCGCATGCTTGTGTCCACCTTCATAAAACATCCCAGCTACAATCCAACATCCAAAGCGAACGACATCGCACTGGTGCAAACGTTTGACACGATCGTCTTTAATCCGGGCGTTGGTCGGGTGTGTCTCCCGTTCCGATTCGGTACGTCTAGCTTCGAGAATGCACGGCTCAGTGCGCTTGGTTGGGGCGCGATCGACTTCGGTGCTCCATCGTCGAAAGAACTGCTGCAGACAACGCTGGCCGTGGTGTCGTCCACCAGCTGCGGCACGAAGCTCTCCCGCACGATCCTTGCGTCGCAGATGTGTACGTTCGCTGCCGGTAATGATACCTGCCAGAATGATTCGGGTGGTCCACTGTACTATACCGATCCGAACAGCCAACTGGTCTACAGTATCGGTGTGGTAGGGTTCGGTGTGGCCTGCGCGTCGAGCTTCCCGAGTGTGAACACGAGAGTTACGTCGTATCTGGATTGGATCAGCAGTACCACAGGGTATACGTTCTGTGAGAAGTAGTGCGAGTATACGCTGTATGGTAGTGATGAGGTGTGATCGAGTAGTAACAAGTAAAATTCTGTTTATATTTTGTACGGGTAGAACGAATTTGAAAAGTAAATTTGCTATATTTGCGCCATGCAATGTCTGTTTTATCTCTTGATGAAAGAAATGTGTGAACATGCTTATTTATTGTGTTTTTAATTCTTTTTGGCACAACAACCAGTGTCGTTCAAAGCCTGTCTGTATCACTGGTGGTCTTGGCTTTCTGTGATCTATTGATTACACATAATTTACTGACAGCAGAATAGTCAGTCCTACGTTTGGAGACAGAGTCCATTTGTGACTTGAACCTATGGAGGGCTCCGAAGTAAGTAAGTAAGTAAGTAAGTAAGTAAGTAAGTAAGTAAGTAAGTAAGTAAGTAAGTAAGTAAGTAAGTAAGTAAGTAAGTAAGTAAGTAAGTAAGTAAGTAAGTAAGTAAGTAAGTAAGTAAGTAAGTAAGTAAGTAAGTAAGTAAGTAAGTAAGTAAGTAAGTAAGTAAGTAAGTAAGTAAGTAAGTAAGTAAGTAAGTAAGTAAGTAAGTAAGTAAGTAAGTAAGTAAGTAAGTAAGTAAGTAAGTAAGTAAGTATTGGTAATATCAAAGGAGCTCATTATTTCCTCTATGCTTTTTTGTCATGCTCCTTCACTAATCTTTCTGCGACACCACATCCAACATGATTGCTGCTTTTGAATCCAAATGAAGTTTTTGAATGCACTCTCTAGTTATACTAATGGAATAGAGCAACGTAGGTTATCTTTGTTAATTGACACCTCATGAAACACGACCTTGAAGGTCTCACTAACAACCCATGACATGTGTCCCTTGGAGGGGCTCGACACGCAAAAACATGCCCCTTCAGTAGTATTTATTTTAAAAAAAATGAAACCATTTCTAATTATAGCACCACTTACACTTTGTGCACTGTGTACCTTTAGCACTATGCAAAATAGCTTTTCAAATACAGCTCACCGACCGGCACACAGCGCACATTCGAAGGAAATTAATGATGTCTGTGCTTGAGGTGTACCGAGCACCCCTCGGTATGTTGAAAACAGTCAACCCTTCCTTTTGACTACAGTAGCACCCATTTGGAAGGCAGTTCAACGTACCCGGCCGCAGAGAGTGCATTGAAAAATCGTTCTCCAAATGGAGTGGAGAAGTGTGCTTGCGGCAGGGCAATAGTAGCACCGCTTAATGATATGAAAAACCCGAGCCATTTTCCTGCGTAATGACTTTTAGAAGTAATGGTCACTGTCAATGAACTGTGTATAATTAATCCAGCATTTATTTTAGCCAGCTAGTTCAAAGGAAACCCCGGGTGCTGTTAAGGATGTTAAATTGCATTCGACAGGCGACGGCAGGGTGGGGGAGGTGATGCTGCAATGGAGCTCCGATGCACCCACATTCGGATTCGGACCGGTGCTACCGAGATTGGGCCACAGTGGGCACTGCTTTTGTCTGGTTAGGTAGTTGTGGATTTAATTATTTATCGTTCAGGAAAGCTGAATGAGTACATGGGCGGACTCGGGTTTGGCCTCGGCTTGTGGACACTCCTACACACACACACACACACACGTACAGCCAGGACGGGTGCATTGAAAGTTTCACATCGTTTGAACTGTCATCCTGAGGGAAACTCCGAGCGAGTGAAGGGAATGACAAGGAAGAAGGGGTGGCGTGTGCTAGATTAGGAAAATTCCCCGAAGGACAAATTTGCACAGGAAAGCTTCCCCTTACTCTCGCCCACACACTCGCCGTCAGACTTTGAGTTCGTATCGTCTTGCAGCATTGGTACCGGGGGCGGTTCGTTTTATGTATTTGAAATTCGATGATAAAACCTGACACTTTGGTACGTACCGGGTGACCTCGCTCTCTCTCTCTGTACCCAGGGCCACCAGCAGACAGTGCGCGCGTGTATGTGTGTGAAAAAGTTCATTTCTTAGGTTTAAAGTTTCAAGCAGAGCATCATCACCCAGGAATATCCATAAGGCTCTTAAGGAATCGGCACCATTAAAACGAGAGAGAGAGAGTGGAGGGAGGTAAACTTACACTTTGTACGAGACGGTTTAAACCCGATCCAGCTTGAGACCAGCAGCTCAGCTGTGCTTCGGGGTTTGGCAGACTGGAAAGCAAAGGGGCAGCTTCAAACAACGCCAACGACTGGCAAAAGAAGGAAATGTTTAATTTTGTTTCAATTTAGCACTACACTGCACTTTGGGGGCTCCCGGCCTGGTGCAAGTGTCATTGCCCGAATCAATGCTTTGAAACTTCTTGAACAAGGAACGAGATTGGTTCCGTCGCAAGCACTGGGGTGAGATGCACTCTGGTCGATAAGAAAGTTATGACCCTGGATGGGATGGGACCATGAAGCACACCCAATGCAGGCTGTGACAGTTTTATGAGCAGGATGGTTTAAATTTCTTGTGACCCTCACCCGCCTTAAAATGCAACCAAAACTGACAGGAAACGATAATCTCCAAGGGTGCGGGAAAATGGAACCATCCAGGGACATAGATCTGGGCCGTGCTAGCCGTTTGCATTCGGATTATGCTTGGAACGATATCTGTAAAGGGAAGGGGACGAGTTGTCAGCAGTTGAAGACGAGACGAGCGTCATTTAGAGGCGATTAAATTAGCCGGATAAGCTTTGCAAAAAGCTTTGCGCAAGTAAGTGTGCTTAATGCAGCTGCAGGGGAAACGATAAAAATGACTCGAAGAAGTGCACAGTTGACCTCATTTTAGTGGCATGTCTCGTATCGCAAGGGCAAAGTATCCTTTCCGAACGTCTCATCAGACTCAATCGAGCGTTACCGGATTTAAGATTCCTCTGCGTGACCATCGCATTCTCCTTGTTACACAGGTTCCGGCAAAAGCGATAGCGATACAACCACAGGCTGGTGGTGTTTAGTGTCCATTCTGGCGTAAAATTCAACATTCCAGCCCCGTTGCAGTGCCTGATGGGTGGGGCAGCTTACAAATAGTGCGATGTTTAGCGGTCAGAATGACAGGTTAATTGGTATAATAACATGAATTCGTAACAGCTGCCGTGCGAAGTGGGAATAAATTTTAATTGACAACTTCACCTCTCGCCCAGGCCTCGGTCGGTTAAGGCCACATAGCACCTCGGCAATAGGCCAATCGGTGTCGGCCCCGAACGGGGTTGACTTTTGCACTCGTGGCTCGATAGAGAGAGAGAGAGAGGGGGAGGGAAGCTTTCGCCTAGCAGGACAGTATTTGTGCAGTGTCTGGGCTTTGCCAACCGCAACCATGTTCCCCGGGAGACAGATGTCTGTCTGGTGTTGCGTGGTGCGAAAGGGGTTGTGTGCGTTAGTGTGCTGGTCGCTATCGATTGCTGGTTTGTGGTGTAGCGCACTAGGTCCTTGTTTAGCTACACCAGCAGCGTCGAGTTCAGCTCGATACCACCCCGGAACCGTATCAAATCATGTCGGTTTTCACGGCTGACATGGCTAAACGGAAAGACACATACCACGAGTGCAAAAACAAAGAAGTCGCAGCCGGGTCAGGAGGAGCGCAAAAAAGGAGATACTCATAGCAGTACGCAAGCAGCAGGGAAGAAGGTGCCCGCTGCTGTTGCTGCTAATGGTGGTGCTAAGCTCGTCAAGCTTGACAACGACTATCGACGCCTACTTGCAGCGCTCCCTTGCTGTGTTGTGTTGGTGTTAAGGACGATTGACGAGAAAACAAGCACAGTGTGGCCGTAGTCTGCTCGAAGGGAGCAAACGCACCGGAGAGTCGGTTTGCCACGTCACTTATCGCGTGCGGAGTGAGTAGAAAGCGAGCGGCGCTTTTGTGAGCTGTTTTTAGCTGCAGCTCGCGTTTGATTGAACGGTGTCGGTGAAGATGGATTCGTTTGCGTCAATACTGGTGCAATTGCTACAGGGTGGATTGATGTATTATTTCTTCGATGCAGTTGAGATATCGTTTACAACACAGGAACAGCCAGCACTGTTTGGTATCTGTTAGCGTTAGCGTAATCTGTTTTGATTGGTGTAAAATAAAAGAAAACAAAAGCGCCGGTTGGTTTGTATTGCTGCTTTTCGTTTCTCGTTAAGTTGTTCCGAATGATCGTGTTGATGTTAGTTTGTGCTGTACCGGCGTCAGAACCTACACCTACAGTAATTTGAGAATGGCTCGTGCCTTTAACCGAACGGGGCTTCATGCAAAATACTGGACCCACACGTGGCCACGCGCTGTCTGGTACATTCGATCTTCCTACATCAATTGCTATCATAAGCAGAATAAGATATTAGATGCAACTTTCGAAATTGAAATTGAAATTCGTTTTAGACACTCCAGAGACTCAAAAGGGGATTTAATAACAAAAATGGTAACTTTCCCCGCGATAGTAACTTCTAAGAGCAGCAAGAAATGCTCATCGTTTGTTTGTGTTAATATAATATAGATTTTGTAAAATTTTATGGAATTTCTAGGACAGAGCTGATATTAAATCATGAATCGATAGAGAGACAATACTTCAAACATCAATTTGTCAATACGCAACTCTCAATTCGATAAGTAAAATAGGTCAACAAATTTGAGACAAAAAGTCATTATTATTAATTAGAAAACGTTAAAATTGTGTTCATAAAATGCCCACCTATCTGCTGATCAGATACCGTTATCGAAGGATCCAAAAATATGTAATAAAATCATGATATAAAAGAACCCATTTCCATACTGGGAAACCTCAAAACATCAATAGTAACAATGATACGCAGAACCATTACCGAAAAGCCTTTCTGCTAGCGACAAGCACTCATTGGGCTCGCTTTTGGAGCAACGACCACGGCACATGCATTATCCGCCGTATCGACAGGGCCACTATTAATAAAACAATGCACACCTGGAAGGGGAGGGAGGTTGGTTGGTTGGAAAAGCAAAAGCGAACTAATCAGATCGATTGTGCCCTGGTGCGAACGGAACGGACACAAACCGGATGGAATAAAATGACCACCAAATGGACGCGAGCTTGCCAAACACGTTAGCCAAACCTCGAGGCGATGGGACAGGTTGAACTAAATGCACTAAATGACGCTGAGCGAAGGAAGGGGTGGTGTCATCGTGCCGTGGAGGGCAAAGAGGATCAGGGAGATGAATTGTAAATAAAATAACTGTTTGCACCAAAACGTAAAACTCACCCCCCCCGGGTCCCCGGGACAGCATCACGCGACAGCGACACGTTTTGTCCAGCCCAGTGCCATAATTAAACTCGCTAAAATGACCCCGAGCTGATTAACATAGTTCATTACGGGCGAATAGGTGAGTTATTTAAATGAATTACCTCCGGAACGGGCCGAGCTGTCCACTCTGTCCACTCCGCTGTTGCTGCGGTCATCGCAAGAGTGGTTTTAAACCGCATAATTTATGATGGCAATAGGTAAAGCTCGCTAATGGTGGTTTGGTGGTGGTGTGAGTGGTTTTTTGTATGCATTCGTGTGTGTTTTTTTTTAATAAATAGAGAAACTTTGCCCACATGCAAAAGCAATTCGTGGAACATATGAGTTAAGCTCGCTTGTCAACTCCCCGAATTGGTAAGGCGCTGGTAGAGTCGTTGTCATTTGCATAGCGTGCGGTTCCGGTTGTGTAACCGTTAATCGGATGGATGTGCAAATGTGCCACTCGCTGGGCGGCAGAATGTGTATGGTGTAAATGTGCAGCGGGATACAGCAGCAGGCAAACAATCATTTGGAAATCGATAATTACATTGTGCCCAGCAGTCACTGCTGGCTGTTAGTGAACCGAGGAGTTAGATTCGGCGAGGGGGATAAGAGCTCCTGCAGCTGTCTATACGCGACAGATGGGTAGAGTTATTTCGACTTTTTCCTTAATCCAAACAGGTGCAACTATCCGTTCAGCTATCGGTGTAAACAATTCAATCCGGTTTATTAAAATCAATGCAATGCAAGTGCAAACGGGGCAGGTGATGGATACAACGAGCAGGTATGAAATGAAGCATTACGAACGATAAACGTGCATGACGTTTATATTTGCGTAATCCATTACAAATACCATAACCAAGGGGAAGGGAAGCGACGGATATCGGGGATATTGGTAGAATTAATGCATCTGAATGGTGCAATTGATTTGCAATCATTTGAATCAACAGTTTTCGCACGGAAAAAGGGTACCAACGTACGAGCTACACATCCATCCGGCAGCAGTTATCAACTATCGATTGATTTGTTTTGTAATTTTAATTATCGCATACATGGCTGACTTTTGTCGACTCATTTTCTATCGGTACGATTGTAACGATTTGTACATAAATTACGGTGGAATTACCTGGAATGAGCATTTACGTGGAAATATACGAGGGGTTGTGTTTGGTGCATACAATGGATACAATTTGAAACAATCCATGCTAGAGAGAGGCAACTAAAAGGTGTGAAGATATGAATGTATCTTTATAACAGTATTTTTTTATAATGATTGGTACATAACGCTGTTTTATTTATTAATGTAACTGTTTGATTTTGGGTTTATACAATATTTCGAATATGAATTAAAATGAGAAAACACACATTAATTAGAAGGAACTAAACTACAGCATGTAAATTAAACTACTTGACTAATTTGGACTGCACGAAATGAACTGCTCGAACTACACGAATGAACTTTGAATGAATTGTGTAATGAGCTGTGGAACAAATGGATATCCGGTTACAAACAGACCGGCAATTAAGGTGCACGCTTTATGCATCAAATTTACACTCAAATATAACAGTCTTGTAATATTCGTGAATATACTTCATAGTAACGAGAATGTGTACCAAAAGTTATTTCGTGAGAGTACCAATTTTCGTGCTTACATGTCTTTAGGACCATGCAGCAGATCAACACTGAACTTCGTTTTAACTATCAGATAATTTGCTACAATGAATATATCATTGTTTGTCATGTTTTTATCGTCACTAAAGCTACTGGCGGAAGTGTTGCTCCGTCGTAGCTCCCACCGCCGGACTTTACAGAATGATCGATTCTGTGGTTGGTGTCTGAATACGCTTGATTTATTTAGGTTGTGATCTCTTATATACTATGAAGTTCCTCAACGTATATAGGTCAACTAACTGTAACTATGATTATTTTGATAACAAATTATCATTTTAATTTAATGCGGCATGTACCGCTGTTTGGTTTGTGAATTGCGTAAGGTAACTCACACGTTTGAACCATGAGAATAGCTGACTAACCTGTGTATATGTTTGTTGCGTTTCTGAAGCTTGAGGTGTGTTTTTACTTGATGTATTTTTACTTTCCTATGAGGTCGTACGCAACAATCACAGTGGTATATCATGTTTTAAACATGGCAAAACAAGGCTTATTTTGCTGCTTATTTGCTGCAACAACCGAAGTCAATCTAGGGCTTTTTGGCTATCTATGGCTGATTGGTGTATCATAAAGTGGATAGGATCAGTTTAACGTATAGGAGAGTCGATCCATATGAGGAGTTCACTACTCTATCATGATGCCGGCTGAATTTTGAATCAGAAAACAACGAACAAACCACTACGAAATTGAGTGAAACTACACTTTGCTTGATGAAGAGCATTGCTTGATGAAGATCCTGCACAAATAATTAGAATGTCCCATATTCACTGAGGTCCAGAAACAACAAATGCCATTTGTTATTTAACGACCAACGGTACGGCGCCCCTTACGGTAAGCTAATACTTAAACAATGAAATGATTAGATCTGCTCCACTTACTGTGTAGCCTAAACATAGCTTCTGTCTGTTCTGGTCGATGAAGCATGATCTCTCACTCCTTCAACTAGGATTAAATGAAAAAAAGGTCGATGAAAGGTGAGTGGTCCAACATCCACGACGATTCGAGATCCATTATTTTACTTTAAAGATGTGAAAAATAGTGGAAATAGATAAAACATACGTTGAACCATGAATAAGTAACCAATCGTTGTATTCAAACTAAAAAAAAACGATAAAACTATGAATTAATAAAACTCTTAATAAGCTTTATTTCCTATAAATGTTACAATCTATCTTGTAAATTTTTTTTTATTTTGCACTATGTTGGCACGTGAAAAGCTCATTTTATAAATTGAGTAGCTGCTCTAACTTAATGGGTGTTTTTATAAACAGTATTTCAGCGTCATGACCACAATCCTCTTAAAAAAATCACGCTTCGATATAAAGAAGTCAAGAATAAAACGCTGCGCTATCTTCTTTATAATCTGTTGAAAATTTGCTGAGAAACGTTGTAACAGTTATAAAAACTAACGGCAATCTTTTCCTGTAATTTACTTACAGACACAGTCACTGAAACCTCCACCACTTTTAAATTCTCCACTCTCAATCTTCTATTGCTGCCGGCTCAAATTGCTAATGATTATAAGCTTAGAAAGAGAGAGAGAGAGAGAGAGAGAGAGAGAGAGAGAGAGTAAGAAGAAAAAAACTGCTATTCATTTTATCCTCTTCCCATTATCATCTCCCTTTTACTTACTTCCCCCCGGTCGATCGGGGTGGAGTAAGGATCTCGCGCCAAGCCGCCGCACCCTGCAGACCACCCCAAACGCATAATGATTAATCCAAATGGCAATGATCGAGCACGTTTCGCCGCCCAATACAATCATCATCGCCACATGGTCCACGAAGCGCATTTCATTGCCAGTCCGATACGGTACGCAAACATACACAGCACCCAACAGCACGGTGACGGCGTACATTTTTGCGTTTCTTGCGCCAAAAAGGCAGCCCGCACCGAGAGAGCGGAAATCAGCAACATAAAACATAATCGGCACTAATGTCCAGCAGCAGTAGCAGGGCGCATCGTTTTTGTGCGCAGCTGTGCCCGGATGAAAGCGTTAGTCATTACCGTACCATCGGTCGCACGGTGTCATCAGCGGGCGCGGTGCCGGATGCAAACAATTGACTGGTGCGGCAACCATTTACTGTTCGACTTTAATGTTTTATTTTCCCCTGGACGGAAAATATTAACTACCAATGTATGGGGATGGGAGCGAGCCTGCCGCTGTATACACTTTAAGTAAAATGGGGTAAAAATTATCCTTTTTAAATAGCTCTTCCGCGATTCGACTTTAAATTTTCGCTTCCTTTTTACATTCTCACTCGCAGTGTGAGCATGAACGGGGTTTTGGGCAATTTTTACAAACTGCTCCAAATGATCGTTAAGTGTCAGCAACACCCCGCCCAACAATGAAAGCATTGACGAGACAGTGGCACAAATATTGCACCCGAGAAAGATGCATTCGCTTCACTTCTTGGAAACGCTTTAGCCTTCGTTATAATTGATTGTACAAGCACCATTTGTGTTGTTGCTGTGCCCACGGTTTTGTCGGCTTGCCACAGTTTTCCCTTTTTTTTCTAGTGGGCGCAAAGCAAAACAAAAGACAAAATGGGAAAAGCTCCATCCGGGTAAAACAATAGCACATTGAATTGCTTTCTTTATAATTATTCGACTTTGGTCAAAGTTTTGCCACCACCCCACTGTGAGACGGCTTTGCCAAGGGTTTGCCTTCCATCGTGGCATCAGCGGAGCAAGTGGCGGACGCAAAAGTAGCTCTTTTAAACTTGGTCCGCATTTCGCTCCATTGCTGGGTGGTGTGTGTGTCTTTTTTGCAGCATTTTCTCAACACACTGTCTGTGTCAAAGGAGAAGAAAAGAGAAAAAAAACCCGCTGGAAAAAGTGCCATCCGAAACAACAACAACCGGAGTGATGGTGCTTGTTTAAACGTTGCAAAGGAAATTGAAAGACGATGTCGGCAGTGTTGGCTGCTGGCCTCGCCAAAGTATTGTTCTGCATTGTACTAGACAAAGTAAATGATAGATAATACGAATAGAGAGAAGAGAAGGGAGTTGGTGCGGCAGGCAGACGGTGGCAAACATTCATTAGCTCGTTCTCGCACCCGAAAAGTGCTTTCGTCAAGTATGCCCCCCCCCCGCCCGGTAGCCATTATCTTGTAATGAAAATGAGCGCCCGATAGCAGGGAAACCGGGAACTAGTTGCAGAAAGTTTCGACCACTTCCTCGCATCGTTCATCACATCCGTCCCGCTAGCAAGTACCAGTTGCCACGAAACAACTCATCGTTCTGACTGAATTCGTTTTCCTTCTTTCTTTCGGGGCTACACGCTTCTCGCCTGGCGGGAACAGAATTAACTACGAATTGTAGAAACAGTGTGGAATGTGTTGTTTTCTTTTCATGCTCGTGCAAAACTGCAATTCGCTCAAATAAGAGAACACATTCGAAATAGCATTGAAAAACATAAGACAAATCGTAGCGCAAAAAACCCCTACAAGACACACAGAAAAAAGCTCGCCCCCGGTGAAGGATGAAAACTTCGAACATCCCGTTTAGCTGGTACGGTAGCTGTGGCGTACGAGTACCGGGGCTCTCGCTCTCTTCCAGCGAAGCGAAAGGCAACAAACTTGAAATACCATTTCCCACGGGCTATCGCGGGATAGAAAGTTGAGATGAGCTAAGAAGCGTAGGAAGCGCCGTTGTTTTTGTCGTTGTTATTTTCTTCGCTTTTATTTCCTATCGCACGCCATTTCGCCCATTTACGGGAAATGGGCTTTTGGGGTTCTGTTTCCTGTTTCAGGTACGGTGTCGTATTTTTTTCACCTTTTTTCCGCCCCACTCTCATTTAGCTCATCGGATGAAACTGTATTATTGTTATGTTCCAAGCATATTGATGTCAGACCGACGCTCCCTTCTCGTCCCACACGTCCCCACAAAAAACCCCGAATTCGACGATTTGTCTAGAAGTTTCATCCGGAACTTAGGGCAACGGTTTTCCAAACCTAATCGATCCATTTCCTTCACTACAGAACGGGCACTTTCATTAGGGTCAGTGTGTGTGTGTGTGTGTGTGTGTGTGTGTGTGTGTGTGTGTGTGTACTGACCCCGAACTGACCATCGTTCGCCTGGCAGGGTTGCGCTCGATGTAGGGCTTGCGGGGCGATTCTTTCTTTTCGCTTTTCCCTGCCCTTTTTTTTGCAATAAATTCAATGAGAGAAAAAGTTTTATTTCAACAAACCGGTGTTCGGGTGCGGGGTTGGTGAACAGTTTTCACGTCGTACGGAATTATGATTACTGCCCGGGTCTAAAACATGGTTTGGAATTGAAATTCAATGGCCGCTTTAGGGCTTGCGGATGGTTTTTGTTTTTGTTGCTCAAAACGATTATGTCCCAACTACGTTTCGGGGGTAATAATATGGAAATGCTGGGCCGGAAAACATTTCCCCTTGGCGTGGTAAAAACGGTGCCGTAAAATATAATCACAGTTCCTCTTGACGGCACTAGGGGTTGAAGCTTTGGGTGATGTGTTTTCTAATAGTGGAAAAATGAATTCATGAACTTTATCCTTTTTTTTTGCGAGACTGCTATTATCAGCACATTGTGCAATTTGTTTATTTATTTATGGCTTATTTATTGGTCACCATCTGGGGAAAAGAAACGTGCATTGGAAAGATGTTTTAGTAATAATAAGCGTGGGAATGATGAAACATAATCCTTGACGATAACAATCCCTAGAGACAAATGGAGCCCAAAAGACTCAAAATGTTAAAATAAACTAGGAATCGTTATTATATGATAACTATACACACAGGGCTCCTCAAAGTAGTGAGACACTTTCTTGATTCTTATTTATGGGAAGAGAACTTTACATGCTGGGAATTGGACCCAATGGCATCAGTTTCTGGTGCATTTGGAACAGGTTGAATTTAAGAAACAGGAAATTTGTATGCTTTGCCTCTTCTAAATATCAATTATGCGCATTTTTTTTGAATAAGATAGATTGCAACGCCACAGAGTTTTCAAAATGTCATTATTTTGGGGTACTTTCTTGACTCTTTTTTACGGGAAATGAACTCATCACATAAGGAAATTGAACACGATAGCACCTTTAATGGACAGTCGCATTGGAAATTAATAATTGATTTGTACAAAAAGGGTTCAATAGAGTACAATTCCTATCATATTAAGTTCATTTCCCTGAAGAAAAAGTCACGAAAGTGTCACAAAACCATTCGCAGTGATTGTGTACAGAGAAATGGTTCAAACACATACATATGCCCATTCTCGGTCTCGTTAATAAATCTGACCATCCTGCTTTGATATTTCTGGCTAACTGTTGTACTCTTATGAGTCTATGGCATTCATCATTAGCACATGGCCTTGTTTATCGCAAGTGATTGGACTGGCTGTAATTAACGCTACCACAGTTCGTAGAATCATTACCTGAGTAAACGATTTTGCTGACAGTGAACGACGTTTGTGACTTTTTTATATGTTTCTTGAAGGTTTAGTTTGATTCGCGCAAATACAAACGCAAGGAAAATGAGCTCAATTTTTGCTCTATTTAAATCTAATGTTAGTCGTTATAACAGTGCGCCCAGACATATCTAGATATCCAGCGTCAAATCATAGGTAAAATCAACATGGCTGAAACATTGCAACACCTATATGTGTGTATCCAGCTGTCGTCCAGTTCGGTGCGATTACAAACGCTAAAATATCAAAATTTTGACGCGCCCACATGCCCATGATTGTTTTTATATGAATATTTCTTCGAATATCATGAAAAGTAATCGATTTTGGCTTCACGTTTCAAGGCGTGATGCTATGTGGCGGAATATCTGGTTGGGCGGTGAAGTATCAGCATTCTTATTTTCCTTTTTTTAATTTTTTATCCTTTCCATCACATGCCACAAGTATTAAATGAATCGAATATACTAAAAGCATGGTTTATTCTATATGAAAAATTCCGCTCATTTCAAACAAAGAGACACACACACCGAAGCAATCATTAGCAACACACATTTGCCCTCCCAAAGCCCTAAATCACACACACGGAACCTTCACAAACTGCTCACCCTGAAGCGAAATTTGGCACTTCATTCTCTGCGCCAAACGAGCAGCAAACCGCTTGAATCTTAAGTTTAAATATTTTCACATAATTTCCCCCACGCGAAGCGAAGCAGCGACCCGTATGGGGCAGGGATTCCGTTCTTCCCAACGCCTAATCCGGTGACAATTAAAACAGCATTAAACAGCGAAGCGGAGCAAAACCTTTCGGGGGTACAACAATTCATTTTCATTCGGGGTGCGCGTTACGGGTTTTTTGACAAAAAAGAGAACCTACACAGTGAACAACAACCGTGGCGGCCGAACCCTCCCCTAACGGATGGTCTCTTGGAAAAGTGCGTCAAAATTCGGGGTTGTTGCAAAATCCTTGAGATAAACAAAACCTTCCCGGGGCCCAACGGTAGTGCCTTTTTGCTTTCGGTAAACAGGATTTTGTCTCCTACTCGTTCTCATGCCTCTTGCGCCTTTTTGGTGCCCCCAGTATCTTCACACACGTGTGCGCACACTCAAGGTAAAAGTGGTCTCCGATGGCGCAGTCCGTGGATCCTAAGCTGTCCCCCGTTTTTGTTTTTTATCTACTGCCGCACCACAAATCCTGGGCTCGCGGGTTTCGCTGTTCCCTTCTCTCGGTCTTCGTTGGAAAAGTACTCCAACCATCCGTGCGACTCCATCGCCCGTTTATTGTTGGGCTCATCGTCATCGCACCGCAGCTTGACCATGTAAATGTGGTCAAATTTTGTTTATTTCGTTTAGCCAGTTGTGTTTCATACCTTTCCTTGTTCGCTCCTTTTTGGGGCTACTCTTTCCGCACACTTCCCCGATTCATCGTCCACCGACCGGGACAGTGATGTTACAATTTCGGAAGAGATAATTAAATTGAAAAGTTGTCGTTTTTGCTGCTGTATCACGGTCTTGTCTGCTTTCATCGCTATTCACCATTCCACCGAAACCGTGGCGTGGCGGCTAATACTGGCCAAATGGCATTTGTTTGGCAATCAGCAGCACTCAATCCGGATGAGCATTCGTTTTTTCGGTTTTGCTGTAGATTGACAAAAAATGACACAAAATAGGATGGTGAAGTAAAAAAGGAAAAAGAAAGCAACAGCCCCAGCCGCTCCACGCTGCCGGTGAAAGTAACCGGTGCTCTGTTTTATCTTATCCCATTTTCCGTTTCGCTTTTTTCGCTACACTTCCGGTAGCCTACTTCGTCATCATCGCCGCTTCCGACTTGATTCGACTTATCTGGTTGCCGCCCTTCGTGCCTGTGCTGTGAGGTATTGCGAACCCCTAAAACCATTCGCCGTGCGTCACCATTGCTTTGGTTTGGGAGGGGTTTGCGTTTAGCATTTTTCTGCCTTTTAATGTGTGTAAAGCTTGGCGTGTATCTATGCGCTCTCGCTCTTTCTCCTTCTACCTCCTTTTGGGGCGACCGTTTCCGAAACGGTCCAAATGCCAAAGCGCCCAATTTGCTTTTCATTTGTGGCGTTTTGGGGCCATCCAAGAAAAAAAAAACACACTGTGTGAGGAAGGAAGTGACAGCACCCGACGGGTACGTGGAACGAAAAATGAAAATTAAATTTTATAATATGCTAATAACTCCCGGCGGTACCATTCATATTTTCTCTCCGCACCGGGGTTTTTTCGGAACAACTTTTTTGATTTCTTTTTCATATTTTTTTTCGGGTATCCATACCCATACAAAACTGGACAATGCTCCAAACTGGACCGAAATGTCCTTGGTTTTGTTTTTTTTTTATTTGCCTCAGTATTCCATTTCCATTTTGTAGCGATCCTCGCTTGTAGGAGCGGGACACAGATCGAGGTCTACATATCTTGGCGGAAGCACACACGGAAGCATATCTCACACACAGTCACTGGCTGATGAGGATGATTTCGGTGTGTTTTATTCGTGTTTCGGTGCTCCGCTTGCGCTATGGCTTTGCTTTGCACAAGCGTGCAGAATGTAGCCTGAAAATGTTGTTCGAAATACAAAATTTGTGTGTGTTTTTGGAAGGCAAACCGGCACAGCTGCAGTAGTAGTTTTTAGCGGGTTATGCCACACCGCATCTCGAAGAGGGTGTGCTACATATGTGAAGCATCTGTAAGCCGTGGCCGGCGGAACGGTGGACACTGGTGGGCCGGCAAGCATTTATTACAAGCTATTTAGCATACTTTTTCGTATCAGTTAATTTATGACACCAAGCTGAGGAGTGGGGGTGCAAAAATGAATCCACCATACCCGCGGACACACTTAAACCCATGCCGGAAAGTATACAAAAAGTGCTGCGCACAGCAGCAGCAGCAAAAGCGAACACACTTTCGTGCATCTGTCATGGCTGCAGGCACTGCAGTTCCGCCGCACACCATGCCGCAACACACGTGAAAACAATCGACAATATACATGCATGCATACAGCCAAAATGTATTGCGATGCTGAGGGACACAGGTAAGCGGGCGCGGCGAAATTTGTCAACGCGCAAAAGTCCACTTTTTAATGTCCATTTCGCGCCACGCTCGATGACTTATGGAGCGTGGCAGCATTATACCCGCCCCACATGGGTGACAGGTTTATGGTTTTCTCTGGAGGGCGGAAAGGGTGTCGAAAATTATGAGCAAATTTTTATTGAAATTCGTACCCGTGAGGTGGTTGAGCCGGTGCTGGTGGAAATCTATTTAGTTTGGGACTTCAGCGATCGATCAGCAGGTCTATACTAATGAATTAGTGACAATTTTGGGTATGCAATGCTTGAATTAGAGATTGAATGGAGAAGGGAAGTAAAATAATTAACACACTTTTTCTGGAATGATTTTGGATGCCTTCTATATTATTTTACATTCTTTTCCCGATTTGTTGGTAAATAGCCCACATTTTTAGGATGATTTGTACTGATTTTTGAGACGAATTAAAAAAATTGTAGAATCGGATAAAGAAAACCCTGTAAATCCATTATAATTACTTTATAGCACCTTTTACAATAACATTATTTATTTATTCTTTGAAATTTATTATGAGTATTATGGTGATTTATCAATTTTGAAAGCTTGTGATAAAATTTGTCAAAAAAACCAATCATGTTCCATCACTTTGCTTTAAATATTTAAGTTGTATTTCAAATACCGAATTAAAACGACACGGTTCTTTAGAAAAGCACTTCAGGTTCTTCAATGAAGCGATTGGTTTACTTAATTGTAGTTAGATTAGACGTCGCGGCTGCATGTACCGTGAAACTCAATTCTTTTGGATCTTTGTTAGTTATTGATGTGTTTGTGAAGGATTTTCATAGAACATCGCCACGGCTGAGAACTGAAAAATAAATCGTTTTGTTTTAAAAGTTGGTTTTGCTGGTATTTTACGAAAGCAATGTTGTATTTAGCTTTTGAACCAAAAAAAAGGACAAAGATTATCAATTTTTCAGAGTCTACCTTCACCCGCACTGAGTTAAATGTTAATTGAACTTTAAAAAATTGTAGCCCATCAGTCGGCAGTAAAAATTGAAAAGCTCTGTTAGTCGATCTCCTACCAGTATAATTAAAAAAGTTAAGCAATTTCGTTCAAAAAACGGCACCCCGCCTTCAGGAAAACGAAAATTGTGCCGCAGGAAACATACATGCTATAATTATTGATACCCCAAATCTAACTACGTAGCAAATTAAAAGCAAATACACGGATTGATTTTAAAGATATACATTTACTAGTTAATATTGTATCACAAGCTTTCAATATATGTATGCGATACAAAGTATGAAGTTTAATAAAACGAACCAATCACACCCTTCCACCGCTAGCTTAATTGACATCGCGATGCGCGATACAAAAATAAAATATGAAAAAATACACATTACCACTTAATTATGACCAAACATATTCTGGCAAGAGGCTCATGAAATAAAAAAAACACTAGTAATGCTACCGATCAGTGCAATTTCATCTTCACGCACCGACCGACGTAATTACATATTAATAAAAGCCTTCAATTAACCATTCGGTTGCGTATGCACGTTCGCGTCCCTTTTCGCAACGACTCGGCACGATCCGGCATGGTCGTGCCCGTCATCCGCTAAATCCTGCTACATGTCAATAATTACATTTCATACATACACCGTAATGGCACGTTAGTGGTGGTCTTTTTTAAACCTTTTATTTGCTACTGTGATCTGCCACATATCGTATAAACGCAGACAGTTCCAGTGGGACCAGTCCTACCTTTTGCAATCCGAACCCATTCCGGGTTTTTCGGTCGTTCCATTCCGCCCTCCCAGCGTCCCACGGGGCTATTATCTTCCGCTCTTGGCGCATTATAAAAACATCAGCACACCATTACCTGGTGTAGTCACAATTTGCACAATCTTAAAGCAATATTTACCCCTTGCAGTGCTGCAGTTCATCCGAGCAACGATGCAACGCGGGGAAGGAGAGAGCAAAATTCATTATCGAGCACACGGCACACATGCACTGCAAGGGCAAGCAAATGAGATATTGATGACTGTTGCGGTAGTGTGTCGCGATACTTCCTCCGACGAGCGAGAGTATCAAAGCTTCACTTTTGCCAGTTTTACATATGATTGAGCGCAATTCAATGCAATGAAGATCGTGTTTACTAAGTGACGAGAAAAATAGTATTAACTGTAATGAATCTTGCAGGAGGTTCACTATAATAATATCATGAACATAATTCATTATTGAAATATTTCATAATAAAGATGACGGTTGAAACCCCCTTCAATGTAAGGTTTTACTCGTTAAACTTATTTTGAAATTTTGAAGCCTAAACAATATGACATCGACATAAAACGTTACTCTTCATTTATGGAAATAAAGAGCTTACATCCAGGAAACAAAACAGCTATTCATGTAAACCCATACATTGATAAGTACAAAATGAAAGGATCAGTTCCTTTAACCATTTCGATAAACAGTCCATTGAGCCGTAATGGTTTATGTTCGTTGCCTACGACTAATATGAATTAGTAATGCCTCAAAAAGTCGCGTAGTAAAGCCCCAACATAAAGCCAAACTCAAAGTCCAAAACATAAATACTTATAATCCAAATTCAAAAATCAAAATTTACAATAAAAGCAACAAAACGGACAAAAATTTGTGGTTTGTCACAAGTAGCTCAATCCCACAATGAACGCGTGCCTATTTCCCACATAGATCAATTTGTTTTACACCAGTAATCGTTGTCACCGATCGGATATCCCGAAACAGTAAAGCTTATTGTTCCCGATGCATTAATCGTATGGTCTGTCACTCGGTTTGGAACGACTTTCGTTATTTATTGCATCGGATTTCGATATATTCAGGTTCAGGATTTATTTCAACTCAAATGCATAAAAACAACCCGCGAAAGTGCACTCTAAACAAGCTGGTTTTGCATTTTTCACACAACACACAACATGTGCACCCGTTCCGGATGGATAATTAATCTCACCGCCCGTACTTTAATACCGCAGGCGTGACAATCGGAAGAAAGCGTAGCTTTGAAAGCTTCAAAAATCCTTCCCCTGTCCAGGGGACACACATCGGGGGACGCACGTGTAGCCCAGTCACTGCACCGGGATTATCTGCTACCGCATACCGGTTTGCACGTACCAAAACGTACACACACACACACACACACACATAAAACGGTTGCGGTGAGCGGGCGGTCATTTGTGGACTTCCTCGCCTACGCGGTGGCTGGGATCCCCACGAAGCGGGGAATCCACGGGTGGGCCACGGATCCGATATGATTTATGTTTATGTTGCATATTCATCTCGTATCTGTCTGACAGGCAGGCAAAGGAATGGACAGCACCAACAGCGTTAGATGGAAGTAGCGTGCATTTTTATGCGACTTTTTTGTTGTTCGTTGTGTTGATTTCATTTCAGCTCTACCCCTATCATCTCGTTGCAAAACACAGTCAGCATCGGGATGCATTCACGTACGTATGAGTGTGTACTTTTTGGTGTGTAATTTATGATCATAACCCTCGCACGCGACGCATGGTTTGGATGCTCGAAATGTTTTATGCAACAGTTATTCAAACCTTAAATATAACATACGGGTTAGCGAAGTGATGATTTCGTATTAGCTAAACAAAAATAATTGCTCAAGCTTTGAAGTGAAATGAACAATGCGTCAATATGAGTGATAATAATGAGCGATTGTTTGAATCTAGGAAAGGAAGTCGTAATTATTAGGTATATTAAAAATTTACGAAAGCATGTGTCAGCAGTCAGTGCAATTATCATCTATTCAAAAATAATGTAAAAGAGATGATATTTATTAAATTCTTCTCCTATTTGTATTTATATCCTGGGAGGATAAGCCGGCCATTACTGACTTTCGAGACTAATTCAGTATCACGCACCCGGATAGTCAGCCCTTGCAACGGGAGGAAGGTGCATTCCAGGCTTGAATCTACCGCGGGCATGTTTATTTATTTATTTATTCATTTACCTGTACTGCATATTTGTGCTAGGTGCATCTAATGCTTTCTTTAACAATTTGCTGACACTTTCATTAACACACTTTCATTAATTTTGAGACGATGTTGAAACGCTTGAAGATGTAATAACAAACAAAGGTCTCTACAGTTTGGCATACAATTAACATTTGCAAGTTCTTCATAATTATCTAAGCTTCAAGATTTAAAAGAGTCTATAAACTGTTGTAATAAATGATCAATCATTCTGAATTTTAACAGGTTAAAACAGTTCAACATCCTCAGCACACATCAGATATGTATTGGGTGGAACACAAGTGATCAAATCGTTGATAAATAGCAATAACAAAAACAGACCTAAGTTACCTTTTCTTATTCTTCTTCTTCTTTGGACACAACAACCGATGTCCGTCAAGGCCTGCCTAGTAGTACAGTGGGCTCAGAATTCAGTGACTTATTTATTACCATAACAGGATAGTCAGTCCTACGTCTGAGGGCATGTTCCATTCGGGCTTTGAACCCATGGCTTAAGGACCTAAGTTACGACCTTGGGTTCGCTTAGTTAGTTACTGCGGATAAACTAACGAACACATCAGACAAAACACTATCAATTTTGACTCTATATCGACGATTTGTCTTCGTCTTGTATTTAGCGTATCATATGAGAAATTTATGTGCAGAAGTATCTTGGCAAGGAGTTCGAAAGGCCATGTTGTTAAGCCGTGCGAGCTGACGGTTGTACCACGGGACTGCATGTATTAACTATGTTTACAAATTGAGATTGTTCATACAAATGGAATACCATAGCCATTCTATTAAACTGAACCTCTTATATCGAATTACTCTTGTTGAGCCCAATAATTAGACACACAGTAATGTCTCACAGTTTAATGAACGCTCGGAACACGGCGGACAATTGTTCACGCTACTTGCTCGACTAATCCAGTAATAATTTCCCCAAAGCCACAGATAACAAAAGCCATTGGAAACGGTCAAAACACAAATCCTCACATCGCGATGGCCGGCTTGAGCGGCCTCATAACCTAACCATCGCCAACGGGGCTGATTATGATTAGCCATCCTAAAGCCTTTCACCACTGCCTACTGCCTATCGATATTCCCCGAACAGTGCGCTCAATTATTTGGCATCCGAAACCGGTGTTTAGCATTTGCATTGCTAGGATTCGGGTGTGGAAAGAATGCGGCATTCACAGCAACTAAATAGCTTCCAGAGGATTGCAGCATTTCGTTCACCCAATCCACTCACCGTTCGGTGTCACCTTACCAACGCTTGGAAGCGTGCCGGGGACTGCTATAGGAAATTAATTTCACTTCCCATTAGCAATGGGATTCGTTTGCTGCGCGCTGGAATGGCGCCAGTTTCCCCGCCTGTATGTTAGTCCCGGATAATGGTGTTAACCTTTGCACGGGGTGTCCCTTTCTCGCCCCCTTCGATCTAAACGCTACTGCTGCATTCCAGTCTAAATTGACACGAACGTGATGAAGGATCAGCAACAGCTCTATTGAAGCTCCCCCGTGTCCTGGGCCGGCGGGCGGTAAGGGGCAAGGGCATGTGCTGTGATCGCCGCGAGTGTCGTACTTATCGACGGTGACATAATAATTAATTGAACGTGTCACAAACAGTAACGATATTATCAGCGCAGCTGAAATAGGGGACCGGGCCGCAGTCCTCACACTACTGCTCAGGCCCACTGTTTGTACACAAATGAGCGCGTGAACCGTGGACGGATCGCTTGGTGCTTGGTGAACCGTATCACTCAATCTTATTGGCTGCTGTCTTCAGAATTGAGTGGACGAAGTGTTTCGAGTGGTTGCCCTGCTGGCACCCGGGGCAAGGTTGAACGATTATCACATGCTTCAACGCTGCATCTCCATTTCAACGCTGAGGCTCAACGAGATTAAAGTTCACAATGCAACGGTCGTATGGCATTCAATGGGGGTTAAACTGAGGAAAATTTTATGTTTGAATCTGATTGTAGTAACAGTTCAACAATGCTCAATCTTAAACGTTTTGTGAAGGAGTTTTATTATAAGTTATTTATAAATAAAGCCGTCACAAATTTGTCTTTCTTTTTCCACCACCTCCTTGGTAAACAGACGGTTCAGAATGCTTGATTCCATCGCACTAACTTTCAATTAATCCTCTCGTTTGCTAACACTCCAGCACAGCGGCTTTGTCATAAATTTCACCCTCTGAAGCATCCTATCACTTAGCTGGGCTCTGTACATAACCCATCGCACTGCACCGAAGGCACCCTCTGCGCAAAGCAAATTTTAAAAAGGACCTGTATTAATTTCCATCCCTTCGCACCACGCAACCATCATTCATCCGCAACCGAAAAGTGCATATTGTTCGTTTGGCGATAATTTATATTAAAGTGTAGCCGCCCCTCCCTGCCAGCACGATATTGCACCGGTAGTGAGCAATCTGTTTCGAGCGATAGAGACCGTAGAGGCGGTTTAGCACATTTTCCTTTGCTTTAAAAACTTTCCTTCCCGAAGGGAAAGAATAGGATACCCCATACACCCTTCCTTCCTCAAAGCATGGTTGGCAAAAATAGCTGTGGTGCTGCTGCTCGATTAATGCTATTAGCATAATAAATTATCCTTTCACCTTTCTCCCGGAAGGTTGCAGCACAGCACCGCCTGGAACTATGTGCCGAATGCTTGCGTGAAAGAAATTGCAGCGGGCGAGAAGAGGTGGGTGAATTTTTAATTGAAAACTCTTCGATTATGAATTATTAACAGTTTTCGTAAGTTTCATTTTTGCAGCAACCACGCGTCCTCCTCCGGTGGCTGTACTGGCAGCAATGTGCTGTGCAGGGTTTCGCTTCATCCACAACGTTACGAGCTAATTGTCACCCTGTGCCGGTGAAGCAACATTGTCATCGCCTTCTCTGCAAACGAACCCCCGTTTGATCTTACGGACGATAATGGCGTGCCACTTGGACTGCTGCCCTAATCGATTGCTCCAAAGTGATGCGCTGTCATCACAAGATGCAGAAATAATAAGGGAAGTGCTTCAAAGCGCTTCGCTCAATGCAAGCATCTAACGGGGACGTCTCGATGCGCTCGATATCATTAAGGTGTGCTGATTTGATCTTCTAATCTGTATTCGTATCACTCGCTTGCTACACAGGTTGGAAATCTGGACTGAGAACTATCACAAACACTCTAACTGTTCGTCAACTTACTAGCGTTGCCTGGAAGCGCATGAAAAGGTAATTTGTGTCGATTGATTGTACAACAACAGCTGTCTCATGAGGAGATACTGTGGGCGCTAATTAATTATGTCAAATGTTTGAAGAGAATGCAGTCTTACTGGACCTGATCTTTGTGTCGCTGTTGGGTGATGATGCAGCATAATAATAGACGCTTGGAAAATGGTGATTCTGAATGAGAATCATGAGAGAATAGTTATCATGATTAGAAGTTTCCTTCTACCTTTGTTCGTATACAAACTTTGTGGAATTAAAAAACAAAGGATTTTATAAAAAGACCAATGTGAAAAAAGTTGTTTGTCATTTCATGTTCTGTTAAATACCTTTGTTGGTGCAACTGCTTGAATCGGATAGATCAAAGCGGAGCGGATCGAATCTGTTTATTTGAATTTGTTTGAGCTGATATCAGGTGCGATAAAAAATTATTAATAGATGACGAAAAGGCTTTTTCGCCCTCTTCTTCTCTGGCGTTCTTCAATTGTCGTTACAGTATGTGTAATTATTGATAGCATTTTAATGAAAAAAAAAACGCACAAGAATTGAGACTATTTTTTTCCTAGAATTAACGTTGGTGCCGTGACCAGGAAATTTTCCCTCATGTTAGCAACAATCTAATTCGGTGAATTGTTACCATAAGTTGCATTAGATGTAAGCCGAATGTTTTTTTTTCACATACCATGGAGGTATCCAGCTATAAGTATAACGCTGATAAACAGTCAAATTAATTGAAATGTGCATAAGAGCATGGTGAATGGCGTCATTGGGTCGTTGATCCAGTGCGCTTAATGCACTTCAACCCATACTCCCCATCCTTAATCAATCCTGTTCATATACCAGTCACCCGCAAAAATGTGCGAAATTGTTAAATGAAAATTCTTCCATAACTTCCCTCACAGGTCCATCCCCGCACTGGTACCGTTTCAATATAGCTGCATCATAAAACAATTGAAGCTGATGAATTCACACCACGGACAGGTGAGGGCAGAAGGGCAAAAATATAAAACCAACAAACAGCCGCACCAGCTGGATCCCCCGTGCCGGTGACGGTCGGATGAAATGAAATTTGTGGAAGTTATCCATCAAAACTAACCACAATATTGACACAACCAGCGCGCCATCCCGGCGCGCGCGCCTGGCAGCCAAACATGGGGTGGCTGGTGCTGGCTGTAGTTGTCTGTTGTGCCCGCATGCATTCAAGACGGTTTCGGTTTGTGGTTTGAGACCCCACGCACCCCCAACTCGCTTACTCTCATTTCACCGTTTTTCCCCGGTGGCAGGTACATGGTTTGTGGTTTTTGCGGTTGACCCTGCTCTATTGTCACTGCGACAAAAAGGGACATGACGCACACGGGGTGAAAGGAGCGTATCACCACGAAATCGTTTTATGTTTTGAATGCTTTGGTTATCCTGTTTTGCGTGAGCGTGAGGGAGGGTGGGGGAGGGGTAACAAAAATACGGTGACCGTCGTTGTAAAAGGGATAAAAACAAAACAAAACAAAACAAAATCATCCACCCAAAGCCGCGTGTACGTGCGTGGCCGGAAATTGTGTAACCTCAGCGAAGCATTAACTTTAATTGAAATATTTATGATCATTTTCCGGCCTTTGCGCTTGCCAGCAGCGACGGGTACCCGCCGCTCGGTAAATTGTCACAATCGAATTGGCTACTGGTGGTATTTTATGAGTTGAGAGTTGGTGCTGGGCTGACAGAGGCAGGCAAGTGCCGTCAGACCATAGATTGGCGCATTACTAATGGAGCAATCAGAAGTGCTTTCAACGCATCGGTTTTTGCATAGCGCAAGGACGGGGGTGGGTTTTTGCAAACCTCCTGGAGAGGGATAAGAGATGATGGCGGTTGACAGCTTACGGGATTGTGTATGTATGAGAGATATAATTCCAATGTTTTTCACTCGTGAGTAATGTATTTTTGAGAGGTGAAATTTCACTACTTCAAGCTTCAAAAACCATTCGTAGCGAGTTTGTAGGAATAACAACATCCTTGTGTATTGCCATGCTTGCCATATAAAGGATATAGTTTAAAGTCAAAATTTTGAATGAATTAATTCATTGAACACTGCTTGAAAATGTTGAACATATGTAACATCTCGATAAAATGGTTTATTTTTCATAAAAATGTCTGAATTTTATATTTTTATATTTATAGTTCGCCCGATTCTTGGAATGTTTATTGATAGATTACAGCTTACAACCAAGAAAAGGAATATATTTGTTGTTCAATTCAGTACCAAGTGCCAGTCAGGACAAGATCAGACACAATATCGGGTAAATATTTAATGTAGAAGTATAAAATTCAACACAGATTTAAAGTTTGAAAGACAGATACATTAATTCTAATTTCTTCGACGTTTGAATTTACGATCCCTGCTGACAGGTTTCCAAGACCAAACAGCCGGGAGACATAAACAGTCTTGCCTTGCTGCATAAAAGACGACAAATTTTCTTAAAACTAATATAGGGTAGAATTAATACACGGTAAGTAACTTATACTGGTTGAATCAAGTTGACAAAGAAAGTTGAATGATTTGGTGAAAATCATGTTTGTTTTGAGAGTGCCTTCAATGTACAGAAGAACTTGAATCGCTATTAATACTGGATGAAGCTTAGTGTAGAAGAAAACACAGCAACTGTGGTTGAAAATGTTACTGACACACTATTAACCCTACGGATGTGGCCACGAACGTAAGTGCTAATGTGTGCACTCTATACTTAAAACGCACATTTAGGTCATGATTACTAAAACATACCATCCATTGTGCTGGGGCACTTTACAATTACTCGTTGAAGCGGTCGAAGCCGCAAGCCAGCACTCCGAACGGTTCGTTTTTCTGCACTGCTCATTAACTATGATAATTGATGTGTTTGCCCAACGAACGGAAGGGTTCGAAACCGGAACACTACCACACCTGCCGTTGAGGGCTGTCCGCTCATCAGGCTCGATCCATTTGAGTCACACACTAGCCGAGGTATCGATGGCAGCACCAACGAGCGTATCCATTGCTTATTGTGTATACCACCGGGTTTTTCCCCCTCCGGAAGTCAATCCGTTCGATTTCGGCGCCGACTGAATGGGGCAGCATTTTGAGAGCCGTTTCATCAGGCCGCCTGCCATGGAAAGATAATTAAAATTTTGCGAATCAAGCAGAGCACCCAGACGCGAACGATGGATTGAAGTTTCCCGTAGTGTGCCTCATGTCAATCATTTCACACGGGCTGGCGGGTCAGGCGCGATCCACACCGAAACAGGGCCAACTCATCAGCCCCATTCATTATGGGCAAATTGATCAGAACGTTTCCTCACTTTTAAGCTGCAAATGTTTCCCCACTCAACGAGACGCGCTGCTAATGAAAAATAATTAATTTCTGGTTCGAGTTACGGGGCAAAAAATGCTTCAACCAGGGCGGCTCATTTCTTAACGGTGTCATTGTGCCTTCCCTTCCCACAAGAGATTGATGATGAAAATTCAATCCTTTTAATCGTGGTGGACTTGCGAGAACGGCGTTTTGCCGTCAATTTAATCAGCCAAGAATAGTGCCACCGTGGCTGAACGATAGCTCATAAACTACTGTGATATTTTTTAGTGGTTTCCAAAGGTATGTTGCCGAGTCGACTGTCTGATTGCTACTAATCCTTTTATATTTTCGTCATAACCCTGACAGTCCTGCTAACACTAATACTAACGTAATCCTATGTACCCTTTTCCTATAATCTTACAATCTATAAATTTGCAGCCATTTAGGCGCCAACAGTGGCTTTGAGGTGAGCTGTTGTTTGGATTGTGCCCCAACGCTGCTGCCCCATGCACCACCCAGCGAGGTAAGGTGCACGATGTCTTGATGGTCATTTTGTTTTGCCACTACGGGCAGTCATTAGCACACAGTATCAGCGCCCTTGTGCTTTGGCAACGGAAGCAAAAGGGGTGGAAAATGAAACCCCACCGGAATAGGAATGGCGATAAACAAACAAACTAAAACCCGGGTAACTGCTAGGTAGCACGACGGCACCAAACGACTAAAGCGTCCCCGGGGTGCACGGTCGTTTCGTTCGAGTGTTTGAAAATTAAAAGTTCTTCTTCTAATAAATTCAATTATCTGTGGTGAGCGCGAATGTTGAGCTTAATTGAAAGCTGCTCTGCTGTTCTCGACGAGCGAGAACGGGAGCGAGAGCGCGCAAAAGAAGGAAGTGTTGGAGAATTTTCACGTTCGCTCCGAGGTGGTTTTAAATTGTCCCTTTTGGGGGAGAGGAAACGAATATTTTTAACCCAGTCTTGAGCTGTTGGTCGATGCAGACGTCCGGAATTTGCATAGGTACATGTATCTGTTTGTTTTTTAATCGCTGAAACTTGTGGAAATATTTTATCACCGGGGTGAAAAAGAGAACCGGAGGCACAAAACAAAAAAAAAAAAGCAAACAAAAACACTCGCAATGAATGCACAGCGCAGGGAGGGGCACTCGTATCGGGCTAGTAAAGGATAGTGAAAGCACAGCAGTGAAGTTAAATCCGTTGGTGGGTAATTAAAACGCGGAAATGACTTTTATTATCCTGCCCGAGTATTACGAGCGTCATGATTGTGTAAACTCCCTCGGCGGGACATTCGAATGGAAGCGAGCTATTAAACTAATTGATATGAAGAAACTTTCCATCATCAAGCGGTGCAGTTGATGGGGTTGTGGTGAATCGCCACTTTGGATTTTATTATTCTACTGTTTATTAGTGCAGGTTAACTGTTTCACTTTGCAGTGCAGAAATGTAAAATTGCATTTTCTTGAATTAATGTTGCTAGAATATTTTGCGGTTAGACTCGCAAAATGTACCAAGAAGTTTTAAGAAAAATTGTTTTGCGATGCCGTTATGATTCAAACTACGGACAGCTTCAAACTTCGGACACTGTATTGCGATTTTCATTTTAATACTTATTTAATTCTGTCCGGATTTGATGATTTTTTTTTACATTATTTTTAATTCCACTCAGCCAAAGTAAATTGTGTTTAGCTTCATATTTATTTAATTTTGCGGTGATAATAACAAGAACAACCATACAGTGATGATACTAAAAAACGATATTTGAAGATAGATGTGACAGCAGTACTTCGGTTAAATGCATCTCCAAACATAAGAGAAAATCAGTACCCAAACCCTGTTGTCGGTAAGACCGTCGTCCTGTTGGTCAAGGAGAGCAAAGATCCTCAGAATTGGGTGTCCGGATTTTAAAGTAAGTTAAAACAAAATAAGGTGTAGTGTGCGTGTGAAAGTGGAGATTATTGACAAAACTTTGAGGCTGTCCGGAATTTCGATCGATCGAGTATGACAAGTGGACATTAAAATGTCCGTTATTTGAAACATGAGCCCGAAACGTTGTCCGGCATATGAATCAAAATATCATTGCAATTTAATGAGTTTCTACAATTTTTCGATTAAAATTATGGTAAAACTTTATTTTTCATTGCTTCATTCATTCATTCATGGCTATTTCCGTACGATGGAGGCGCCTGGTGGTTTTCAGTTTATTTATATAAACTATTTTCTTAATTATCAGAATATAACGATATACTATGAGTCATAAGTTATTCATTTTGTGCGGTCCCATTAAACACGTACGACTTTACAACATACCTATCATGGGTTCTACCATCATGTGAACCGTCCCTTCGTAGCAAGGACTGACTGAGTCCAGAAAGCCTTTATAGGTCAGCAAGGCCGCGTAGGACGTTACGCCAAATAGAACAAAAAGAAGATGAAGGTCTTCATTTGAAATAATAATAAATTGCACAGTGAAGTAAGTGATATAAGTTTTAAGAAACACAAACGTCATACCAATTGTACTGGCTGTAGATTGATAAATGCATATCTAAAGTAAACCTTATTCTAGGCAAGGTTTCGAGAATCAAGAAACAGCTACAACTCATTGTGTGGCAAAATAGAAAAAAAAAAACAAAACAAAAAGACCAATGTTGATTTTGGGTCACATCTGTTCAACTCAGTTATAAATTTATCGCTCAATCTTGTGACGAGCACTAAATCAGAGGAGAACTTTTAATTAACTCTAGCAATAGCTGCCATCCAACTTTGGGTCAGTTTGCTTCCCATTTCAGTACAGAATAGGTTTGCAACGGAGCAAGAAAAACATGCATCGTACAAAAAAACATTTTTGCTCGAGACCTTGATACTGTTGACCGTCAAACGTTGCAAAATGTGTCAACCTATCAACTGATGCAGCTGAATCTCGTTCGCCTGAATCAGAATACCAAACCACCATTGGCTGTGGAAGAAGATGCTTTTTTCTACACTTTTTTCACATTCTAACCATTGCAGTCGTTGTTACGTTGGGCGACACAAAAGCACTATTAGATCTGTCGTTCTGCCGCTGCCTGTACCACGAGGCAGAAACGGACAGGAATCGAGGCATAAATAAATCTATTGCAAACCGCTTTCAGCCTCACATGAGAGTCGAACAAGGCCACGGGAAATATACGACGGGAACAGTTGCGAATGCGGTTAAATCTCTCGAATGATAGTTTATGTGCAATCGGTACAGTCCATTTGTTGTGCTCGGTTGGGGATGGTGGTTGTAAGGAACAGTCATATTTTAATAATTTGTGTTGTGTTTTGCAAAATTTGCCAATTGAAAATACGTAACGTGACTCAAATTTGTTCAAAATATAGGGAACTCTTTCATTGATCTCATGTAAAGATACCTCTATTACGCTATTCAAAACAAGAATAATTCACAATCCTTCACCATTTTTGTATTGCAAATAATGCAAAGCAGAGCACAAACGCGAACCGAAATAAAGCGAAGTAAATGGGGCCTCGAGGTTTTGGACGAGATCGGGCGACCAGGCCCCGGTCGGCTCAAAATCAGTTATAAATAAAAATCCACCGAAAGATAAATCTCTCAGAAGATTACCATAAATTTTGCCTCGCGTTGTTTAACGTCTCTGCACCGGGCGCTGGTGGTTTCGCTTGGAGTGCCGGTGTGTGTGTGTGTGTGAGAGTGTTTTTTCTCTCTATTTCTTCTCTTGTTGGTTCTATTGTGGCTGTCATCCATTATTCCTACCCAGCGGGATGGTTCAATCCCGACCAAACGCTTTTCCCTGCCGGGCACAAAATGGAGCCGGTGGATCGAACAGCGAACAAACATGACACGAGTTTCGATTTGATTCAATTCCGATCCCATTCGGAGCGCGTGGCAACGAAGTTTGCCCTTTTTTTCTAGGGGCCTAGTGTGTCTGGCTATGTGTGGGTCTGTTGATCCTGCAGGAAAAATCCCCAAACCTGCAAAACTGTTGTGATTGTGGTGTGGCAGGCAGAGCGTGGGTAAAGGTTTGATTGAAATTTGCCTAAGACCATTGCAAACGTTTGGCGGATTATCAGATGCGAGACGCCGCATAATAGTGTGTGTGTGTGTGTGGGTGGGAGTTTGTGGTATAAGCATATGGATTTCTTTTTGCCTTCGGTGGGAAAAGGAAGCCCTTTCGCAACGTTTTGGTTGCCGATAATCTGGCTCGGACGGAACCGGATGGGTTGAGCGGGTGGAGATTCAAGAAGTACACTCATAATTGATTGACTTCTAATCGTGGTTTTATCGTGGTGGACAGCTGCCAGCCGTCTTACCGGATTAGGGATTGAATTTATTGCCCTCGGAAACCCTTGGCTGGGATTATATCCAACACAGGGAAAGAGAGCAAGAGGGAGGAAAAAACACACTCACACAGTATCGCGTGCTAGGTGTTTACATAGAAGATTTGAAAGATTTGCATTTTAATGTCGATAAAGGGAGAAAGTTGAAGGGAGCTTTATTGGAAATACATGCCATAGAATAGGCATGCATAATTGCGATTGAGAATAATGTAGGATAAGCCAGAGCGAGAGATTGATTTGCTTTCTCATACCATTTGTAACACAGTGAAATTAAGATTTATTCAAAAAAAGTACAGCAAGGTTCTGCTTGCACTGGGCTGTACACAACACCTAAGAGGACTCCCTTAAGGACATTAAATTTTGTTGACCATGGTAAATAATTGGATGTTAGCACTTAGCACATTTATTTATGGATTATTTCATACTATTTCATATTAGGAGAGTAATAACTCGCAGCCATAACTTCGATTCGACTCCGGCTACTGTTAGTCAGATTCCGACTCTGTCAAAATCCGAACCACTTTTTCTGCTAGGAGTCGTTCGGAGTCGTCCGGAATCTTCCAGAAATGTTAAGAGTCGATCGTAGTCTACCGGAATCGGAGTTGGCCGAAGTCCGGTGCAATGGAGCCGTCCGGGGCAATGTGTTTGTGATCAGGAGTTTAGATGACTTCAACTCCAACCGATACCGGACGACTCGGACGACTCCGAACGACTCCGAATGACTCCGAACGACTCCGGATGACTGCGACTACCAATAACTCCAGACGACTCCGAACGACTCCAGACGACTCCAGATGACTTTTATTCCGGTCGACTCCGACCGATTCCGGAAGACTCCGATCGACTCCGGAAGACTCCTGACGACTACGTACGACTCGAATTCTGTTATTCAACGACTCCGGCCTACTCCGAAATACTCCGATTGACTCAAGAATTCTCTTGAAGACTTCAGACGACTCCAATTCCAACTCCAAAATAAGGATCAATCAGGGAGCGGTTTAAATGGGGTCTGAAAAGTCTGAATAAAGCTACTCAACTAAAGATTGTTAACAGGCGTAGAAACACTTTATGATATCGGTCATACCAAGAACTGTTGCTTGAACATAATTTACATCATTACATGCGTTAGCAATAGTGTCGTAGCATAGTGCTCATAAAATTAAGCAGCTCGGTTTATCTTTAAAATCCACATCCTGACGAACCCAAAATTATCCCACCCTTTTGGCACCATCGCGAGAAGCAATGCAGCTGCGTTGTTTTGATTTCAATGCTAAAATTAACCACATCAACCACATTGCACGGTTCACCTCCTACCGTGAAAGCCAATCCCATCCAAAGTCAAGGAAACCTTACTCTTCTAGAGTCTGTGTGTGTGTGTGGGTCTGCATCTCAAATTCAATAACACCACCGAAAATCCACTTACCATTTCTGGCGCGTGTCGGGGCGGGAAATGCAATTTACCCGAAAAGCTGGCACGACTGCACGAATGCGTCTTTGGTGCGATCCGTGATGCGTCTTTGCGTCAACAGTGGCACGCGTCCGGCAAGACCGGAAAACGTAGCACGGAGATTTGCCGAACGCATGGCAATCATGCGCTTCTCCTTATCCTGCTTTGGTCCTGGTAGGAGCATACGCTACTCACGAGCCCGGTGGGAGCAGTTATTCATAAATTTTAATTAATTTTCATTATCCTTTCAGCAGCGCCATGATAAGGCCTGGGATTGGAATGTACCGCTGACGTGCACACGTGGCTAAATTGTAGCCCGGGCCAGGTAAGCCCGGCTGACTTACGACGAGCAGGAATTGGTGTTTGTGAGTGTGTGGGTGTGTGACTTGCCGACCATTGCTAGGGCTTTCCGTACCGGTTGTGCATTACTAATGCAGCAGCGTATTGAAATCAAGTTTCTATGCATTTATTTATTCATTCGTGTTGCGCTCACCCTCGGCCCTGGTCGGCGGTCGCCATTGGGTTAGCATTGTTGCCCATCATCAACCATAGATGCAACCGGTGCATCCCAAAAGGCTGCTGCTAAGCTGCTCGTACGAGTGCAATCTTGAATCGGGGCAGCGTTTGTGGTAGTTGATGGATTATAGAAACCAGCGTGGAACGGGGAACAACAAACATGAAATCGCAGCCAATCGCACGGTACCGGTGTGAGTGTGTGCTGCAAAAGGATTCATTTTTCATTAAAATCCGCTCGATTCGTGATCATCTGGATGGTTGTGTGGCTGTCTTGCTTCTGCCTTTTTTCGTAATCCAAGCTCCAAACATCCGGTAATCCATCATTCATATGGCACCACTACCGCCCGAATCGGGTCTTTTCCCACGGGTGAAACCGACCATGTGGTCAAGTAGGTTTAGTTTGCGTTTTTCTTTTGTGTGTTTGTTTGTGTGTGTGTGTGATGAACGTTGAAATGGAGAACAGAAATATTTGTCCATTTTATGTTTACATTCAATTTTTCAACCGAGCTCACCGAACTAGAACGTAAATATTATCCGATCGGCTTTTAGTCTTTTTCCTTTTCTGATTTCGTTCCGTCGGCTTGGAATGAAAAAAGGGGAAAAGGAAACGAGTGCGTATCGAATGTTGCCATTTGTTCATGACAATGCAATTGGCATCGTTTTCGTTTGCTATCAATCGGTTGTTGGTTGGTAGTTTTCAGTATCAACAATCAACAATAAAACTTCCCCCTGTTACATCGACTCCTTATGACCCAATGTGACCTTATGGTCAAATGTGGTCAAATCAAACTCTCTTGATCCTTGGTTGATTAGGACCATTTCAATCAATTTAAGAGACAAGATCACACTTAATAATCGTTATGCTAGATTATGGAGCACAACTTGAAGCTATGTGAAATTGAATCATTGAAGAATCAACATATAGTAACAACATAATCATGTACAGATGAAAATAACATTATGAAAATGAATTCTCAGTTCCAGTTTTTGCGTTGATTTTATCGGTATCATTGTACATGATTACTGTATGTATCACGATGCTCATAACCAAGTGTGATACCCGCGCTCTGTTACCAAGTGTGATGAATGGAAAACTTTCTCTATATAAACGTTATTTATGTCACTGTGCTGTAGCGCACTGTTTGCTGCTACGTGTAGCGTTGCCGCAGAATCGGAGCGTTGTTTGAAGATGGGCTTTGCTCTTGTGCCGGACGGTAAACGTTAGCCGCTTACTTTGTATCATCCAGTGTGCGCGCAAATCCTTGATACCTCCGTCACACTGCTCGACGACGACGACGGTGTAATGTAAAGTTGTGGCAACGTTTCCGAGATATATCATTTTAATGGCTGTTGACAACGTTATGATCACCTGCATGATGGGTTAGCACGGTGTGCTGTTTGTTTTGTGACGGCAGCGAGAACGTTTGCGGTAGCTGTTTGTTAAAGCGATGGAACAAGGTTGGAAGTAAAGGAAGCTTTAAGCTTGCACCATAAACCAATTCAAACTTAAGTTCTGTTTAACTGAACTTTACTCTACATTTGTATCATTAGTATCGCAGCTTGAATGATTAATCAGAGCTGGCAAAACATGTGGAACAAATCGGTTATAAACATATAAAGCTGTAAATATATACGGCATCTTGGAACGTTCCACTAGATCACAGCGAAACAAAGAGCAGTTACAAAACTGATAATTAGACACAGCGACTTGCGTATACATATAGACTAAAATAAACGCCTTTAACTTGCTTGTTTTGTGGATGTGATACTACGATTGTTTTGAATATTCTGCCAAAATGAAAGAGCACAGGCTTGGAGAGCATTTGAACATTGTGCTGTCAGACAAATACATTGAAATTGATAAGCTTTTAAATTTCAGGGATACTAATCTTTACAAACACGTACACTTAGAAAGTTTACGACTAAATCTAAATCTTCATTTTAGTTGTTAGGGAATAACTAAGATTTCCGGGCTAACTGGAATGTTTATATAAAACATAACTTAAATGGAAAAGCTCCAGAATTCATACGTATATTTCCACCTTTCATGATTTTTGTATCAATCATCATTATTCTTATTAGAAGTATTTTGATATTTTTATTTTTCGAATTTAACATCTAGTCAATTACGAAATAAAAATGCTGAAAATCCTCGTAATAACATAAAACAACAACCTTGAATGATTCAAAATACTGTTATCTATATGAACTTTTTATTCACTCTGTTATAATATCTCAAAGCATTTATCAAAAAACAACAATTTATAAAAACCACATCGTTCAAGCTGATGCCATCTTGACGTTACATATTTGTAGATTACTACTTTGTTCACAGGACCGTGCTGTTAAAACAAACCACCCGTGACTCTCCATGCCTGAAATGGCTAGCTGAACTAGCAAAAGGTGCGCTGCAAATGCGTGTTTTCATTTTATTTTTCCACCACTGATAAGTTTACAGTTTGTGCTCCATTCGTGGATTACTTTACCACGGTGAAAGCACAATAAAACACCGAGATGGCGTGAAAAGTTTTCACGGTACGCTGAACCATCGCGGGCAGCGGGCGTACTTGATGAAGAAGATGATGAAGGTATAGTTTGTACGGGTGTTTTTTTTCTGTTTTTGTTTTGTTAACTGGCAGTAGGTACAGCAAAAACAGAAACAAAACAAAAACCCGTCGCTCGCTTTATTCCATCACGTTCACACTAGTTCTGCGTTCAGCGGGTAGCGAATCGGAAAACCTCAAAGCCGGACAAATGATGGCAAAGCGCAGTAAGTTTGCTGTTGTTTTTGTGAACGAATCAAAAGCAACGGGAATTGTTGCACGAAGACAAAGTGTGTGAAGGTAATGGAGTGACAGGAAAGTACAAGTAGTGTTACAGTTAGTTCAAATGATTTCACCTTACGCTTTCGGGATTTTGAAATAGTGCTAAAGGATTTGTTTTTTTTTACGGTTTGTTTTACTCTTGCAATGCTAGCGCTAGTTGTAAAGTTTAATTTATTTAAAAAACGATAATAATTATAAACAGGTGAATTTTGGTTTCAACCATACGACTGTTAGGAATGAAATTTTAAAGTGTTGTTCGTTAATTTATCTTGGAACGTCATGGTCACTCCTGAACACCTGGACACAAGTACTACAAACGTCTTGAAAGCCACAGCTTGATGAAGACTTTTTGTTGAGCTGACGCGTTGAAAGGGCCCCTTGTTATGCTTCGATTTCACTTGCCAAACACGGCTGTCCTTTAGACAATGTTGAGCTATTGCGTTCGTGGCGGGAAACAATCGAAACACCATCGATCCAACACGATCACCATGTGTCGCTAAGGACGGGAGATTAATTTGTCATAATACGATATGAATACTAATGCGCCTGGTGGTGGCACCACCGTATCATCCACGGACCAACAGTGCGTACAACAGTGTCAACTTCCAAATAACGTGCCACGAATACCCGTGCGGGCGCATCACACAGGATTAACGGTGACCGTGGCGTGGCGGTCTCGGTCCGACAAACTGCAATTGGTCCATCCGTGTCCTACACGTGTCCTACACTCACACACACACACAAAATGTGTCGGAGAGCGGGACAAACCACCAGGTAAAAAGTTACTACCACTTTAACACACGAAGCATCGGCTTACCGGTCGGACAGTTTGGACAGTTCACGTTTTGGCGTAGTTTTGGCGGCCAGTGAACGAGCTTAGCTGTCGCGCGGCCCGAACTGACCGGATGTAGTATAAATCGATCTCTGACCACATCCGTTCGCCATCGATTTTCCGCCATGGCTGGGAGGGATGTTTTTGGTATGTAGTAAGTTAGCAGCCGGTTCGCCGGTTGGGAGTGGGACAAATGGAATCTACTCGGTGGCGAGTAACGAAAAAAAAAAAACAACAGAAACGTCCATTTGAATATTCATCGAGAGTATTGGAGAATTTTGGATGGTATAGTGGGCTGCAGAATACAATGTCCCCGCAAGGGACAGGCTACATTCGTGCACTTGATGAGTGGTTTTTCAGGGTGCTGACATGCTTCGGTTTGGAAGTTATGTTCCGCTTCCGGGCAGTTCTTGGTTGTCATTGGGCATTGGTTTGGTTCGATTGTTAGTGGTACTTTCGTACTAGTTTGATTCCATTAGCCAACCGAGGGACCTTCGTATTCGACCGCACGGGTTCGATGGATTTACAGCAAACGTGAGAATAATTCACAATTTGCCAAACTACGAACCCTAACCACTGGGCAAGAGATAGTGAATGTGGGTTGCTAGAGGCATCGTACTGGATGTTGAAAGTTTTCCGTACTTTGTCAGTGGTTTGCATGTAGCCGGGGTTGGATATTGGATGATTGATGTTGTTCTTAGAATTGTGTGAAATAAAATAATGGTAATGTATCTTTCCATTGAAAGAGAATAAAGCGATATTAAGGGAAACAGTGAAATGAGTACTACATGGAAACCCCATTGGTAAGTTGTGGGCATAAACTAGAGATGTGCTCTGCGGGGCGCACCCACGCCAACGATCCGACTCCTGATATTGTCCCAATACACTTCCGACTCCTTCAAAACCGGATCCAATAGTTCTTCCTTCAGAGTTGTTCGGAGTCGGAGTTAGCCGAAGTCAGGCGGAATCAGAATCAATCTGGAGTCAGAGTCACCCGGTGTCGCCCAGAATTCGTCAGTGTTGGGTCGGCATTTCGCTCAGACTTCGATTCGGGATGAGGTAGACTCCAACCCCGAATGACTCCGACAACGGACGACTCAGACTCAATTTTCAGATGACTTCGTACGATTCTGGATGGCTCCGAAATACACTGGTTGGACCTATCTTCTGAGGTTGTTTCACATATTTTCGGAGTCATTTTTAAAGCCTTGAAGTCCAGATGAAATGAAAAGTCATTCTTAATTAGTCTAAAGGTTCAACAAAATTATCCTAAATTGATTAGCTAAAAAAAGCTTAAAAAGTTAAAAGGAAATCGAAATACCAAGAATTCCATCGATACTCTACCAAATAGTAATTGTAAGACTAAGGAAAATGGTTTGAACAAATGTAAGAAAACTTAATTGACTGCCTGATTTTAAGTAATAGGTTAAAAATTAGATATTTTAAGGCTTTTATGATAGCAAATTTTAAATTTATTGAAAGAATAGGATCATTCATTGTTTGCATTAATATCAAAATCATTCGCCAAACAAAGAGCAATAAGAAAGGTTTGAGCAAACAGAAGAAACTGATCTTCAAAAGAACACTAAACATAATCCTTTGTTCGACAAATGTTTCAATCAAAAGCAAACCCATTACACCACTCATAAATCAATCCCATAAATCAGCGTGTTATCATCATATCCATAAATCCGAACCAACCTTAAGAATCATTTTTAATATTCTTCCACTCTAGGGGTTCACTTTCCGCCACTTGGGCGATATAAAATCACCCAATTACTTGGCGAGCGGAATTTTATAACTTTGAAAGTAAAAAAACATGGTTATGCTCCTTTCTCTCTGCCACCATGGGATTCATTTCACTTTGATGTGTTTTTTTCTTCGACCCTTCCCCCTTCTTGTCTCTGCATTTCACTCGATTGTCTTACCATAAATTTTGCTCCCAAACGATGCTGTACGATCCTTTAGCTTTTAATTGCCACTTGGAGGTGGTGGTGGTTCCGCCGGGCGCCGGCGTCCGTATCATCGTTTGCGTTTGAGAAAATGATTTTCTCAATGCCACTGGCCACTGTGTGGTTCCTTTGCCACACCCGCCAACACAAAAGGCGCGATGTTTAAAAGTGTAAAATTTCGTATTAATTAGTCATTAAGTCGTATCATTAAAACCGTTAAATCTCTTCACCGGCCGGCCGAGCGTGGTTTCCCCCGTTGGTGGCCGTTTAGCGGTGAGAAATTTGTCAAGTATTCGATTTGGTCATCGGGCAAGCGATTAACACGGCCCTTCTGCGGGGAGAGGTGGTTTTGGTCCCCCCCCCCCCCCTTAGGTTTCCCACGATCTGAGCAACTGAACCGGAGAGCACGGCCCTCGCCAAAAGGGGCGTGAAAATGATGTTGTTAATGAAATTTACGGTTCTCGCTTTCGTTTCAGTGCTGCCGCGCCGTTTTAGGACATTCGCTCGCTTTCATTTCCGATGTGTCCGGGTTGAGCACTCCCCGCTATTCCACTGTTTTGCTCCATGGGGAAATCTGGAAAAACAGTTTTTCTACCCGTCGTGTGCTGTGTGTGTGTGTGAGCTGTGCTGCAGACGGATGAGAAGTTGTCCATTGACGAAGTTTTTCTTGCTCGCTGCTGGGGCGTAAAGGCTGTTCCTCCTTCCCATCCAACCGCCTCCGACTTCCTTTGGCCTAGTTTTTGGGGCCGGCCCGCTTCTCCGTAAAAAGGTACTAAACAAATGCAATCAGCATAATTCACTTTATCCAAGGCGCGTACCGTCCTCGGGCACTGGCAGCCCAGCGCTGAAGGTGGAATTGTTTTTCTCCACCCACAATGATGCCATTTTTTTCTTCTTCTTCTCTTACTCACTCTGAGCTTGCTGGGAGTCAGTGTACGGGGTGGATGGTGAAGCGGGAATGGTGACGCAAAACTGATGGCCTGATTTTGGGAATTTAATGTTTGGCACGGTGAGCTTATTTCTCTCGCTCTCGCTGGCCAGCAGCTTCGATTTGATAGGGGTGTGGAAAGCGATTTGGAAGGTGCGTGGTAGGGTGTGTGTGTGCGCGTGCCGGTAGTGGGGCTAGAATTTTGTGGAACAGCAGTTTGGGGGCCGAACAGCACGCTCTCGAAACTCTTACATCGATGATGATTGCTGTGCTGCAGGTTCTGGAATGCGAGCGTTCTGAAAATGCTGCTGAGTTCTGAGAAGTAAAAACAGCGGCGCTCGGAAAAAAATCATGTCTTTTGTTGTTCAACAACCGGTCGAACTTTACTGGGGGAATGTTTTATGAGTTTGAAAATGTTGGTGCATTTTTAGTTTTTTTGTTTTTGCTTTCCAAAGGGCTTAATTGAAGCGGAGTTTTTGGTTGTAAAATTATGCCTTTGGCATGTACAGGTGAGATTTATGGTTTGTGGAACAAACGTAAATAACGCTTTCTCTACTTCAACATGAAATATTCAATTTTAATTAGGTTAAATTGTATGAAATTAATGCTATTAAAACTAAATTTTATTTAACGCATATCAATGGTTGAAGAACATTAAACCTTTGTATGCGTTCATGGAATGTTCTAGAACACAAAATCGTGTTTATGTCGATTATAAAGAAGCGCGTGTGTGTGAAGATTTTATGATAACTTTTGCCTTAATTTGGCGTTGCCATTAAATTCACAAACAGTGCGTTTTGATATATTAACGTGGTCAGTGGTCAATGATATGTGTATGTTCCAATTGTAGTGAACGAGTATGATTTAGATGTTCCGTGGCATTTAAGCGTAGCTCTACTTTCTTAGTTTTTGAAAAGGGAACGAACACAATAACTTTTGATCAATAGGAAACATGCGTAGTACTTGTATGAATTGAGAATGAAACGTAACCCTGATTATTTTAACAATTATTTTATAAAAGTCTGGCTCCTTCTGGGTACAAAAGGAAACATTTTACAATTTACAGGATTTACCAGTCCAATAAACAACTGTCCACTTGTTTATAACAGTAGTCGTTTTGAATAGACACCGCTTTTTATCACTTGCTCACACGTCAGACGGTGTAAGCTACTCCGTCCTATTAAAGTGGACACAATTTTCGCTTTCGATTGCACAGCTGTCAGATTCGGAGATTACTCTGTTCCAGAAACTTATTGCAAAACGAGACTAGATGGACACTACATGGTGCTAATGAACCGCTCCTTGCCTCGGCTCGACAATTTAATCTATGGTCTGAACATTTCGACTGTAACATAACTACTGATACTTTCAAACGAAACTTGCTTTTAATTTTTAACTCTGGTGACGGCACAACCCGATAGAGTTAGAGATAGGGTAGAATCAATATTATATTTCAGTTGTCTCAGAAAAATTAAGCAAGACGAATATGGGTACAAATAAATAAATAAAATGATCATTATAATTGGTTGTTGGCAGTCAATACTTGCTTGTACGGCTTGAATATCAGTGACTTCTTGTTTAGCAATAGCTGGATGGTCAGTTTTACGTATGGAGGGACATGGTCTCATTCAGAGCTTAATCCTACGACGGACGTGATATTAAGTCTTGCTAGAACTAGATCGATTTAATAAATACTCTTACCACTATTATGGTCTGATTCTTGTGTTGGCCATGCTTTACAACGCTACGGAACTTAATCGTTATTATTTTTATGTTACTTAATGGACGCTCCTAGATTGTGACTCATTCGTGGAACCTTTTCACATAACATTTAGCTTTTTTGGGAGTAGAAGTAGTACAAAAATGATATTTCTCATTTTTTGTTTAACACTTTTAGATAAGCTTCTGCAATAACGAGCACGAACCTCCTTCATACCTCTAAATTGCACTTTAAGTCGCGCCCGTCAGTGCAACAACTGATGCCAGGTGCAATCTAAATCCATTTGTTAGACTTTCGAATACCGGTGGGTGCAAACAACCTCCCAACTGCCAATACTGCCAGCGCTCAACCGTTGGTCGGTTTCGCCCGTTGAAAGGTGGAACATTGCTTCGTTTACACCGTTCTCTTGTGGTGCGCTTATCGAAACGCCCGCCTTCTAGCTCGCGTGGTGGCCGCGCTAGTGTGCGCGAACTAGTATACAAAACCGTTCAGCGCTAATTTACATTCCGGCAGCATATATCATGTACAGTTGACGTAAAAACCTCATAAATATGTTTATCGCCTGACTTGCGTCCCGCTCGACCGTAGGAGCTTGTCTGTAAAGGGGTAGCCTCCACCGTTAAAGAAGCTTTCCCGCCCTTCCCTTGCAGTTAGCATCGCAGGTAGCAGTGTAGCTTTTGTACCTTTTGGAGCGGCGCTCACCGGAAGGGCAAAAACCCGCCCCTACGCAGTACAAGACGTGAAGGATGTTGCGGATAAATCCTTCCGTCCGCATAATGCCAACTAAAAGGTACCGCGTGTTCCGTGAGCACGTCGAGGAGTGTTGATTTAATGCAAATACCAGATATTTACTCAAGCAACCAGCGTTTTCCGGCGGTACTGGGGCAAATAAAGGCAAGGAACCCGCAGCACCGAACAGAGGGTCCGGGAGGTTTCGCCTCACCCCGTCCGCGCCGTACCCCTGTTCAGGGAAAGCACCGTGCTGCGTTACCGTGGCAGCTTCCGGAGTTTTCTGGCGGTTCCGTGCGTATTATGCATTGCGGCAGGGTGATAATATGCCTAACAAGCTGTGGGTTCGCTTCCACCCCGAAAAAGGGAAATGGTGCAGCGCGGCTAATATTTACCGTAGCGCCTTGGGGAACCGAACCGCTTTGCCGCGGGAACGCGGGTGGGCGGCGGATGTAGCGCAGAAATTTTGCTCGCTATAATGAGCACAGAAAACGCACTTCACTAGAATGGAATGGAATAAAAGGAATCGTTTGAGCTGTCGGTGTTGGTTGCTGTGGCGAGGTAGCTATGCTGACTGGTTGTGGCATTTCTTAGACGAAGGGATTGTGCGAAAGTTGTGTTTGAAGAAGTCTTACCTGTTGTTCGCAAACCATCCATCATGGGTGAAAGTAACATGGGTGGGTGGGTGGTGGAGGCGGAAGGGGATGTAAGGGGGTTGTATATGCTCAGACAAGTTTTGCCTTTTGCCTTAGAAAAGCAACAATGCACAATTTAGTGGGAGAGGAGCTTTTCGAATTGAAAAGAATACCCTCGCTGTATTGTACCACACAATATGGTAAAAACCTTTCAGTATTAGTAAATTAAGTTGAATTCATATTCAAATAACGTGACATACACTTTAAGTAAAATGTGAAAATACCTAGAAACTCAAGTAATTAAAGCTTAATGAAACTTAACCCTTGACTTTGCTGAAGACAGGCTTTATAATTGACATATTGACATTTCTGTATAGAACTAATTTTAGAATTTTAGAATAAAATATCAAGTTTAGTTACATAGGTTAGAAAGATTCTTTTTTAGTCAAAAAGTAAAAGGAACATAAAACTTAGCACTCGTGTTCAAATAAATAAACAAAAAAGTTTAACAACAACGTTCATTATGAAAAAATAAAATAAAATTGAAGTGATTATAATGAGCTTTTGTTAATTCATGTTTTGATTGAAACTTACTGCTTCTTCTTATAAACGACGGAGATTATTAATTGACGGAGATTTTACAGTGGTTTTAACTTGATTTCGCAGACTTAGCAATGTTTAATGCAACCGCAACATTCAACAGGACAACGGCAACAGTTGTTTTCGGAACGTCATCATGCTTAAGACAACCTTCGCACTTGATACTACCAGAGCGATACACAATATCACAATTACAGTGTTGCGGATTCAAGCAAGTATTTGACGACATGTGTTAAACGGATTCAGTTTAATTTACAGCATGCAAAACTGGTTGTTTACAAGTCTTAGAGAAAAAATCAACAATATTTTTTCACATTAATTTACAACTATAAGAGACGAACACTTTACCTAATTATGTACTTTCGATTTTCAGATGTGTGCTGAAATTTCGGCTCTTTGGATTAAACTATGGAAGAGGTAATTTATTTAATTCGTACGTAAAAACCTGCTTCAAGTTGTATTGAACATTTTAGAAATAATAAATTATCTTTATCCTATGCAAGTTTTTGCCGCTTCTATTCAAATAATAGGCATTGAAACGTGTAAGTTGTATAATCTACGCACGTAGCAATACGGCCTTTTTGGACCGCTTCTCCTGGATAACAAAAATAATCTAAACATGCAACTGCACGGAGCTGCACTATGGCTGGACGATAAAATAGTTGCAATTTACAATCCTCCATGGTACGAACCGTCAGAATCAGATACATGGACACATTTATGGCATTACAAAACGAAAGTCAACTAAATTACGATGTCTGGTGGTAAATATGAATCGACCACATACGGTGATCAACGCACCCGTGGGAATGTGCGTGTATGTGTGTGTGTGTGGTAAACGACCAGGTTGACACTGGAAAATGGGCAAATTTTATAAAACCTGTCCCACCGGAAGCTTCGCAGCCACACACACTTTGGACAACCCTGCACTGGGGACCTTCAATTACATCGGCCAACTGCGGGTCCCGTATGAGCGGACCCCCGGTTTGACTACGAAAAGGTGGTAACACGAAGGCTGGCCAGGGCCGGGTATCGGGTACGCTTCCAGATAAATTCCCATCGAAACTGCACTCTAATCGAATCGGAGCTGCTGGAGCGGGCTTGTACGCGCTCGTGCAGGATTAAATACGTACCGGCTATAAATTCATTAGGAAAACAATGTAGCGCATGCTTACCGATCGGCCTGTACCGATCGAGGGCTGGGAAACAATGGCGAAGTGGCCAGCCGAACGGGACGGCGGTCGATGAGGGATGGCGGCGATGGCGGCGCAAGTGGAGATGCGATGCGTGAATGCACTCTTCTGATTGCACTGACCAAACTGGGCAATGTTGGCATAATAAATTTACTCAAGGAATTAAACTTCAATTATTAGAAACGTGCAGGCAGGCGTGCAATAATGCTCGGGTACGGTATTCTGCACGAGTCTGCCGGGCTTCCATTGCCACTGGTTGCAGGTTGCCGGTGGATTGCTGTGCGGTAGTGAGGTGTTAGCACGGTGGCTTAGCATCGGGGGTTCCGGCACACGTGCTGTGCAGGCGCACGGCAGAAAGTGCTGATGAGTGCGTTACAGACTGGAGACTGGGTATATGTAAGGCATTTGGACATGGAAATGCAAATGGACTCATGAAGGTGTTTTGAAAATAAATTTCTAAAATGTTAATGTTGTTGTTCTAAATGTTAATGTTTAAAGTTGAGATCCTTAAAGAATTGCTGAAAGGCAAGCATTTAACGACGGTATAAAATGTTTGAAAAACACTGAACAATTCAGCAGTATTAAAGCCATCTGAATAAGAGCATCACATTATTGATGAGTAAATCAAACTACTAGCGACAAGTGATCAATTTGATTATTTTATTTCACATCACATGCGATGTCTGATATGTTATGCATGTCTTACGAACAAAATCGGTACTGTTTGTTTTAGTTTCGGCTACATGTTTGATGAATCCATTAAATGATCAGCCAATGATCAGCATTAACTCCACGTACAGTTTGTTTGTAACGAATTGAGTTTGCACGAATTGAGTAATTGCAATTGGGATTAGTTTAACACCTGTTTCCAGCTATACAGTTGAATCTTGTGCCATTTGCTTTGAAATGCGTACCTCTACTCTCGAATGCGGCAGTAACAAAATGCGACGTTACTGCAACGATCCTTTGGTAAGTTTTTCCCTCCATCCGTCTATGGTAACTTCAGTGACAGGTTCAATCCTCGAATGTACCGGTCCCTAGCAATGACGGACTATTGGGCTGTGTGATACATAATGTCTGGGATCCATTTTAGGTCAACATAACCGCGAAGGTTGTGAAGTCATGAATAATATAAATCGCTCATTTGTAATTAAAAAAACATAAATAAAGAACACTTCACACATGTTATTTTGCGTTGCGTTACAAAAGTTTAACTCATCCTCTTCCTCATGTAAAAAATTGTAACGTTTACCGACACAAGCTCCCTCCCCTATCAGCGTTACGTAATTGATGGATGATGCCTAAGCTTTAATCTTTATTTTCGTGAAAATTATCACTCTACGGATAACGTCTTAGAACAGATGTTTCACAAAATAGGTAGTATAGTAGTCAAAGGTAAACGTAACAAAAAGCATGCTCATCATGATTTAAGTGCCTAAAAATTCAAATTTGTTGCAATTTAAAGCTTTACAAATGTTTTGTTCGTCGAAAAAGTATGATTGAAAGTTTAAAGCTTAGTAAAAGATTATTTCTAAATGAACTTATGGTATATCTATAGAGAAAACAGTGGTTGTTTAGCACGTGCATGTAGCATTGCCTAAAATTTTTTGTAACAAGGTAACGCATTCAAGCTGACTAGAAGTAACAAAAGTTCCTTTATGAAAAATTACATACCATGCGCACAAAAACCCTTGTTTAGCTAAATTGTGGATGAAAGCACGCTGATGTGGAGAACCATACCATGTGCCCTTTCGCTACCCTAAATAAACTTTAGCCACAACAAGTGTCCGGTGGCCCCACAAAAAAAGGCATGCACCCTTATCCCTTACCGTACTCACCTGACCGCTTGTCAGTATAGCATAAGAAGACCAATCATGTACTCTTGTGGTTCACTCTCCCAAAGAATAAAAAGTGCTTACTAATCACCACGAGAGCCATGTTCCGGCACGGCCTACATGAAGCATATTATTCATTTCAAGAGCTTACGGCAGGCGGGAACACCCTCCGTAGGTAGGACGGTAATGAGTGTGTACCTGCATTAATTTAACATTTCTTTGTATATTTCAGCTCACTCATCATGTTCTAATTTTTGTTGGTGGCTTTGCAGTATTTTTCGCGAGCTGACGATAAGAAATCATCACTCTCAGCATACATGCTATGAACAGACGTTTCCTTTTCTCCTTCCAAAACAAACACGCTTGATTTACCTTATCTCATCATTGCTAGCAACGCAGTAGGGCAAATGAATATCACCTTTATGAAAGGGTCTCTTGCAGATGGGGCATGAATAATTTTGCTGATTGAATGAATGGAGCGTAAAATAGCAAAACCAAGACAGCAAACGAAAAACTAAAAAAAAAAAAACTTTCACATTTCCATTCCGTACAAAACGGTACTCCCGACCATTTGGCAAGGTGTGGTGGTGGTGCAATAGTTTGTCCATTTTCTGTTTGAGCCATGCTCATCCTCAAACATCGTGCAGGGTGGTCAGCGAACGAAAATTTGCGGTCGACGATCAAAACTAATGACCGGGTGGAGGCGCACGGTGTGTGTGTGCGCTGCGTGCGATGGAGACGCCCGGTGGTTGGTGTCGTCGCGGTCAAAAGAAATGCACCGCACAGCTCTGCCATTTTTTGTTATGCTCCTGCTGCTGCTGCTGCTCCTATTGGTGTGCCTGTATTCGTGTACAATTTTCTGCACAGCGTCATGAATTGCAAAGTGGTTTGAAGAAACAACTTTTCCTCCGGGCGTCTATTTCTCCGGGGTTACAGGCGCGTTTCGGAGGTTTTCCTGGGCCGGGCTTCCTTAAGGAACGAAGGGGGGGAGCCAGAGCACGGGGCGTGTGCCATTTTTTATCCGTTTTTGTTCTGTCGATGGTTTGCTCGAGAGGAAAAGGAAGACATAAACGTAAATATCGCATCACAGTAGGATACCGGAACGTCTACCGTTTCGTTTAAGCAGTGGTGGTCGTGCAGCACCGAGCGTCGGGAAAAAGGCTTACAAAGAGAAAAAACCACATTTTTCCCGTTTTATTCCGCCGCTGTTTGTGAGGCTGGTCACTGGGGGGAGGAAGCGGTTTGCACAGAAAGCTACGGGCGCATCCTGTACGACGTGGTCGCACTCGATTAGTGCGGAAGTTCCGGTTTGGTGAAGGTTAAACGAGATGCGAATAATGGCCGGCGCATTGCATTTTATGAGATGCAGTTTCGTTTTGGGGTTACCAACCCCACACTGCCAAACCGCTGTGTTGTGCCTTGTTCCTCTTCTTGCATTGCTGCCCCGACGGACATTCATGTTGGTTGGTTTTGAAGTTAAGCTGAATATGTATTTATTCGTTGCATCGGCATAATAAGGTACAGAACGGGCAAGGTTCTGTCCGGTGGCCAACGTTTCGTTATGCAGCGCAAAAAAACGTACAAAGAAGCGAGCCACTATGATAGCTCAAACTTGCGTTGGCAGTTCGCAATGCCACGGCCCACGGGACAGAGCGAACCGAAGTACATTCATCCATTGCAAGCCAAAGTAATTTCACTGGGAAGCCACAACAAAAATCAACAACGATGAAATTAAATGATATCACTTGAAGTTCTTTATCGTTTGATATCATCGTTCGTTTGAGCTAGTGCTCCATAAAGGGAGACAAACGAGATGGTAAACTGAAGCAACGATATGATTCTTATTTCTTCCTCTCCTCCTCCTCCTCCTCCGAACGCCATTGAAAGCGTGACCTTCGACTGGTGGATTGGCAAACTCACTGTACGGTCTTCTTGCCAGCCGACACAGAACGACAGAAATTTCAATTATTTTGGCCGGAAATAGGAAATAATGAAGCAATCTATCTGTCACCAGGCAATCGACCGAATAGAATATTGTCCACGCGAGCAGCACAACAACAAAAAATGACACCACCGTACAACACATTCCGTGCTGTGAGGGGGAAACAATAGAAGTAGTGAAATGGTTTCTTCCCGCGATGGCCAGACGGACGCGCGGTCGGTTGGAGAAAGTTTATTTTTATCACTGTACGTGGCCGCTAATAATAAAGTGATGCGGTGCTTCCGGTGGTTTATTTCGGTTCGGTCGGTTTATCGCCTCGCACAGTGACAGGACATCGCGTGTGTGTGTGTTTGTAGTGTGTTATCTGTATGCTGTCGTTTAAGAAATTGGAATTGTCCGCTGTTCGAACGAGGACGTTGGACAGCGACGCCTTTCCTTCCCCATAATCGTTCGCTAACCCAAACGATAAACGGTTCGAAGCGGAAAGGAGAGCGAACGATAATGCGTTTCATGCAGCGGATGTAGTTGTTATCAGGGGGCCGATTGTTTTGGGAGCTGTGCTGGTGCCTGCTGGGTCGGGGCGGAGAGGGCATTACTGTCGGCGTGCTGTAAGACGGTGATATGTAGTATCGCGGCACACGTACAACACAATCAAAATAGTAATTTATGTTTTCACACGTTCTTTATTTCCATTGGGCTGGGTGGGGAAGGAAATTTGTGAGATCATGTTGCGGAACCGCTGTTGGTTACACGTTACACAAGTCAACGGCGAGATCCTTATGGCAAGAGAATGTAATTGAATTACATGGATGTTTTATGTAGTTTAAGTATGTTTAGCTGTGTTTTTGTAAGCGTTTCCCATAATTTATGATTTTGAAATAAGACGCGGAGAATGAAATACCAAAGAAATGTAATAAAAAAGAGGAAACTGATTTCAGTCAGTGAAATAAGAATTATACGCAAGGTAATGATTTCAAAGTCCTTCCGATCGTCAATGACTATTCAGTGTTCAGAGTTCTGTCCAAGCATTTTAGCTGTTTCTTTTTGTCCTTTCCTCCTTATGCTCTGCTCTATCTCTATCCTTAATATTGTTTATTTTTCAGAATTTCGTTCCATAGTCTTCTGCGGAAAATTGTTAGTTCTTGTTCTGATATTTTATATTTATTTGTTTAGTTTTATTAAACTGTAATGTGTCAAAGTTTTCTTTTATTTAGGTGTAAAATTTCATTTGTTAGGTAGGCAGTAACTTGCCAGATAACTTAAACCTTAATTAAGAACTGAATAAATAAATAAATTAAATTATTACATTCAATGATAATTAATTAAATAAAAAATATTTTATTCCTCACTTATTTCATTAAATTTATGATTTGTTTATTTAATGTGTATATAAATAAATGGTAAAAAGGAATAGAAATCAAAGTAAAATATAAAGAATCTAATTGGATAATCTAACCGTAGAATAAATCTATATCGACGAAAAAGAAGTGTTTTGTATAACCAGCCAAAACTTGTTACATATTTAGTTTTCTATTATGTTTATTAATGTAACGCAAAACGAAAGAAAAATCAAAACAGATAGCGAACAGCGATGCAAATATATTGTTCCAGCATACAGTCTGAAAAAGAACTGAGTGTTTTTCTCTTTTTTTTCTTATAAAATTCCGACTCATCGTTGTTTTTGTTCAGCCTTTTAATTATGCCATCTTGATGTACACGAAGCCAAGAAACCCCCAAAAAAAGTTGTACAATAATAAGCGAAACGATTGATATCTATTACTGCGTGCAACAAAACGGTACCCAAACGGTACACCTAGACAGATGGATGGGCTTCGAAAAATCCCCAAATTGGGTGTTTTAAATTAATAGCAACCAGGTAATAAATGCTTCCGGCAAAACCCGGCCAAATGTTACATTTCACCATTCATTGGCGCTGTTTGGTGGTTTTGTATCGCTTTCCATTACGGGACGCTACCCGGTTACGCTGCCGGATCGGAACGGTATGCTTGCATTTAGATAAAAGCTGGCCAGGGCTCTTTCTGCTGGAAGGCCTTCTTTTGCTGGTAGGCCTCTTTTAGAGGCTGCACACGCTCTGCTAGAGTTGTGTCTTCTTCTCCCCTGCCCATTCGGTGCACGATTCACAGTTCGCCTCTCCTCACAACAGTGCACACGAAAAAGCCTTCACCGATTGGGGTAGTAACATCATTTGCAGAGCGGTGATAAATTACCCTCTACTTTCTAGGCTATTTAGGGTGAGTTATGGGCTCGCAGTTGAAATCGTTTGTAAATTAGGCGTTGAAAGGCTGTGTGCCCGTTGGCCGGCCGTGCTGGGTTCGGTTTTAATGTTCGCACATTTTCGCCTCGCTGGCTCGATGTTCGAGCGATGGGCTGTGTTTTGGTGGAGAGAGTACAGTTTTCTACCATCAGCATCGGATAAATGGAATACGAGTGGCTTATTCGACTGCTGGATACAGTGAGCAGGACCGATGGTACAAGGGGAATAGAGATAGAAGAATAAATGAATACATAAATTTGTTCATTCCAATCCACACACACACTCACACAAAGTACACAAAGTCACCGAGTGATACTGTGTTTGAAGTTGAGTGCTTTTAAAGGTAGCTTTGTGTTCCGTGAAAGTCCCTACGTTGTGATATTTTTACTTTTTTTTACACGAAATAATCAGTCGGTTGTTCTTTGTTGGCAAGTAAGTTCACTTCTTTATTCACACACCATTTATGTGTGCTTCGCTTTTCTTCGGCTCGTGACAAGTGCCACAAAAAGGCGGTTCCCCTTTCACAGCGGTAGCTCCCTAGACCCACAAGAATGACAAAACGTCAGCTGCCATAATCCGGCACTGTGGTAGAACCGCAGGTCATTTCAGATCGAACATACCGGCCACCTTGAAACACTCAGTTTTCAATCCATTCTTTGATTACTGCATTCTAACGGACAGATTTTAGATACTGCTCGCTTCACAATACCGGATGCCGTACGAAGTGTTGCAACTCGGGAAATTCCATCAGCTCCAGGGTGTATTTCGACGACACGTGCCAATGGCCATTGAACTGCTGGAAGCTGCTCATCCTTCAGAATAACTATATCTCCGACAGATAATTGCTTAGATTGCTTAGCTGACCGATGCAAAACAGTAAGATTTTTCAGATAATCCTGTTTCCAGTGTATCCAGAAGTTTTGCGTGTACCGCTGAAGGAGTTGGTATCTTCCCAGACGATTCATAGGCACCTCTTTCAAGTCAGGTTCGAGAATAACCTTCAAATTGTTTGTAATGAGAAAGTGCGCTGGAGTTAATGCCGTCAAATCATTGGGATCTTCAGAAAGCGGAACTAATGGTCGCGAGTTCATGCAACCTTCTATTTTTACTAAAACAGTAGTCATTTCCTCCGATGATAAACGCGATGATCCTAGTTGACGAATCAAATGGGTTTTGGCTACCTTCACCGCCGCTTCCCAAAGGCCTCCGAAATTTGGGGCGCGTGGGGGTATCAAATGCCATTGTATCTCTTCTTTTGCCAAATGTTTTGCTATTTTGCTATCTGCAGAATCGTTGAACAGCATTTTGTAGATCTGATGAAGTTCATTTTTGGCACCAATAAAATTGGTACCATTGTCTGAATAAATGTGCTTTGGTTTACCCCGCCGATAAACAAAGCGATCAAGTGCCATCAGAAACGAATTTGTGCTCAAATCTCCGACTAATTCCAAATGTACTGCTTTCGTACTCATGCAGACAAATACACAAATGTAGCACTTATTTGGTGCGGCCTTGCGGTGTGTTGGCCTCAAATACAAAGGTCCACAATAATCTAGACCCGTACAACTGAACACCTCGTTAACTGTAACACGTTCTGCTGGTAGTTGCCCTTCAGGTTGAATTATAGGTTTTGGATTTGCTCTACAACATCGAAAACAATTTCGTATGACCTTACGTACAGCTCTTTTTCCATTGATTGGCCAAATCTCATCTCGAACTGCGTTAAGAGTTGATGATATTCCTCCATGCATTGCTTTTACATGTTTGTCCATGATGAGGAGTTGAGTAAATGGATGGAATCCAGGAAGAACTATTTGATGCTTAATATTATAATTCAAATCAGAATTTCTGAGCCGGCCACCAACGCGGATTATTCCCTCATTATCTATAAACGGGTTTAAAAGCTTCAACGTTGAACTTCGTGCAACAGGAATCCCTTTGTGGATTTTATGAAGATCGTTGGTAAATTCTTCAGCTTGCACAAGTTTTACAAGTCGCTTTTTAGCATCAGCAAGTTCCTTTACCGTCAATGCACTATTGCTTATTCTTGGTTGCAGACGACGAGCATTATGAACAAAACGAAAACAATATGCAACCACGTCGATTAGCTTCTGGTATGACCCATATCTTGTAAATATTTCATTTTTTTCTTGTATTTGCGTTGTTAAAACGATATTCGATCTTATTTCGTCTGTTGTAATTTGACCTGTTCTCTCTTTTTGTTGGGGCCAATTCTCCTTTCTCTCTGATAACCATTGTGGACCTTGTTTCCACAATTGATTGTTGATGAGCTGATGCGGTAAAACTCCGCGTGAAATAAGGTCAGCTGGATTTTCTTGTCCAGATACATGTTGCCAAACAGCATCTCGAATTGCTTGGATCTCAGCAACTCGGTTTGCTACGAATGTTTTCCAAGTCTTTGATTCAGCATTTAGCCAATCTAGCACCACGGTAGAATCGGTCCAAAATCGATGAGCAACGAACTTAATCTCCATTGCAGCCATTACCTTCTCATGCAATCGAGCTCCTAATAATGCACCGCAAAGTTCAAGTCTAGGAATCGTCAATGCCTTCAGTGGAGCCACTCTCGATTTTGATGCTAGCAAATTAACATGAATGCTTCCATCCTCAGCCTCAGACCGAATATAGATGCACGCGCCATATGCAAGCTCTGACGCGTCTGTGAAACAATGTATTTCTGCTTGCCGATATTGATGAGCGAAAGCGAATCTAGGGATACGAAAATCTTTAAGTTCTGGTAATTCTGCTCGAAATCTAATCCAATTCCTTTGAATGTCCTCAGGCACCGTATCATCCCAACTCAACTTCAAACGCCAGAGCGATTGCATCAAAACTTTGGCTGTAATAATTACAGGTGAAATCAATCCCAATGGATCATACAGTTGAGCAATCATTGATAGTATGCTACGCATGGTGTCTCTCTCTGATTTCGTAGTAATAGAAATGTTGAACTGGAACGTATCAATTTCTGGTTCCCAACATATACCAAGCGTACTAATTGTCTCCTTGTCGTCGAACCTTAACGATGATTTTGTTGCCAATTGTTCAGCGGGAACGTCAGATAAAACGGCTAATGAATTCGAACACCATTTTCGAAAAGTAAAACCGCCTCTCTGCGCCAGTGCACTCAATTCCTCACGTAGCTGTATAGCTCCATCAACACTATTTGACCCAGCAATAAGGTCATCCACGTACAGTTGTTTTTTCAGCGTATCCTTGGCAGTAGGAAACGCGTCACCCTCATCTTCAGCCAACTGCTGAAGTGTTCTTGTAGCTAAGAAAGATGAAGGAGCCAAACCGTATGTTACTGTGCGCAACTCATACGCCTGAATGGGCTGGTTATCGTCAAACCTCCACCATATTCTCTGTAACGGTCGATCCTCCGGATGCACAAGTACCTGACGATACATTTTTTCCAAGTCCGCAACTAGCGCGACCTGAAATTTACGAAAACGGATTATTAAGCTCAAAAGATCATCTTGGATGACTGGTCCAACCAATAGCGCATCATTCAGAGAGTGTCCTGTGCTAGTTGGTGCTGACCCATCAAATACCACTCTCATTTTAGTCGTGGAACTTGTCTCCTTAAACACAGGGTGATGTGGAAGGTAGCAGCAGGTTGCTGCATCCAGGTTGTCAGGCGACACAGGAACCATATGACCGAGTTGTATGTACTCCAACATAAACTCATTGTACTGCTGACGAAGTTGTGAGTTAGCAAATAACTTACGTTCTAATCCAGCAAACCTCTTAAGTGATGTCGTTTCTGATTTTCCAATCATGGTAGAATGTTGCTGATGTTTAGGCAGTTTCACGATATATCTGCCTGTTTCGTCTCGTGATACCGTTTGCTCATAATAAGCTTCGCATCTCTGCTCATCCGCCGAGAAATGCGAAAAATGCAGCTCTTCGATCTTCCAAAACCGCTCAAGTTGATCGCTAATGTTTTCCGACGATAACATAACATGACACTGAGCTGCTTGTTGCTGAATTATAGCTTCTTCTCGGAGCACTTCACCTGTTACCACCCAACCGAACACTGTTTCAACTAACAATGGACCATGTTCACTAAGTTTGAGCCGGCCTTCCCTCAGAAACGTGTAGAAATGCGATGCACCGATTAGCATATCCACTCGTCCAGACTGATGGAATTCTGGGTCTGCGAGCGCCAACCCAGCAGGTAATTTCCAACATGAAGTGGAGAAAGATGTGGCTGGAGTGTTTGCTGTTACCTTGCTCAAAACCAAGAAATTTAGTTTCAGAGCAAATTCACTAAATCTGGAACGGATTTCCACCTTCATTTCACATGACGCCTGAGTCGTCGTTCCATCCACACCTGTAATGGGTACATGGGTACGCATACGCGGCAAGCACAAAAGCTGACTCAATCGCTCACTTATCGCATTGGGCTGCGCACCGTTATCCAACAACGCACGTACTGGATGTTGCGTACCATTTGCGTCAACTACAAACAACACCACCGTTGTCAGCATAACATTAGAATATGAGCTTCGGTCAGTAGAGTTGCACTGCATTGGAATATTAGCAAGCACCATCGTACTAACAGAACCCACCGAATCATCTGCTATTACACTATCGCTTCGTTCAGCATGCAGCAAGGTATGATGCCGTTTGCCACACGTTTGACACCCATACCTTGACGTACAACTGGTTACAAAATGGCTGCCCTGCAAGCAATTCCAACACAATTTGTGCTGCCTCACAACTTGCTGGCGCTTCTTTGCATCGAATTCATTGAAACGCCGACAATTCACTATTGTATGCCCCTGCTTTCCACACACACAACACACATATCCACTTTTTTCTCGGCCGCTGCAGCAGTGTTCACACTCACTTTTACACGCGGTTGTCGCTTACTCGTTTCACCCGTATCGTTAGCAAGCGTTTCCAACAAACGCACACGCTTACGCAGAAACTCAACCATGTCACTGTATGTGTAACTTTTATCCGCTTGTGCTTCTTCCCACGCCGCAAGAGAAGCACTATCCAATTTCTCACTAAGAAGCTCAACAAGGAATGAGCTAAGATGTTTTATTGGTTCACCGAGTTGTTCTAACACCAATGTGTGTCGCTGGAAATCATCTACAGTGCGTCGCAATAAATCTAGATTGCTATTGATAATCTTCGGTAGCCTCAAAATGGCTTGGATATGACGTTTCTTAAGCAAATGTTTATTGCCATAGCGGTCTACCAACATTTGCCATGCAATTTTGTAATTCTCATCTGTAGTGAGAATTGGCTCAATTAGCCGTGCTGCCTCACCTTTGAGCGCAGCTTTCAAATAATGTAGCTTTTGCACACCAGAAAGCTCATCTGATTTATCAATCAGGGACACAAACGTGTCATGAAATGGTAACCAATCATTAAAATCACCTCCAAACTCAGGCAATTGTATTACTGGTAATTTCATTTGGGACACAATGGGTACCGGTTTAACGTCGCTGACTATTGGATTAGACGATGGCTTCAGCCGTAGCAGATTGGATCTAACACTCATGTATAGCTCCTCCATTTCTGCACGCGTCTTTTCATTTTCAGCGTTGTCTCCCTCAAGGGTTAGCTTGTCTAACTCTTCTTGAACTTCTTCAAAACCATACCACACTTTCTCGAGCCTCTCGAGCCTTGTGGTCACCTCATGAATCTTGTCCACAGTGTACGTTTGTACGAATAAATCGATTCGCCGCATCGAATCTATAATGTTTTTTCTTTTTTGCTCTTTGCCACGAATTTTGTCTTCTCGCGCCGTCGCCATTGTTACACTTGCGTTAAACACACTGTTTAATACGTTGCACACGCGCACACGCACACAAAATCCTAGCCAGCTCCAAGCACACACTCACACGCACACAGCAAAGAACAAGCGAGAACTTTTGCACTAATTATGATTACCACAATTGAACCGATAATCAGGCACTTATCCTGGTCACGGCACCAAAATGTTCCGTGAAAGTCCCTACGTTGTGATATTTTTACTTTTTTTTACACGAAATAATCAGTCGGTTGTTCTTTGTTGGCAAGTAAGTTCACTTCTTTATTCACACACCATTTATGTGTGCTTCGCTTTTCTTCGGCTCGTGACAAGTGCCACAAAAAGGCGGTTCCCCTTTCACAGCGGTAGCTCCCTAGACCCACAAGAATGACAAAACGTCAGCTGCCATAATCCGGCACTGTGGTAGAACCGCAGGTCATTTCAGATCGAACACTTTGTGTGCAAACAATGCTTCCCGTTTGTAGAACAAGAAGTGGGCCTTTTCATGTAAATTCAATTGTTTACTGGTTTTCGAGTGTGTATGATTTGGTTTGGCTCTGTTCCGCGTGTCGCAACCGAATAACAATTACTGGACTTCGAGACAGAACTAGATATTTCATACGTTGAACTAATTAAATTTTAATCTTTAGTCTACCGTTGTATTTATTTAGTTAAAATTTGGACATTTTTGTCCTCGGTTTTTTTATCGGATTTTGAAGTGTCCTAGATGCAAAATAAGCTCCACTTCCGTTCCCGCTCACAACCACAACTCCATTTTCAGTAGAAAACATTGTCTAGTTGACTTATTGATTGTCGGTTTGAGCGGGAATTTCTGATTTGCGCTCGTCCTCCGCTCAATTGAATTAAAATTTGCCCGGAACTTCTTGATTAGCAATCAACCACTCGACGTGGTGAGTTGTGCCATTTCGCTAAAAGAGATCGTTGTTCTTCCAGCTGGGCTGGGTGGTTTATTTAGCATACATTTCATTTACAATTTAAATACACCCTCCAGGCGAAACGAAACTTAGGCACGGCAGGCCGCAAGAAACGACACGACAAGTGCCGCCAACGTAGCCAATCATATGGCTCGACGCGTTCAACGAGACAACACCGGAGTGCCGGAGAGCGGAGTAGCAAGGAAGGAAAGAAGCGTAACAATTTCATTGCGGTAAACAGGCAAGTTTGCTAGCATAATTGGCATAATATTCACCGATACGTTTCGGGTGGTGGTGGTGGTGGTGGTGGTGGTGGTGGTGGTGGTGGTGGTGGTCTGACGATAATGATGCTGAGGTAAAACCCATCCACAGTAACGACGGTGCGGTGGTACCGTGTCGATTCGCTTACCAATCAAAAGGAAGTGTGTGTACGCGGGCTGATTGAAGCCGGGTTCGAATGTAAAACGGCACACTGGTGTCGATAATTTCTCCCCATCGCAGTCCCTTCCATACCGAAAGGAGTGGAAAGAATGGCCTCAGCAGAAGCCCAAATACGCCTAGCAAGCTATGGAGGAAAAGGGAAAATGTGGCTTGCGTCTGTTGCGGTTCGGGAATGATATCTTTATTGCCTCGGTTCCGGGGTTCGTTATGGGCCGACGGAACTATCATCTCGTTTTCGTAAACATCCGCCACGCTCTGGGGCGGCCTGAAATCAGCGACATCATCAGCATGGCATGGCCACCAGTCCGTGATTTCATCACAGGCAAGTGTTAATGTCACGTCTCTCAGTCGGGCGTGTCGGGCGGTGTTGTAGCTTGAACGTTCATGCCGACCGACAGACAGACACAGACAGATTGGCAACGGCAACACGTACATGCGAATTGTAACAGCGGGTTCGCGGAATCGCGTGTCATTTACATACGCTTTCAATACACCCATCGATTATGGGCGTAGAATGGTATCGAAATTAGCAATGAATGCACTTAACCTTGTGCAGAAAGCTTCCTGTTGTGTTGTGCTCAGCCTCTGCTGCGATGCTATTGATTTTGAGTGTGTATTTCGAGTGGATGAGAGCATTCCATTGGATAGTATGGATGGGTGGTTTGCGCTTCTGTTCGCGGAAAGTTGTCATTTGTGCGCTGTAATGTTTGCTATGATCGCAATGCATTGGGTCTATGAAAGGCCTATGAAGCGACGTAGTCGATCAACCGAAAACATAGTTGGGTTTGTTTGACGTTCAATATTTAGATTAAGGTACTTAAAAGTATTTGCATTAAGAAACCTATAAACTTTCATTGAAATTAAAAGTATAACCACAAGTATATGTAATTAACTACAAAACCTGTGTTTAACAGGATCTCTGGAAGATCTCTGGTGTTCGTTTAATTAATTATCTTTATATGAGATGAATGTAGAGTTCTTCAAGCTCAAACATAATTCAATCGTTTACGCCTATTACCTAAACCACCATCAGCTAGCTCGTAAATATGTCATCCGGGACCTTGGAACGCAACTCGTACATAGACAAGGCCAATCGTAAATTCATACTAAAGATTCATACTAAAGTCTTCAGTGATCCACTTCGCTTAAGAGCTATCTGCTCATCATTGGTACTCTATAGGTTTGAGTAAACTATATGTAAACTATGGACATAAAGAATAAAATTGAATTAAAATAAGTTATTGTTGAATTGAACATAAGCCCATTGAATCGAACAGCAATAAATAATATGCTAACAAAAGCAAGTAGATAATCAATGGTTAAAGTGAAAGTAAAACAGTGCTGAAAAGCTCAACATGTTGTGAGTCAGACAAGTAAAATGAGAATAAAAATAAGGAGGAAAACTAATAGCACTAGTTATTTTTAAAGCTTGGTCTAACATTTCTTATGCTGTCAATGGAATAAACTCAAATCAATAAATAGTGCAGACATTCTTGCCGCAAGAGTTGGTTTCATTAAACTTCGAACAGGTTGATGGTCGCAATAAATACCAATTCTCGTAATGTTGCTGATTGTTATTAGATTATTTAATTCGAACGATTAAAGACATTAAATCATCGTGTTATCGGCTAGCTACAAAGCATACCTCTTGGTCTTTACAGTGCCTTCCGTCACCTCGATAGGCTTACACATCCATCAAGTTCACTCAACCGCCGATAATAGACAGATTGTGTGCAAGCGTTCAATCGGCTCAACCACTCTGCACTCTCCCTTGAAGTGTTACGTCTCGGATGTCGAATCCGAATGACCACTTTAACCCGCCCTAATAGCACCCGGATTCCCGGGGTATGGTCATTGCTTTTCCACGAGCATTCGCCGGAAACGTCGGTCCGGTAACGAGGCGTAAAGCATTCGAACGCTTCGTGCGACCGTGCGCGTTACTGAGAGCCTGTAGTCTCACACTGTTGCTGCGGCTCTTTGCGGCCGATACAATCATCCAAACCCTTACAGAGTGTGGGGCGAAACGCTATCGTATCGCTTTGCGAGGTGTCCGGAGGATGAGGGTGAGCCGTATTTACCCAAAACCGTACCGCTCACGCACACACACACTCACATCCGGAGGTGCAAAACACTCGTCAAATTAATCGAATCATTCGCACTCGATGAGCGGCAAACTCAGCCACAGCGAGAGCGATCGTGCGTTAATGTCCAAATGGAAGAAACTCCCAACCAACTCCAAGATTACAAACAGCACCGGCACTGGTCCGGGCTCGAGATCACAATTCTCTGAAGCAGCTCATGGGGGTGACTATGACTATGACGCCTATCGGTCTTATTTGAATCGTAAATACTTGACCGCTATTAGACCCTGCTCGATGTTTTGTCTACCGGCTTCCAGCTCAACTTCTGGACACTGTCAATAGACGAAGTGAAAGACTGAGCACACAGGCACACCCACAAACAAAACCGGAAAGAATCTCGACAAACTCCTGAACGCTTGAGGAAGAGGGAGAGCAGCAAGACCTGATATGACTACAGTTGCGCAAGCAAAAGATTTTGATAGAGTGTCGGACGAGCAAGTCGACCGATGGACAAGATGTCATTAGGAAGTGTGATCTTATTTAATTATTTCGTTTCACGAGCGGCAAGTTCAACAGAAGTCATCAGCAAACGAGGCGTTCGAATAATTCTGGGTGGGTGGGTTGGGATGGGTGGAAAGAACTGAGCCCGATGCTTAGCTCAAGTGTGAACACGATAAGGATAAGGCAGTTGTACCAGCCGCTCCACCTCGTTAGAAGCTAGAAGGTGGAAGAGTTTTACCAAAGTAAGCTAGGTTGGTTGGCCATAAAAGCAATGGAGGCTTGTCGAAACGGACACAGAAGCAATGGTAGACAACCGAACATGCTAGTATCGTATCGGTTAGTGCAAAGAAACTACACCGGAACCAGTGCCGGTGTGGGTAAGCGAAGGTGGTGGTGGCGGTGTGTTAAGTAAACAGAACCTCATTCAACCCTCATTCGCACCGTTGTACCGTTGTGGTATGGAGGAGCATTTTCTTTTACCTCCTTTCGGTTCCGTCTTGTGCACGACACTTCTTACGAGATGAGAAGGATGTATGTGTGACTGTGACTGTGGAAGGTGGTGGTATAACTTTTGCATTTGATTATTGAAGCAGCATGTATGTGTGTGAGAGAGAATTATAGTTGGTAGCTTGAAATGAAACGAATTGACCGAAACATTGACCATCCAGATCCGGAGAGGGTTGCCGGCAGCAGCAGCAAGGACGTATAAGAAGGACGTTGATGTCACTACGTCTACTTGAATGGTCCATTGATGGATGCAAAGACACTGAGTGCAACGGAGCGCAATCGAGCTTCCGGGAAACGGCAGTCAGTTCCGAAAGGATTGTTCGTTTCTGGTAAAGTTGATTGGCAAATGTTTGCACAAAAAGGTGATTCATAAGCTCATTTGTTTGGATGTACTGTTGACAGTAGCTGCTCGTGCAGGCTCGGTCCAAAAAGCACAGGTCACTTGCGAGTGTTATAATGCGATTTACAAATAGGGTTTCGCAAAGTTTTACCATTGAAACGTTCAGCAGCAAAGGCGGCTGGCAAACGGTATTGAACGCAAAGATATCGTAGTACAGTTTGTTGGTTGGTTAGTTTACGCCGTACCAATGACACAGTCTTCTTTGTACAGCCGTTGGTCATTTTAGCTCTGAGGTTGATCACCTTCCCGCACGATCCACCCTGTCCATCATGGCTTATCACAACACAGAGTGGAATCGTGTTCACCACCAGCCAGCCTTTTCCAACCGCCGCTATGCCCTAAATGTCCAATAAATTTGGTGGTGCAATTTTCCGCTGCCATGAATGCACGTTCGTGTGATGGCATAAATTTTAATCTTCCTCCAAAATGACCTCATCAGCGTTGCGGTGGTTTTGTGTGTGTGTGTGTGGATGTGCTGTCGCAACAGTTGAATGCACCGGTGGGTTGACTTCAATCACAGGCAAACCCTTGCGTGCCTTTGACTTTATTAGTTGACGTATCGAGGGGCGAAGAAGAAAGAGGGAAAGAGTGGCGCTTGAAGCTGTAGTAAAACCATGCAATTTCACCCCGAATATATCCGTGGAAATCAGGTTTATCATCGGGGAAAAAAGCGGAGCCGCTCAGTTGGTGCACACCAGTTGAAGCACACACGCCATTTTACGGTCAGCAGCGTGTGATGAGTATCTTTTGACTATTTGAATTAACAAGCGGCAGCCTAGAAGCGTGCGCCGAACGAACCCCTCCCTTCGCCTGAACACGGTGATGGGAAGTTATTTATGCGCTGCCCGTTTATCAACACATCAATCGGGTGGGGGAATAGGTTTTTCGTGGAGGTTTTCGCGATGCTGCGCTCTGGTGGAGGAAGATTTCGTTTCGGTTTTGATGCGTAGGAATAAAATTTATGGAAATTTTACGGCCAGTGCAAAGGGACTGCTGCTTGGGTACATCTAGAATACGTAGGATGGTCGGGCTATTTTCAGCAACGCATTTCCGGTTATTTGTCCATCAACGTAGTGATGGGTGGGAGTCAGTTTTGGCCGCTAACGTTGCATAATTAAACAACTTCTGAAATGTGTATGCATATAAGTTCAACATCATCTTTTGATGAACAAGGATTAGCAACGAATGTATACTTTTTCATAAAGATTTGAACATTTTACGACTGAAAAAATCTCGCTCAAGAATGAACATGTTAATATCATCCTAGGTTTCAATCAATCTAAGTATTGCTGCATTATTTGTTATTATGTCCCGGTTACAGGGTTATGAAACGAATTTTTAAGGATTCCACATTCTCTGAGATGTACGCAGATTCAAATAAGGAACTGATGATGAACCGATACCGGTTCCGGAACTGATCATGAATCTATACTGGTTCTGGATCGATCTAGAACTCATAACGATCCTGAAACTTCATATGAATCCAAACTTTTCCTGCAGCTCATACTAAATTCATACTAGTCCTGGAACTGATCATAAAATCCATTACAGTCTAAGAACCGAGTATGGAACTGATCATGAACCGTTGCTGTGTAATGTGATGATCGTACATACGTCACAACTGGACGTCGGTTACCGTCGCAAAACTAGCACGCCCAGATGATCATAGAAACCTGGAAGGGGCTTTCCTTACTAGAAACGCTGGAGTTTAGAAGCCTTACCTTGGCTGGAGGGACATAGCTAAACTCTTTAAATGAGAAGTTGATTGATGTAGGAAGGGCATAGTCCTATGCTGACAGTCCAAACGAATCTGACTTGCCATGGTCGGAGTTGGTTTTATTTTTACTCAAAAGATGTGATGGGTTTCGCACATTTGGTTCTGAGTTGTATGTTGGAAAGTTATTGTAAGTAAGTTACGTTTGTCTTTTGTTTTACTGGTCTTAAAATTGATGTAGTACCCATACTTCTCCACGAGCTAATAAAGGACTCATGCCAGTCTTTTACCAGATAATGAACTTATACCGATTCAGGAACCAATTCTGAACTGCTACCAATCCGTTAACGATCCCATATCGGTCCTCAATCATACCGATCATGAACCCATATGAATTAACACCGAACTTAAAACTTACTACGAATCCGAAACAGTTCTGAACTCATACCAGTCCTGGAACCGCTCATGGAAAAGAATGCCTTACGGGTCATGGAAAAAAATCTGTAACCCATAACGGTACTAATAATGATCATGAACCCATACCGGACCTAGAACTAATACTGAAGCTTTATCTGCCCTAAAATAGCCCTCAAGGTAATTCTGGATTATTTCCGGACTCGGAACCAAACTTGAGGCGGTACAGTTTTAATGCCAATCGAGTAACTGATTCTGTTGTACGACAGCCCATACTCGGCAGTTCATGCGCAGCATGGGAATAGCGTAGGAATTAGAGAAAGAAATAGCTCAATTTGTCTAGGGATGAAGATGATGATAATTTACGGTTTGAAGCTGGTTCCATTAAACCTTTCGAATGCTGGTTCAAACCATAACCGTTCTACGCTTGGCTTCGTTGATCTCTTACTACAGCCAAGTACATGCAGGGGCTGTACCTTTAGTTTATCAACAATCATACCAATGTTATTCGATGTGTGACGCCAAAATAGCAACTTTCACCACAAAATAATCATGCTGGAGCTGTAATTGATACATCACAATTCCAAACCTTGTAAGCAACATGCTACACTGCAACTACCCTTTAAATCAACCCGGCAGTGTTGAGCGTTCTTTGTTTCGTAAAATCAAAAACCATAACCTTCGCTGCAACATTTCCCAAATTGCACAGCTTAATGCAACATCTTGCACCACCACCCAAATAAGCCAGCCCGGGCAACAGTGCGCCCACACAGTGCAGGCCCGTTGTTAATTTATTCGACTCAATTGACGAAAGTGTCTCCCCGGGTTGCGCACTGCAGCGCGCCATCAACGACCTCCTCCCGTTTCTTTCCCACACAACTCCAAGCGCAGCTCACAATGGGCAGTTAATCAACGGGCATCCGGGTGGGCTATGCCGGGTGGAGCCCTGAACACGGAACAATGGATTATCCCGCCGGCCGTGCTTTATGTGGCGATTATCAAGATCCGCTGGTTTATGATTCGCCGGCCGACCGGAAGCGGAAGGCTGTACAATTGTATCTTTCCTTGCAATCGCCCGCCCGGCTCGCAAATGGGTGCGATTGCTTCTTTTGTGATGGAAAAGCGTCCCGGGAAAAGCACACTGAGCGGATGTGGAACGGGAGCAAGGGAGGAAGTAAGGTTAATGTTCAGGACGCCGGGTCATTACTTCAGCGAATGTCATCTAGCTTCCTTTTTGCTGGGACGAGGGGGATGGGCAGTGCCCGGCACGAGGCTTTCCCAGCGCAAGGAACAGCTGTGCGTGCGGAAGTGGAATCATGTTGTGAACGTTTATCAGTCTTCCGGGATGTTGTTGTCGACGTTTTTTTTGTTGTTTTGTTTTGTTTTGTTTTTGCCGTGTTGTTCCTCTTTGCTTTGTGGGTAAATTTACGGCCATTGTTCATGTTTGAAATAATCGAGTGGTGCTATTGATAATTTTAATTGCTCATTAGTCTTATCCACTGTTTCCTTTTGTGCTTTACCGCACACTGCTTACCTGTCCCGATGGAAGTAATGCTCTCCCTCCGTTTCTCTCTTTCTCTCTTTCTCTCTCTGTCTTTATTGTAGCTGCTTTTCTTTCTATTTTCCGCTGATGCTGTTTGTTGCGCAAAGCGCAGTGGTTGCAGAAGGATCTGGACATACGATCGGAGAAGGATTTGCGTCCGGACAGAAAGTCATGTTTCTGCGAGACCTTTGCGCGCGGGATAATGAAGAGAAACAGTAGTGTACGAGCCGAGCGGAGCATGGAGAAAGGAAATAAAAATCCCAATGGCCGCCGGGCGGGCCCAAGCGTGCAATGCAAAGCAATAAAACCCACGTGCTTTTAATGGTGGTTGCTATCGCTACGCGTCGTCGTCGTCACTGCTGCCCTCGGATGCGGTTTTCATTGCATCATTGCAACCTCTCTTGCAGGGAGTTTGCCGCCCGCTTTGCTACAACAGTCGTTGTGTTTTTTTACAGTGATTTTGCTTGCTTCCTCCCCTATCATTGTGGCGCTAGTGTTCTTTTCAATTAAAAGTGTCCATTTATTTTGCCATGAACCATTGAGCGCACCCGTCACAGGGTTGCGCTTTTTTCCTTCTTGCCACATTAAAACAGACTAAAAGAGATTTCCCGACCAGGGTGTATTATGTTGGCACAATCGTTGCTCATCAGCTGGAAAGGGGAAGAGTAGGACCCTTCAACACTTTTTATTCCTTTCTAATGTTCTTAAGGGTACGAGTTTTGCTTTGGCATAGTTGTTGAAGTTTAATTGTTCTTATTTATAGAAACACAGCATGTTGTTACTCATTTTATTGCCAATCAACCAGTTGTTTCAGTTCAGAAAAATCAGTTCACCTCAAAGAACCTATCGCGTCTTACGAAGCAGGGACTATAAAGTACCTATATAGTACCGGTACTCACATACGCCTCTGAGACGTGGACACTATCGAAATCTGACTAAACCCTGTCAGTCACATTCGAGAGGAAGATTCTCAGAAGGATACTTGACCCCGCATGTGTGGAAGGAAAATGGAGAAGCCACTGTAATGACGAGCTATACGACATGTACGGCGACTTTAGCTGTCGTGCAGCGTATCAAGCTCGCTAGGCTCCGGTGGGCTGTTGTTGTTAGTATAGTTTAGAGAGGCTTTGACTCCTGCGGAGTTCTTTTGCCTAAATCCGGTGGGCTGGCCATATTGTACGCATGGAAACGGACAAGGATCGAGGAAGCATGGTAGGCCCAAACTGAGATGGCAAGACCGGATTCGTCCGCCATTAAGACCGGAATTACAAACTGGCAGACGAAGGCGCAAGACCGTGAGCGGTGTCGGACATTCCTGAGGCAGACCAAGACCGCAAATCGGTTGTAACGCCGAATAAGTAAGTAAGTAAGTTTAACATTATAAAAACACTACCAAAAACCATGTAATTTGATTTTGATGATGATTTTTGTGAAATAAATAATAAATCATAAATTCCCAATTAATTGAAAATCCATCCCAAGTGCTTTTAATGGTGTTAACTGTCGGTACTCAAAATTTGTAAAAAAAAAACGATTGACTTACTGTCGAAAATTGATGCCTTAAAGTTAATAATAATGCGCACCATGGAAAATTGTTCAAAAATAATAAAAAAAATACTATGCATTTGAGGCAAAAATTGTGATACGCCCTAAAAAAAATGCCTTAGGGTTGCCTTAGACCTTGCGAGAAAGCGAACTTGAAATTTTCGGCTTTTTTTGCTATTATTCATTTAATATTTATCAAAATATGGCTTATAGTTCACCAAAAGTAAGGATATTAAATTTTCCAACTATTTAGAATATAAAACATACAGAATTAATCAATTAAATACTTTTCCTTGTGATTTCTCGCTAATCATTATTTCAATTAATTATCAATTCACTGTGGCTCTAACGTTGGCTTTTAAAACAAAGATAGGTAAGTCAAATCCAAAATTTAGTGACAACGACTGTAAAACCCTTCGCTAAATACACTTTGAGCATTGGAATGTATCCCTCCTGTGAGATAAAACTCAAATATAGGGTGTCCATTTTGTTCCGCATGCTCAATTTGACCGGCTTTTCCCCTTGTTTTACTCCTTTTTACTGTAAATTGCTTTTAAACGATTGTTGATGCCACAAAGTGGTTTGACTGAACGAAGAAGAAAGATTTGGCTTAACATTTCCATAAAATTCATTTTGTTTCAACAAACTCACTGTAATGTTAAAATATTCCCGCATTTGCACTATTCATTTTCCCTCATTTTCCCTGCTCCTTTACAAAATCAGGACACCGTTTTCATAACAAGTGTGCGACAACTGCTGCTTCGCTTCCTCCATCGAGCGCATAAAAATACAAGGTAAACAGAATCGGACACAAAATTCGCGCACGAAACGATCTAACTTTAATAATGTTTTTAATGAGAAAAAGTTACCATCGATGTGCCCGGCTTCCGTTCCCTTACGCCAGCGCGAAAGAGGTAGAAAGCAAAACAGCACAACAAAACCGGGTCAAAAGAATGTTAAAGTGGCGCGCGGGAGTTTTTTTTGTTTTTTCGTTCGTTCTTCATCCACCCTTAGCACGGGATTTAACACCTTCTGCTCTAACCCTGCCGCAGTCCTGCAGGCAACGAACGGGGCTTCGCTTCGCGCATTGCTGTGGCCGAAAACGGGGAAAAAGTTTAAATATTTCCGTTTGTTGTTTATAATATAAATTTTAATTTGGTTTCCTTCCGCTCTCGTGCTTCTGATGGGTGATGGGAAAGCGTCCAAAGGAATGAGGGGGTGTCAGGAAGCACTTGACTGATGGTTAGCTATGTGAAGGTTGTCAAGGACTTGCTAGTTGATTTGGGGGAATGTTATGCCACCGATGAAGCGCAAAATTGCGTCGCAGAAAGAAAAAAAGCTCCGTGTTTCGTTAGCAAAGTTCCACTAATTTTCATTCAACCGATTGCAATTCATTTGAAAGTGAGGCGAAAAGTGCATGCATTGGGCTCATTTCCACTGCACTTGGGACGCTTCGGAAAGGCGTGCGCCCACGGATGGATTAAAACTCCAAATCGTACCGATCGGGTTGGCTAGGGTGGGCAAAGAAAATTGCAGAAAATAATCCACTCGTGAAGGTGGCTTGCAGGAGGTAGTTGATATAAATAGAAAAAAAACATTCACCGTTCTGTTCCGGGCGAAGTGGCACGAAACGGCAGCGGGAAATGAGGTTTTTAATTACTGGCACAAATTTCGCCCTCTCTCTAAACACTTTGCTGGATGGAAAGAAGGAGCGACACGAAGAAGATGGTAGCGCTAAAATGGAAAAGGAATTAGATTCCCTTCCATCATTTCGACCCTAGTCTCCGCGATGGATCCGTTTCCTGTGCTGATAGCGTTCGCTGGACGGTGGAAGCACTTCATTCCGTTTTAATTGTTGCGATGTTAACAGAACATGCTGCTACATCGCTCCCTATCGTGTTGAGTGGAGTAAGACATACCGCGCACTACTGGCTGTGACTGCTTTCGCTTGGTGAATCCCTAGCATCTGAGGATTTCGTTCATTATGCTAGCTCCATTTTTCATTTTGTTTTACATTTCAAAACCCCCACAACAATACAAAAAACATTTTTTCCTGCCACAGCTGAGTGCGCTCGATGCAGTTTAGTGCCCGCGACACAATAGGGATAAGTGTATTGATTCGGCTTCACAACGTTCACAATGCCGAGCGCACTTCATTTCCGTTCGAGTTTTGGGTTGGGTTTGGGATCGATGAAAGAAAGGGAGCTCAAACAAACGGTGGAAGCGTACGCCCCGTCGCCGGAAACCGTAAATACATGCTTCACGGAAGCGTTCTGCCACCCTGGACGGTCGTACGACGGTGTGAGATTTTGGGTTTCACTGTGCAAAAATAGCCAATAAGAAAGAAGGGTCCTCGATCGAAGTGCTGCACACTTCGTTCAATGAGCCAATGCTTGTGACTGTTTTTGTGTGGAAGCATTCTTCGGTATTCTTTAGCATTCCGGGAACAGGTAAGAATGCGTTGGGTGTGAGCATGAGTAGTGCATGAGCAGTGGTGGCCCATTGTTGGTCCATTGGCTTCGAGACGTACGGCTATTCTTTAGTTCGGTACAAAAAAGCACGAAACGGTTCCCAAGCCACTCTCATCACCATCAAAGGGCACTGTAAGACAAAGACCAATACCAATTGGACTTCAATGCAACCGTTGTGCATCGGGAACGGGAAGCTGCTCAGGATGCAGGAAGTGCACGGTTTCTTTCGGATATGCTTGATAAAGGTGCGAGACAAAAGCCCCGTGTGGGTGAAATGAAGATACGAGCGTGCAGGGTGAATATCAAAAGAATGCTTATTGATTTATTGCTAGCTTGAGTGCTGTGCGAAGTCGTGCGAAAGTTTACGACAAAGGTGAAAAGACGGGGCCATAGGTGCATCGTTAGCCTTTTGTATGGTGGGTTTTGTGTGCTTCGGATCTAGAATCTCTCCTCGGTTATGTGCTGCTTGCGAGTGTGGTGCGTGTCATCCTTACTGGCCGGTACCATCGAGTTGAACTGGATGAAGATGATCAGGTACGTAACCATGCCGGCAACGAGCTACCAAAAAAATAGAAGTATTAAAAAACAATAAACTTTAAACTATCTCCGCTCTGTCATCTACAAACCCCCGAGAGCATGTTGTAGTTGATAGTAAAGAAACCAAACGCCGAGAAGCGAACGCTCGAGATCAGGTTCGGGAACCAAATCGACGAGTGTTGCGCCACCTGGCTGTGCTTCATGGAAAGCTTCGACAGGTAGGACATCAGCAGCTTCGATTCGCTCTCCACCTGCTCGCAGATGTACGGCAGGGCGACGATCGCGATCACATTGTACAGAATGATTCCACCCGACAGGACGAGCGTTTCAATCGACAGGCCTTGATCACCCTTGGCCGTAAGATGCAGATAGCAGTAGTACGATTGGATCGTCGTGACCGAGAACAGTGCGGTGTAGACGGTCAGGAAGAGTGGGCCAAAGTACGACTCAATCTTCTGCCCGAGATCGATCGTGCGCGAAACGATCGCCAGAACCTGCAGGTCGTCCGATATTTCACGCCGCCCCACGGAGTGCAGTTCCTCACCGACAGCCGACTCCTCGTCCAGCTTTACCATCGTCGCGAAGCTGATGATCGTTTGACGCGCCGGTGCAAAGATGTGCCCCTGCCGGTAGTACTGCTCGACCAGCGTGTTTAGCCGGCGGAACCGCGCATGCAGCCAGTAGATCAGCACGTACGCGTGCAGAAATGCCATCGCGTAGATGATGAACGGCAGCTGGTGGGACAGCCAGTACCAAACCTCAACCGTAGTGAGCTGCACGAACGACACAAACCCATCGTAGACGGTGAGCGACATTAGGGCCAGCAGCACCACACCGTACCGGAGCAGAAACGACACGCGCTTGTAGCCCGCCACCTCGTGCACGTTGTAGCTGCTCAGCTCGCGATCGATCAGCAAAAAGCCGTCCAGTATCGAGCCGAGCTCGTCCGCCTTCAGCTGCGGCACGACCCAGGCCACCGTCAGTGCGATCGTGTTCATCAGGAACTGGATGTGGTTGGCAATGCCGGTGATCAGGGCCGTCCGGCGCTCGATGAAGAACGTCTCGAACAGCGCGATCCAGGCGACGACCACCAGCAGCAGCACGATCAGCATCATCCAGCGCGTGTTGCGCACCCGGTACCGATCCTTCTGCCTGTCCATCAGGCCCGGCGTCAGGGCAAACAGTCGAAAGCACTTGAACGCGAAATGGAACAGCTGCTCGAACTCCTGCTCGCCGACCGGGGTCGCTTGCAGCGCTGGGCCCGGTTTGGACGGTGGGGCCAGGTTCAGGATGGACACCTTGCGCTTATTAATCCACTTCGACATGATGATCCACCGAGTGCACGGACGGTTCTGTACGTACCGAACATCCCGGGCGGTAGTTTTGTGCCACAAACAATGCGGGGCCCGAAAGTTTTACCTCTTGCAAGGGAATAATGGGACGGTATTGTGCAATTTTTGTGCGGAACTTTTGTGCTCCACAGCACTGCCCACCCATTCCCAGCTGGGTTGAATTGTTGGTGATGTGATTACCCAACGCCTCAATGGCGCAGAGAAGTTCCTTTTCTGTTTTTTTGTTTTGTTTTGCTTGTGGGTGCTTTCATTCGGCGGTTCGTTTATTACGCCGAGTTCGAGCTCGAATCGATTTTCAGCGGCAAAGCAAAGTCCCCGGCCGGTGCTAAAGGAGAAAGTTTTTCGGTTATCAATGAGGCAAGAAATATTTTACTCCACTCCCCGTTTCATGCCCCGGGACAGTGTAATGGATGCATTTGATTTCGGGTGATTGTGCTCGCCGGTTGTGCTGATGATTTCGTTTGGTGGTTTTCGGTCCGTCGGTTGCCAAGGAAAGATGCTAAAAATCGACCACTAATGGAAGTGGTTTGGAATGGGTGAGCTAGATCATCGCCGCTGCAGAGGACCTTCCATCCACGTTCCTCGGCAGGACCCTGGTCTATGGTTCAGAAATCAGTCGTTTTTTTTTTATAAGGAAATGTAAATAAACTTTTGCCTGCAGTAAGCGTTGCTGTTGGGTTTGGTTTGGAAGGCAGTGGGACTTGGGGACAGTTTTCCACTTGAATGAGACTTGCGCTGGTACGAATCGGAGCGGTGTGCAATCGGTATAATTGAAAAAGCGAAATAAATTTCCCCAACAAGTTCGCAAAACTCTTCGAGAGGGCTTTGTGGGGGATAACTAGCTTTGAACCTGGGGGGATAGAATGTTTTTTACCATTTTGTTTTTTAGCGACCAACAGCGACGAAACAAACGATATCCGTGGGAATGGGGGAATGTTTTAAAAATAGGGATCTAGCATCATTATGTGCGTACTATAAATTAAACTGGCTGACTCTCTATCTCTCACACAGCGCTCTACTGTTAACTTTTCCATTGTTAGCCGCTACTTAACCTGTCATATTTATTGCGTAGTAATTGCTTGGTACAATTGAGCGAGCATTTAATAGGCTGGAAGGTGCTTATTGAATTAAAAAAAACAAAGCCAACAGAAAGATGGGAGCGTGTTGAATGTTTTGTTTCCGTGGCGATAATAAATCAAGCCCTAACGCGGTGCAATGTGACACTGTGTATGGAAATAGAAACAATTGATTTTCCGCTGAACGAGAGCTTACGGTCGATAAACTAAATGATCAATAAGGTTTGGCTGTAATAGTGGTGATTAATTGTTATACGCTGAATGTGCTTGTGGTGTGATATGATAATTATATGTAACCACGCCAATCGTTTGTTTTTCATGAATCCTGTTACGAATAATAGAATCAGTTTTGATCAATTGATAAAGGATAATAAATATCATTGAATACAGTTCAACACTAAAAATATAAAATTTACATACATTTTTGTTGATGTAGCTTGTATTTTAGACATAGCACAATGCATTACGCCTGTTTGAAATTATGTCCAAGAAGGCTTACAATCAATAACTATAAAATTTTGATAATTAAAACCCTTTTCGTCCGAAGTTAAGTGCGTGAGAGTGTTTTTGAGTATGCAGAATTTTGCTATTGGGATAGTAGGAATATTAAAACTTTAAAGGAATATTTCAATTTGAACTAATTCCTGAATTGGTATGTATTACTATTTATTTATTTTTTTATAAAATGTTTTATTGAAAACGTGCTTAGGTTCTAATTAACATTAATATTTACAAAGAACAACGCAGAACTTCTATGTCAATCACAGCGTCATTGTTTCCAATGATGTGGATGACGTAGTTCGCAAACAAACTTAGGATATGGTTTCGTTTACCTGCACTAATGCCATTTAGTACAGGCAAACGCAACAAACCGAACAATAACGTTGACGAAGACGGACACCCTTGAAATTACAACGCTAATTCGCTGGTGCAGAATCTGCCAAGCATCAGCAACTCTTTTGCAGCCAGCGAATTTGTGTTCCAGGGTGTCTATTGCAGGACAAAACGAACATGACGGAGATGGGACGCGGTTCATTCGATGCAGCAGCTCTCCATGGCTGATCTTGCCGTTTACCAGCAAGAAGAGCGTGCTGCGTTGAAGGGACGATAGACAGGAACGATGAATATTGCGCCAGAGTAGCCGCCAATTCACTGACGGATTTTGCAAGACTACTTTCGGCTCAAGTAGCACTTCCGTCAGTGTTTGGCGAATCCAGCGTGTCGTGATGGCGTCTGATGTTGGTTGATAACCAAGTTGCTGTATGACGTGATCATATAGAAGGAAAATTTAAATAAGAATAAACATCAAAAACATTATGTTTTCTATATTACATAATCTTTTGATAACTGGGCTGCAAACTACTAGTATTGTTTACAACGTTTTAATGATACTGTAGTGAATAATGGATTTACATTTTGTTGGTATTATGACGTAGCGAGGCCCCGAAGCGTAGGATTTGCGCGGGTTGGCCACCGCTAAAGAAGCCAGATCTTGAGGAGGCATCAAATTAAGAAGCGTTCGGGCATTCAGGGCGCCTTTAAAGTTATGACAACAAGCATTTGATATTCGTAGCAATCGGCACCGGCATGTTCGCGTAGGACGTTATGTCAAATAGAACGACTAATGGAATCGTTTAAATTAGAGTGTTAAATGACTCTATTAAAAATATAACTAGGATACCGAATTCTATCTGAACATGTCTTTACATCGTAATACCTAATAATGTTAAAATAATTCAACTCAGGAAAGATGTGGTGAATAGGTTGAACGAATAGAAAAGAAGATTTATGATTATAATCATATAAATAGAGGATGATTGAGCCCGAAGGCCACTTAGTCGAATTGGTAAATTTATAGACATGAGCAACTAATTCAACTCCCTCCAACTACGGCAAAGGTTGTCAAAGTTTTGCTCACAAACCGTCCGAACACTATCGTATAGTGATGTGAATGTGATTGTATAGCAACTTTCCCTGACATTACGATTATGCCCGAACAGAAAAAAAAATCCTTGGCTTATTGAGTATCATGCATTCACTCAATATTTCCTTTTTTACGAACCGTTGTGTCTAAAATTACAAAAAATAGAATTTAATTTAAGTTGAACAAAAGGAAACTAATGAATATATATTTCACGAAAAGTTATATGTTTTCTTATTACGGTATTTACGGTTATTAAAGAAATATCTGTTTTAAAATAAGATATCATGCATTTGAATCAGTGAACGCTTGACAGTTGTGGCAATATCGTATTCGTTATTAACTTATTTAAATGGTTAACATTCCTTGCTTAAAGTACTTTATCCAATTACGCAACTTCAAGCAGAATTTTGTTACGGAAGTATGTTTCACTTTACGAAGCATTTCACTTTTTCCAATTTAACTAGTTAAAAACTAGGAAAACTAACCAGGAAAATGTGTTCACTCCCCATTGTACCAGCAACCGTGGTGACATATCACGTAAAATTGACTTTAGCCGCTTGACAAGTTTGTAAAGAGAAGTTTTCCATCGCAGAGAGAGAAAGAGACAGAGAAAGAGAGACAGAGAGAGAAAGAGAGAGAAAGTGAGGGAAACAGATATGCCACTGAACAAAGCACTAGCCACAGCAGTGCCGACATGCACCGACAGGAAAAGAAAATGTTTTTTCCACAAGAACAATGTACGATCGAGCCGGCGCACGATAAGGCAGCGGCATCACGCTCACCGATGACGGCCCGCTGTTCGATGTTGTTTTCCATCAACACACCAGCAACTACCAGCAAAACGGAGCCCGAAATTGAGTTATTGGAAGCGCATTCCAGGTGAGGGCGGGAAGTTGCTGCTACCATCAGGGGTTACTTTCCTCGCTGCAGGCGCACGGGGCGCAAAAAAACCCCTCGTTGCTTTGGTTGGCTGCGCTGAAAATTAGTTTGCACAAAGTTTAGACAGTGTTGATTTTTCGACGCCGATTTGTTGTTCCCCCTAACCTACCCTACCTATTTGGACGGGGTTGTTTCTCATCATAATGAACGTTATGAATGGACGGCGGAGTGAAGCTCCAAGGGGAGTTGTGTTGGCACTTCTGGCTGAAGCATTTGTCATGTTTGCAAATCATTTGTTGAAGTGTCTGGGCCAAGTTATGAGTGAGTAAGTGGTGAGGGTCTCGGGCTCTAGCCATTAGCATACGCAACTGTGTGTGTGTGTGTGTGTGTTAACCACCAACATGTGTTGCACCCTAATGAACCCTAACCACGGTGACGTTGGGTGCGTGTTCGAGTAAAGTAACATAAAAACACACACACACACAGCGACGGATTTTGTTGAACTCGCGATATGTTTTTGAAACAAAATAATCAGCTAAAGCGCATAAAAACGAAGAAGAGACTACTCAAACATACCAAAAACAAATACACCGGCTCATGTTTGTGGTTAACATTAGCCCCGGTGCGAGAGTCAACACAAAGCTTCACTAAATTAACACCATCCAACAGCCCACTTCCGGGGGTCCAGCCCGTTCTGGTCAAGTGGTTTTTCTGCTGTGCGTATGTTAAACAATGGAGAGCCCCAGCTCCCTGGAGTAAGCGCTTGTGCTGCGGGCTTTAAAAGTGAGGCACAATGTCAACACCCAGCCAACCATCGCCACATTATCGCCACGGAACATTCGTGCTCGAATTTTCAATCGCAATCATCGCCTGCACTAACGCTCACATCATTAAAATGCGATGCCTGCGATGCTGCATTTGCGTTCGATTGTTTGGTAAAAGTACGGAACGGAACTCTTGTCGAAATGTCATGAGGAAAATAGTGACCCACAAAAAGAGGAAAAAAAAGTCCACCCGTTTTTCTCGTTTCCAATCCGATTCCCTCTTCGATTTGCAGCACGATCACGGCAAATGGTAAATGCTTCCCGATGTGCAAAAAATTAAAATTCATAACGTTTTACACGTTTTTTTTTTTGCTTTCCACTACGGGCGCGACTGTTATTCGTCGATGATCTTGGCAGCATTTTTCCGAGCACCAGGCACGAGCATACACGGGAAAGCAATCATTACGGCGTAGGAGTTTTTCACAGGTGACTCTCAAACTCTTGAACCAGCATGCTTAAAAACGTTGTACGCTCTTCGCTTCGTGTAAAAGCTGTCAATGGCAGTGAGACTTTGGATAATGCATGAGGAACGCTTGATGCTTAAGTGTGTAGAGGGAATGGAAGCGTGAAGGCCAAATGGAAATCAAATCCACTCGTCTGCTTGCTGTGCGTGGTTGAATGCAGAGTGAGATACCATTAAGATTCAATTGAAGAAGTATGCTTTGGATTAGAGGGTGTTTTGTAGTGTGGATTTGACTTTGGCGGTGTTACTTCAATGCGAGTTTATTAAATAAAAATCAAGCCTTTAATCGCCATGAAACGCTAGATCCAAATCCATAAACATTCAAAGCCGTTTTATCTGGATTAACAAATACCTTAGGATATGACTAATTGAATCTAAGCTTATTTAAAAATAAGCCAATTGAGATAATTTCTTACCATGAACGTCCATTCAACACCATGAACAAAGACATGCTTGTAGACATGCTTTAAGATCTACCTTCAATTTTTACCAAATCCTCCTCAGCGTCCGCGATAAAGTTGTTGGAGTAGAGCATTTGCATCATGTTGGTCTAAAAACATTCGTTGGGGCGCAGCTGGGAGATGTTGGACCGGTTTCACTGTTTGGCCAGTTCGATCGACCTCTTGGATCCAAGCGAACGCAGCGATATAGAGTCTTTTCGCTCGGTCTTCATTTTCAACATCCTTTGGAGTTGCTCAAAGGATTCAATCCTTTGGAACCTCAAGCCGCTTGGGGTCGTTGGCTTTTTTTCGTTGCTCTGACTGCTGTATAATAGTGCCAAGACGTTGTAGATGCCGCAATAGGCATATACGAAGTCCACAAACTGCGCCACGGGTTGTCGTTCTTTGATCGCGCACGCTTCTAAACGTAGTCTTGAATTATGCATGCGCAGTCTGGACACCATCTGATAGCCCGGCAGAAACTCGAAAGTGTCCAGAAGAAATGTATTCGAATTGTAGTGCGCAGGTTTCTCCATGGCTACGATAGCCCAATGCCTTCTTACTCAGCTCATTGCCGACTATTAGGTCTGGTTTACATTAGGACTCAACACTTGCACGCTCAGGCCTTTGTCATAGCCGGTCTTCTTTCCTCCGATTTTGATGTTCCCTCCCTTGTCTCGCCTGTTCCCCTTTGCGTTCCTTCTCGTCGCCTCCGGGCTAGGCATCCAATTTTCATCCTTTTCCGCCGTTCTGTCTTCACTCAAAACGATCCCTGGATCTGAACTGATGAATCCTTTAACTCTCACTATCATCTGTTTGACTTCAACCTCCCCCTTTCCCAATTTCGCTCTCGCCTCCTGAATTCTATATAATTTCTTCTTCACGCTTTTTCTCCTTTCACAGCATGATGGCCTTTTCATCATTCTGCCACGCACAATCAATTTGAAGAATTAGATTGATCCCTTCAGCTTATTGGCTTCCACCACCTACCAAACAAAGAAAAATCTAAAGAACAAAAAAAAAAGGCTCAAATAATCCACTCGATCTTTTTATTCGCAAATTGCATCGCATCATCGCTATGCGAAGGATAATGAAAAATTATCATAATTCCTAGAGGGGTTGCTTTAACTTAGCTCACTCATCTCCTCCGACCAGGTCGTCTGGTGCGCTGCTGTGCCGAGCAAAACAAATGGTACCGGCAGCCAAGCACAAAACGAATGTATGAAGTAACATATAAGAGCAGCCTAAACAAAAAAAAACACATCAACAACATAAAACCCCTGTTTACACAATGGGTACCGTGTAGCAGAAGCGAAATCTGTTTGTGAAAGGGCAGGGGAGGCGCACGGTGGCGTACGTCCAACAGCGAGCAGGAAGACGACGTCCCAGAGCAAATAAAATATAACGATCTCATTACCCGAGTTCTTGCCGCTCGTATGTGCATGTGCGTACAGCCTGTCAACCTGTCCTGGCACTGTGTAAGACGAGCCAAGCATATGTGTGTAGGCAACAGCGTTTTTTGTTCGTGTTGGTTTCTATTTCTTCCCCTCCATTTACCAGCATTACCACCCCACCAGCACTTTCCTTGGGTGGATGACGTTACGCTCGAGTGTGAATGTGTTCGATTTATTTGACATATTTTATTTCACATCCATTCGATCGAGGTTAAAACGAGCCGTTTGCTGCGCCCCAGCTGGATTCATCCATACTGTGCGGGTGGTCTCATCCCCATTTTGTAGCCAAAGACACTGGCTTGCAGCAGCAGTGGCAGCAGCATCAGGCAGAAAATCAAACAAGCGAAACAGCAAGGCGGTGATGTTCAGTTTCAATCTGCGGTTCGTGCCCCATCCCCCTTGGGGAAGATTGCGAGCGTACGATAGGGACGTTTGAATGGGCTCGTTGAGGCGAAAGCGATGCAGTTGTAACGGTGTACTCGAGTACAATTACGTACGAGTAGCATCGTACGTTTAAAAAAACAACGCATCGTTACACCGCACTGGTGAGTGACACCACGAAGGGGCGATTGAATGGGTGTTTAAAAAAAATATAAAAATATAGTTTCAGAAGGTAAATTGGAGGAACATTTTTAATGTTTGTTTGTTGAAAAGCAGATTGAAATTATTTATTGAGATTGAATATTATTATATTATTATATTGAGTTTATTGAAATATTGGAAGTGTTTAAATTTCATGTATAAAACAAATACTTTCCTATGCCTTTTATATGTTCGATAATAAACCTATTTTGTTGATGTCAACGATAAAATATTGCAAAAGTTTAATTGTTCTGGTTTTATTTAACTTCTAGTTTCACGTTAACTTAGAGCTTGGCGCAACAGGAGACCAAAGGCGCGACCTTAAGCACCATTGATACAATTTTGTTTCCTGCTGCTATCGCATTTTCCGATAGAAGAGGAAGTGCAATGTTTGGTCGACTTTGTGATTTAGTCCTTTGACAGCTTATCTAAGAAAGCGTGAGCTAGCTCCTTACCTTAAAAAACGAAGAAATAAAATACGATACATTCTCAATGCGGATCTGTGTGCGTTTCAATCCTTTCCTTGTACACATCATTTCCAATACACACAATAATAGCCAGGGCCCATAATTTCAGCAAACACTCAACATTCATGTAAACATCATTCCAAACTAGTAAATCATTCATCATCACTACGTTCAACCGCAACAAACAGTGATTAGTAGTCAATCACCGAACTAATCGTCTCCAGTCATCCCAATGCCCTGAAGGTTCCTTGAAAATCTATCGATAATGACAAGGAAAGCAGCAAAAAAGCGATGGATAAAACCACTTCGATGATGGGAATTCAATCCCGCTAAACACACTGCACTAATCGAACCCGTTTCCATCTTAACATCGAAGCGACTACCTACTACCCATGCCGTGATGGAAAACTGATACCATTCACAACGGGTGGCTGTCGGTTGCATTTGCAGAGCAGGCGGAACGAGACGATCAAGAGGCAAGAGTCGGTTTTTTTGCAGGTTCCTTTTTATTTTCTAAACCTACCACCACGCTTCCGACAGTTGCACCAGTGACACATCTGTTAGCTGCGGGCATAATTGGAGCTGACGCGTGGGTAGGGCCGTTTACTCTCGTATATCGATTGCAAGCCCCCGGGGCCTGCTGCTGTTGCTGCTGAGCGCGACCATTATCGGGTTTGTGCACAATACCCGGTCGGTGGAGCTAATCGTGCAATCAAACGGCAAACCCTCCGGGCGTGACAAAGTGAAACGCTTTTTCCAAATGTATTGTTTTTAAGCTCACCATTTGGCGACGCTAGGGGGTTTGTTTTTGTCCCAGACACAAAACATTGAGTGCGGCGGGAAAAAGGAAATTTAAACGACCAGACCAACCAAAGTTCACCTCACAATCACAAACAGTCGGAGGAGGATGGGGAAAAAAGTGGGCACTGGCAGAACGCCATAAACAGACGTGAAGTGGGACTCGAACGCTTGAACTTCATTACAGCTGGCAGAAAGCGCAGGAAGAGAGGGAGCGTAAGTGGAGAACGTCATGCCGTTTTGGTTGCCTCCCTTGGGAACATTATTCTACAGGATCTGTTCGGGTTCTCGGGTCTCAAGCACTGGCGAAAGTATTCATACACTTTTATATATTAATGCTCGAGCTCCAATCCAGCCCAATCCCAATGGTGGCCAAGCATGCGGGAACTTGTTGAAGGAATGGTCCGACAATGCTGGGAACGCTTGCAAAACTTAACTCATCCCGGGCCGTATGTCCCACCCGCTCCAATCAGTCGGCTCAAGCGAAGGGAAGACCGTTGTGGACGTTTTTCATTAAATCCTGGCACCAGCTGGTTGTTATGAAGTCGAAAATTGGTTTTTATACTGCCCGGTGTTTTGGGAGGCGTGAAAACGGTCTTCCAGCGTCCTACTATAAATTTGAAGGTGACCAGCACTGGGCAGAAAGGTGGGCTGGCATGGAGTTACATCCAAAACAAGGGCGTTCGACAAACAACTTCACGGAACGCTTTGCTTTGTTTGGAAAACTGCAGTTCATGCTCTGTGTGATTTGAATTCAACCAGAAGAACTTGGAATGCAGTCGTCTAGCGTAGGAGACGAACAGAAAGCTAATCAGATAGAGCTGATGCTGACTACGAAACGCTGAGATGCGATGTAATCGTGGCCGGGAATAACATTACCTGCGATGCTTGGCGGTATCGGTTACGAAATTGATCCCGAATTGCTGGGGACAGTAACATTCCCGACATGGCAAACATGGCGGTTACGATACGGCATACGGTATGCTGCCTCGTTCCGATGACGTTCCTGTTTCGACGCTGGTGATGCACTAGACCAGCCACAGCCACGACTCGAGCTTGCGGTTTGTGTCGATGGCTTATGATGGCTAGGCTAGGCTTGGCTGGCTCGCTGCGAAGAATCGACACGCCCGCTTAACATGCTGCCAAGGCGCTGCGTCAACTTCATTGGCATTCGAGGCGCGGTTCAGTGTGCGAATGTCTGACGGAACTCTTCAGCTCTGCTCCGACCAGCGGACGAACGTGTGTGTCATTGGGTGTATCGATACTGGGAATGCACGCTGTCTCGTCTCCACACCGCCAGCTCCAGTTGGAGTTGGACCAGCTAACGTTGGGGGACTGATTTATTTACCCAAAAGCAAAGTTCTTTCACCGTTGCACATCTTTACAGCGGTGGGCGATCGTTTCATTGGCCACACGCCAGCGAAGCGCCTTCGCCCCGGACGAACGGCACGTGCCCTGGCATAACTTCCTTTTTCGTTCGAATCGATGCGAGATGTGCCACGGAAATTTGTAAACCGTAAGGCAAAAGGACGAAGGTCGACGGTTGGCTGAGAGTGCCGATCCGGTGAGGTATGCAAGTGGACCAGTTTCACGTCCAATACGCGTACGGTGCGCTTGTTTGTGCAGAGTAGGCCTTCAGCAGAGCCTTGGCGGAGCAGTGGGAAACAGTTTTCTGAGCCACAGCATATCGTTAGCACAGTGTTACAAGCTTATTTGATAGTTGCCTTTTTTGTCGTTTCCTCTCGGTGGTCAGAGTGTATGTAGCGTGTACCGTTTGTTGGGGAGATAGTTTATCTACCCACCACTGCAGTTAGAGTTGGCGCTGCTACGGAGATGCAACGATATGGAATACTTGGTTTAGGGTATGCAATCTAGCATTGTAGCGTTGAAGTACAGGGATTGATTGTATGCAGAAAACAGGGTTTATGAAGGCTTAAACACTCTTTTAGATTGATAATTGAACCGTATAGAGATATTTTAGCTCTGTATAATTATATTTAATCACAGTGCGTAATAAAATTTTCTCTATTTTAATCGTTCAACTCTTCCAACAATGAACTAAACTCGGTAGAATTAATTTCATTGAGGTGATTTTATTCCTACAATTTTTTGAGGTGTCCTGTATCTCTACACATTCTGCCTATGAGTCCAATAGTCTTCATATCTCGACCATTTACACACCTGTACTGAGCAATGAATTAACAGAACGTTAAGATCTCGTATAACAGTAACACGATTGAATACTTTTGAATCGAAGCAATACCTCAGATATCTTATCCAGTACTACTGCCAAACCGTATTATTAGCAGTTTATTGCAACTTACATTGAACAATGTGTGAGATATTTAGGCCTTTAAAAATAAGAACAAATCCTCGTTGACCGTATGATTGATTTTTTTTACAAACACGGTGAATATGATCAATCTAAACTGAGTGTCTCTGGAATCAAGCTACTGCAAAGATGGCTTGCATTGGAAGATATAAATATTGCGAACATCAAGAGACGTATGCAGCTAATCAACTCAGATTATCTATACAATAATAATAAAACTAATGCATATTATTGATGTTTGCTTCACTGCACCACATATATTTTTGTAAAGACTTTTTACCAAAACTCGATAAAGCAAAAAATAAAATAAACGAGATTTTAAGACGCCCCGCAGACGTTTGTACACAATACATCAGAACACGATATGATGGAGCACATCTGCCATTACAAACGAGTTCAGTGGATAACTGTTTGCCATGTGTAAACTGGAGTCAATTCAGCTGCCAGTTCGTTCATAATACAATCCAACGAGAAGTGTTCATTCCTAGAAGTAGTAATGATGCAGTATTTCTATTTTTCTTCTAAATTCACACCTGAATTTCATGGAAATGAGCCTTCAGCATTGTTGGAATAAATTCCAAGGAGAAGAGTTTGTTCCATCACGAGATGCATCATACAGAGTGTGTGTCGTCTTTTATTCCTTTTTCATAGCTATGTTTCTTGGGATTCGACGTGCAATTCTTCTTGATAATCCTTTCTGCAACAGTTTAATCCATGACTAACCCCTTCTGGAGAGTTAACAACTACCAAGAATCACAAAACCATTTAACGTTGTTTTTGCTTACGCAATAAGCACTTTCAAACGATGTAACTTTTTCTACCAACTTTGAACTGACTGTGAAAGGTTGCGCCTTAGCTTGCAAAGGTATCACCGTGACCGTTAGTTGCATCGTCGCAAGTTTGATGCTCATTTTTCAAGCTCAATCCATCCGGTCGACTTCACCACTTAATTAGTCTTAAAACCTCCGGGTATCCCGGGCGCAGTCCTGGATCATGGTGTGGGTTGATTTGTAAAGACTTTACTTTCATAGCCATCCCAAGGCCTAACAAGTTGTTCAAAAGGGATGAAAAAAATAACGTTTCACGGAAGCAAAGAGGATGAAAACGAAAAAGAATTAAAAAAAAACACACACACACACACAGCATATCGTTGCCCCTTATCTTGACACTAGATCCATCCGTAACCGTCTCCTTTTCTCGCTTTCTTTGGTTGCCGTTTTGCAGCTCGTACTAACTGGAAACTGCGTAGGTAAATTGGAAGGAGTGGATTAATTATGCTAGGATTTGTTGTGAGGATGCTGATATCTCTCTCTCTCTCTCTCTCTCTCTCTCTCTCTCTTCCTTTCCTTTCTCTCTCTCATTCTCCCGGGATATGTTCCATCGGGAAGACCTTATTCGGGAATGTCCGTTTAAGTATTGCTCGTTAGAACACACACACATAAACCCTAGGGACAAAAAGCTCACATCGCATTGACCGACGGTTTCCCACCGCATCGCATTGCTTCCCCTCTTGCTGCGTACGAGAATGACGACTTGCTTCATTAACTTCAAGTGGGTGCTTGTGCCGACCGGTCGTGAAATCGAGCCGAGGAATCCTTCACGTCAGTAAATGAATCAGGGATCGTTTAGTCCGAATGGTCGGGAGAGCACCAAGCCGGGTAGTACAGGAAACATATTCATCTAAGGCTCGTGTCTTCGATGATCATTATCACAAGAGCTGCATATAGTAAGAGACACATAGGGAAACGACCGGTAGGATTTGCTGAATGAGCTGAAAAAGACTACCGCAGAAGATTTTCCGTTAGCTTTTTTTTGTGGGTTGTAGTAACACAGCTTTTGGGAGCTGCCTTTCGAGATTCGTGTGGCTCTTTGAGTGGTCATTCGGTGGGAATTGAAAAGGGGAACATTATTATGATGATTGTTCGATGCTAGAAGCAAGGCCTCCGGAAGCAGAGGTAGGAGTGGAACGGGAAAGACACTGGCAAAAGTCCATCCCGAAATCGTTCATCATCCAGCCACGTGCACGAAAGGCATCGGAAGGGACTGCGAAGCAAACATAAATCCCAAACGCTGTGGAAGAAAGGTCACTGGAATGCATTCCCACTCACACCAATAGGTCAAAGTTGTTGGTGGTCGGTGTTAGAGCCCGTTGGAAGGGTAGAAGTTACGCACTGTAAAAAAAGGGAGAGAAAATCGTGATAAAACGGATGTGATTTTCCGCTACCTTCCATCCATTATCACAAACTGTGTACTGTGCCCGGCCCTTCGTTAAGGTTGGTGTGATTTTTTGCCTGTTTTAGATGGGGGAAAATGTGGCAAAAAATGGCACGAAAAAAACGCGAAAACCCTGTTGCAAAAATTGATTGGAAATGGGAAGAAAAATATGGCACGGCGCAAGGATTCGCTTCCGAAACAAACTGATACTTTTCAAACACGCCAGACACACCGATGATGGATTCCCATGTGCATGCAATTTGTGGATATATTTTTCGCTGTCAACGCAAATGGTTCTGCGCTGTGGTGTGTGTGAGTTTTATTTGCCTTTCCTGTTAGTGTTTTAGCACATGGAAATGGAACGAAAAGCGGTAAGGCGGATATCATAACAACACCTTCCGGTTACCTTCGTTACCGCAGTGTTCCAGTGAAGCACGTGTACACCGAACGAAAGCGATTGCATCGCGCGCGCGCGTGTGTCTGTAAGCGTCCGACACAAATAAGGTTCAAATAAACCTGCACGAAGGGTTTGTAAATACGCATGAATGCACGAAAAAGGAAGGTAGATAAACCACTCGAAAAATAAAACATCTCTATTGCTTCTACACCGTTTGTTTCTCGAGCTCACCAGCTATAACCCGCGCGGTTACTTTAGATATACATCCTGCGGGTAGGGAAAACAGCAACCATTTCCCTTTCCGAAGCCGCTTGCGCTCACTCACTCGCTCGCTCGCTCGCTTGCCCGCTTCCTTTAATCTCAAGCGAGAGGAGGTTTGCTTTGATGGTTCCAAGGGAGCGTATTTTGTTTCTTTTTGCCTTTGGAGCAAACCGAACAAGAAATGTTGTTCTTGGTCTGTGTGAAGCGGGGCACGCGTTTTTCTCAACTATTTGTGCTGCGTACTCCACCCGAACGGGAAACACGCCGCGGTGTCGAACGCAAACCCGAGCAGCCAGGATTTGTACGCGTGAGAAAGATTTTTTTCTGCTGTTGCTTCCTTTTGGGTGTTTTTTCCCTCCATGATGATGGATCACGGTTAGTAAGCGCCGCTTACCGCCGCGAGATCGATTGAGATTTTTCATCCTTAGAAACGATTTTTCCGCTGCACTACTTTTCCCACGCTATGCTCACCCGACCGAGCGAAGCGAGGTTCAGCTTCTGACCGGAAATTGATTACATTGACGAAGTTGCTTCCCCCCCACTGCAGGGCTGGTGCGGTTTATGCGGCTTTGCGGGTGAAGGATTTTGAAGAACGGGGTTTCACATTTTTCATATGAGAAGGCCACGAAAACAACTTCACGGAATGATGGCTGAACGCAAGCGTGCTTTGGCTGGAACGAGGGCACTTGCCTATGTTTACAACCGATCCTGAGATTTTCACTCGATAAGTGGATGAATAAAAGGCTAGTGCGGTAGTAGTAGTAGTAGTAACAAATACGTCTTGTTGTTTCGCTTTCGCGGCAGACAAATTTGGTGAGTGATCGTTTTTTTGCTCTTTGTGCCGCTTCAGATGATACTTCGTTCGCTTTACAGCTGCTCCCTTTACTGTGCAAAAGCAGTGGGGTTTGTGATAAAATTCGTACTGAAACGACGCTTCTCGGTCGGCACAGCAATGGAGACACTTAATGAAATGGAAATTACGACTGCACATATGCTTCATTTGTTCGCTACAGCATGCAAATACGTTAGTAAATGGGAGGAATGGGGGAAGAGGAAAAACTTTTATCACAATCAGGAAAAGCCATTTCTTACATTACTGTTTTATGGTGGGATCCAATCAAACTATCCAGAGCTGCCTTCAACGCTAGCAGGAAATTGCCAATTTAATCTATCGCTGATTTGTTTTCGGGTCATATAATGATTAAATGCTAGATTGGCAGTATTCAGCTACAAACACAGTTCAAACAAGAAAAGTTGGATCTAGTTTCTGCTTTTCAAAAAGTGAAACATTTTAAAGCAATGCTCCTTTTATTCTTAATTCGAATGAACTTTAATTTGCATGTAAATTATAATCGGAAAAGAGCCAGATAACATTAGAAAAGAAAACAGGCTTCTTTCTTCATTGTCGTCGCGTATACGGCATACGAAAATTTCCATATATTGAGATTATGACATTACAAATATAATTATAATAAAACTGCATTGACAGTTAAAATTTGTTAAGCAAATTTTCATATTTCAACACAAAAGTGAAATATGAATAATATGAGTCGCTGCTAATGATGTCTACCCCATCAAATTTTTCAGCCATATGTGTATTGTTGAGCTATTTTGTCGTTGAAAATTGTTGAGAAATACAGTGGAGCGCCGTTTTTCCGGGCTCATCGGGACTCAACCTCATCCCGATACTCGAATAACACGGATAATGAGTCAAAGTATATTTTATCTCCAATTTTTGACCTTGTTTTGATTTTTTTTTATCATGCCTTGGTGAAACCTAGTCAGTTTTCATTAGCTTCTTGTTTTTTAGTTTTATCTTTTTCAATTAATTTCGATTTTATTAAAGCATTCACTTGAATGTAACCAACAGAATGAATTAAATTTAATTGTATTAACTGCTTCATTTATTGTTTTCCTACCTGAGGGTGAATTTAAATTTTCATTATACTTATCGCGTAACTGCCTAAAAATTTCATCATTTGTTTTCCTTTATTGATATTAATTTTGGTTTTATTAGTTTTTCTAGTGGCAGCACTTAAATTTTAAGCTCTTCTGCTATTGCACAGAAACGCACTCAATTGCGCTTTCTCTCACGACATTCTTTTAATATGTGTTGAATGTCTTTAACACATCCACATTTGACACAATGAGGACTTTTTGCTAATTTGTAGTTGAATTTTAATTCTTGCGTGTAATTGGAGCTAAGTTATTGAAGTCTAAGTCAAATGATTGCTGTTATAAAACAGGAAAGTAAATTTTAGGAATTAGCTTAAATTTCAATAATTATTAAAACGCATAAAACAGCGTCTGTAACATCAAAGAAATTATCACTAAATGATCAATTATCCCACTCAAATAATTTATAAAATTATTAAAAAAAATCTTTACAATACTGACTAAAAGCGATCGTCTAAGAAAACATCAGTTTTGCTGTTCAAATATAAGAAACCCAAAATTGCTCCGACAAACCGGTCAGTCAGTGTATTATGAGCCGTAGCGTATTACACTTGGCCGCAATCACTATTCCATCCACATCAAAACCATTCAGCCAGGTCGGGTGAAATAATAACTTTCCTCCATCTATTCGCCCGAGATGTACACAATCGCCTCGAACGAGGTCGTTCGTTGCAAAGCAGTGCTGCTGTACCCGTGTCCGTTCGGGTACACTCAATTACCCTCGAGGATCGTAAATTTACATGTCTTATGTATCTGAATTCCATCACCCCAGTATGTGTGTGTGTTGGAGTGCTATCGAGCGTGCAGAAAATGAGCTGCAAGATCGTGTCCTGGCAAAAATGTGGGCCACCGCTTCAACATATACCTGCAGCCATCAAAAGCATCGGATACGGGAACACGGGTCAGCAATAAGGTGTGTCCCTACGGTGGTTCTTTCCCGGCGCCGGTTCCAGAACGGCACTGAACTGAACAGTATGTGTTCATAATGGTTCCTTTCTGTTGGCCCTGTGTCAGCCGACACACAGGCACACAGTTCACCGTTTTCACCTGCACCGTGAACATATGAGCAGGGCTAAATTCCTTTCGCTTCCTTTCTGCTCCAGCGACGCACAGAATGGTTTGACTGATGTCAAATGGCGGAAGGAAACGGTGGAAAGATAGAACGATTCTCTGGGGTTAATAAAATTTCACCCAACCTCATCCGGAGCTGCAAGCCGGATAGGTGTAGGTGAGGGTTTTTTCCAGTAACACTTGCTTCTTGAGATAAAGCAGAGTCCAGCACGAACGTATATGTGTGTGTGTGAGTAGATCGTTTCTGGTGTACATAGATCGTCTTGATAGTCTCCGGGGAGGATGATTTTACGCAACAGCAACAAACGGACCGTCTCGGAAGTGTGAGACCAGCACCAGGTAACACGTTAAATCTAACGTTCAGGTACGGGAGGAGTAAAGAGAAAAGAAGAGAAAGGTACGCATTCCAGTCTCAAATCGAACATTTAGCATGAGAAAGAAAGATGAGAACATGAAACGGTGTCGATGGGAAGGGTGGACATTTTTTTCCCCAATAAACATGTATGATATCAATATTTCTTACCACCGTGTACACTTCAAAACCCACTCGAGCAGTAAACAGAAAACGGTAACACACACACACACACACACACACACACACACACACACACACACACACACACACACACACTTGCACCAAGAACGGAAGGGCTCGTGGGCTCGATCTTTTGCCAGTGCCCGGAAACGTCAGTAGAAGCTGCTTCTCGTTTACTGGCTCGCCGTCCTTGGTTGGTGTGCTGTGTTGTATGTGCTTTGCTTTCGAAAGTGTGCATTTGAGAAAATAATAATAAAACAGCGATTGGTTTGGTCACACACACACACACACACACACACATACTCACTCGCACAGCTTCACACACTCGTAGTGCACGGATCGGAAATACATGCCGAGGACACGATTTCTTTATCCTTCCGGCGTGTGGGCGTGGACAGGAAGCGCAAAACCGCAACGCAGAGGAAGCAGAGGCTGAAACATAATAATATTTTCCCGGTGTTCCGTGATTGAAAACTGAACCAAGTGGAACGACCAAGCCCCTTACCTCAAGCACAGCACTGCAAACACATCCTTGACTGAGTGTGTCTGTGTGCGTGTGTGTGTGTGTGGATTTGTGTTTTTTCCTATACAACATTTCTGCTTCGATGGGGTCTTTTTTTTTTCTTCAATCCATCTCCAATCCTACAAAGCATACACCAAGTCAACCGACTGCATGAAACGAACCATAAGAAGATTGAAATTGAAGAAACAGCTAAACTGCTTCGTCTACCCCTTGTAGACACACGCACGCCAACCGTCGAGCTGCTTTGTTGTCGTGCTTTCCGTTGTGACGTGCGAGTGACATTACGCAGGGCACGGCACGGCCTACCATTTTTGCATGCAACCGAGACCGACCGACCGACGGTGCTCGATACTCGGTAAGGATATTAAAAATAAGGGCAAGCAATCTTATAAGCCTTGCATGAAAGCAAAACGGTGTACGCATGATAAAGTGTTTTCAATTAAATCCGTCTTCCGGCTGTAGCTGGTGGGAGCAACATGGAGGCGCCCAGTCCTCCATTCTTTTCTGAATGTACATTTGTAACGTTTAAAATTCGATTTTTTTCGAATGATTTCAATTTCATTCTTGATTTGAATGTGAAAAATGTGGGATTATCTAATAAGCATTTAAATAGACTGCAACCGTGATCAAATCTAAAACTCAGCAATTGATTTAAATCAAACAATTAATATGGAGAATAAAATACAAATTAACTATATAAAAAAGTTCATATTTGTACAATTAACATTCCTGAAATATTTGAATCCAAAAGAAACTTTTATTCAATATCTTTATTCATTTTATTCAATATCTCATATATTCAAGAGCGTAAATAAATTATGCTTTATGAAGCTTGGCTAAATGCATTTATTTCTAAGGTCATACACTCAAAATTCTACTGGAAATGGATTACTTAAATATGCCATTTCAATACAAGATCATTCAAGACCACCAACAGTGAATTCAGCTTCTCGTACACCAGATTAAAGTAAAATCAATAATCCACAGAAAAACTCGTGCAGCAACTTTGGCCCGAAAAACGTGACTATCCAGCAGTGCCGCATGCACCAATTATTTAAGCGAAAAGTCAAGGCTGTAGTAGGCTTTGGACGGACGTTCATTGTTGCTCCATTTTTTGTGTGTGCGGAATGCTACATCAACGGCACAACACAGTGAGATGACACTGACAGTGTCCGCGACCCTGTGCTGGGTTGTTGCGAAAAGTGAACATCCTTCCGTGCGACACACCACGCCACGGAATGCCCTCATCCCTAGGAGGCCCTAGAAGGATAAAAACTGGGTCGCACTGAAAACCACCAGTAGATTTCGTTTCCATTAGCTGCCCCCGAAAGTATGCTCCTAGCGGTGGCACTCACACACACACACACACACACACACACACACACACACACACACACACACACACACTCTTTCGACGGCGTCATGTCTGCAGTGCATCAAGCATTCCTGATTCGGGGAAAGTTTATAGCCACGCTGCTACATCTACCACTGTTGCTATTTCGGTAGCCGTTGCCGTACGTGGCCAAAAGCATTCCAAAATGCTTCCAAAAACTCGTCCGACACCACTCCGGTTGCGAATGGCATTTGCATCAGACAACGAGTAAAGTTTGGCAACACTGCGGCACAGAAGAGAGAGAGAGAGAAGAGGCTGTAAACAAGAATAAACTATCCCCTTCTCTTGCCCCCAGTGCGCTGTGACCTTTGCGATGAAGGTACCTTTACCAGTGATGGAACAACCATCGGGTTATTGAAACCGACTGTTCGGTGTGCTCTGAGATTCGGTCGCTAAATCCACTGCCGGCAGATTTCCAAAGCGACAACAAAGAGAACTGTGCATATAAAATTAACTAACAAAAAAAAAACAAACCGTATCTTTGATGGAGAGCCGTCCCAGGAAGGATGAATAGAGGAACGCAAGCCACCACACAGACCAGGAGAGGTGAAAGCTTTTCCTCATCTTTCTACCCCTATGCGCGGGTAGTGCAAGTGCCGGTGCAAGAGTTAAAGAATGCCACCTGATGGAAGGGAATGCAGCGCGGATGCATCCGTGTTGCACACCAGGCCACAGGATGCGCTTCAGCGATGACATAGTAAGGCAGTGCCGTTTTCGGAATGTGATCAGCGAGCTGATCTGGAAACTATCCTTACCGTTCGTACCATCGTATTCGGAATGATTTGTAATGCGCACAATGTTCGGCCAGGCGACGGATATATCGGTGGCAAGATGAATGGTTCGTGCAGGGAGCGAGTAGTAAATCGATCCGAAATCTTGGTAAGTTGTTTCAGATGTTGCGTACTAATGGCCTGGCCGTTCAACTTTGCATCAATAAAGAAAACAGAACATAAATAAGAAGAAATAATAAAAAGCTAATAATAATAAACATGAAACTAGCTTAAATATATTTGGGTAAAAATCAAACGCAAGTAAAAAACCGGTAAAGATAAATTAACATACAAAATATTATTTGTAATGAAAACATAAAGAAAAGAATTAGTTTCAAGCTGCTCGATGAAACTCTCTTTTCTGGAATAAAGCTTCTGTAACAAAAATCTTGTCCTTTAATCATTCTTATCCAATACCATCTAAACAGTTTATAGTTCATTACATCCTTCATTTGGTTGTACAATTATTTATGTGTATAGCCAACATGTAGTTCAAAATAGCCCATCGAAGCAGCTTCTTACCCTTTTTTCTCCTCTCTTATTTTCCTTACTCATAACAATTTGAACATGAGAGATCTACTTGATCGTGTAATTACTGTAGCAAATCCTGTGTAGCGAATGTGGACTAGCAAGTTCCAAGAAACATTTATGAAGCCGATACGTGGGATGTCGTCATTAACGCTAAACTTAACGCTAAACAGCAGGTAACTGTTCCAAGAACGTGTGAGCCAAGCTGCTAAATACAGACTCCATGAGATGCTGTGTATTGATTGGGAAATGGAACGAATGGAAAATGATTTCCCACTAAGATCAATTTTTACTGTTTACCGTATCAACGTTCAACGTAAAAATCACAATAAACTCTTAGCTCGTCAGCATCTACTTCGCCATGAAACAATCCCAATATGTTTAACCATCGTACGCGATAAGATTTAAACTTTTCACTAGAAATCTCTAATTTTGTGGGATTATTTTCTTACTCAGCGCTCCATAAGCTTAAAGCTGCTTATCGCGAACCACCTTTCGACGCTTCTCCCGGTTTTCAAACATCCCAACCGTGCCTTCAACGTTACGTACACTGCACAATCGACCGTGTTTGTGCCCGTAAAGTTTGATGGACAATTTTATTGGATTACGGCACACGCCAACGAACGCCGACGACGACGGATTTGGCATTGGGCGGTTGCAAAATTTAACTCCGACAGCAACAACAACGGCATCGCCGTACCGTACTCGCACGCGGTTGCGCTAACGGAATGTCTATCCTTACCAGGGCTGTACCCCGGACCGAACAACACGGCTACGCTCGATAACCACATCGATTGAATGTTATTAGCATAAAACCATCGACAATGCTGCGAACATATCTGCGCTGCTTTCAGTATCTTCGTCGCTATGCTTGGCGTCTGACGAAAGCACAATGCTTCCGTCCGTACCGTTGCTACGATACCGTACCGAGCTTGGTGGGGCAGAATGTAGTCCACGATGATGATGATGATGGTGATGATGGCTGATCAAGCCGTTTTGACAGAGCTTGCTCCTATGAATAAGGTCATCGATGCCGGACACGGAGTCAAATGCTGATCCGACTGGGTAGTCTTCTGTTATGCTCAGCGGGAATAAAACTCCAAGTACAAAACACAAAGCATACCAATGGGCAATGGTGGAGATGGTTGGGAGCTGAGTTGAACTTTTGTCTGTGCACCGTCGAGCGATCGTGTTCGATCCATTGTTTCGCCAATGGCAAGACGATGGGCTTGAGAGTTTTGTCAGTATCGGTGCGTCTGGGAGAACAGAACAATAAAACAGAATGCTCGCCCATTTTTACATCTCACAAGCACAGCTAGGATAAGGAGGGTAGGGTCAGAAAAGGCTGGATTCTTCTTTTGTGCCGGCACTTGCAGCCTAAGTCGCAACTTCCTTAACCACTAGCATGGCGTCGCATCCGAGGATTTTGCTTCTGCACGAGGAGGGAAATTATTAGCAAAGTTTGTTACCACACCAACTTCTTTCACGCTCCTGAAGAGCTCTTTAGGCCATTGACCCTTGTGTATCTGTGTGTGTGTTTTGTGCTTTGCGTGAGCGATAAACTTGAAACAGCAACTTCAAGCTGCTTGCACGAGATATTCGCGTAACTTTTTGCTTAGTTGCTTTACCACCGCCCTTTTTTTGGTAGCGGTCTTGTGGCGCAAACTCTACCAAACCATGGTCTGAGATTTGATGAGCTGAGATCACCGTGCGTAGCATGTTTGAACAGCCCCAAAGCCCCACGCCAAACAATAAGATCGGTAGCGTACCGACCGGGCGTACGAACCGATGACAACTTTCGGCCGGTTTATCGCACACCAGGCGCTAATCTTATCGCGGCAGCAGAGTTTTAAATTGCGATATTTTATCGATGCTGCACGCGCAGCGAGACACAACTCCGGGGGGGGGGGGGGGCCACCCCGAAACGTCGTGGCTCGATTCGGCCTAAATGTGAGCCGTCGCCTCGTGCAAGAAGTCAATCAAAAGTCAATTTTCCAACTTGAATTAACTCGCCCGAGCGAGCCAAACTACCCTAACTCGCGTGAGGATTACGCTTTGTGCTGTGCTCAGTGCCTGGCTGCTGCCAACATGGGTGGGTAGGTAGATTGGTGGGCGTTTATTGACTTCGTTCCCTTGTTTGGCAGTGAAAGACTGGGCGTCTCCATCCACGCTCAGCTTACGTTGCATACCATTCAGGCGCAAGCGAGCGGCTGAAACTTTTGAGTGACATATTTCTCGTAAAATGGAAAGATTTTACAGCTCAACCCATTAGCGATGGCAAAGAATCTGAAATCGGTAGATGAAGCGGGCGAAGGAGCAAATTAGGCACCAGTGGGATCAATTAGATTTAATGATCATTAAAATTGATTTCTTCGCACAGATTGAAAATTATCGTAATAAGGTGTATAGCTTTTTAAGCGGTTTTTGATGTGCTTTTTTATTCGGCAAGCGTTAATGTACGAGATTATTTTGCCTAGTTGAACTAATTACTAACTAATGTTTATGAAAAGCTTGTCGAAAGGTGGGATTTGAGCTCTACAGCTTGTAGTTATTGGTTCTTGGAGTGTGAATTAAAAATATTCTAAATTAATTCAACGTTTCAAGGAAGTCAACAAAATCCAAATTTGTATTTTGATCACAAGTGTTGAGCTGGCTTATTGTTTGTCTGAAATTGATTAATATCATTAAAAATATCCGTCAAAAAGATTCTTTCATACCTCAAAATCATAAAACAGTATTAAAATATATTGCAAAATTAACGTACTAGAATGAAATCAAGCTTAACTAGCGCATTGTATTGATCCACTTTTACAATCGATCAGGAAACCGTTACAAGAACAATCAACTTGCGACTGGTCGTGTCATTCTTCGTCCCCGATTTATGTGAACATCAACTTCGGCTCGTAAAAAAAGCAAACCACCATCCTGCTCCGGAAGTGACTAACCTCCACCAATGTCAACAGTTTCTTTGTGTTCCTGATGGTTGTGATTTCGCCGACATACAAATAGTGGCTCGAATGCAGCAGCACCCGTTTGTCGATGGCTGCGTACCGTCGCTCGTACCGTAACCGAAGTGAGCGTAAGCGGCCGGCGTTTTTGAGCGAATTCGATTAATTTTCCAAAATGAAATTGATGCTCCTGAAATGGTAAATATTTACACACGCTGTCGTTTCCGAACGCCCTCGACCCATTCCGTTGTTACCGGGCCGTACTACCGTGCCTTCGGCGGGTTGCGTTATTTGAGACAAACCTTGAGACAGTTTCGCTGAGCCCCAAGCCCCAGTGTGCTTAACCGAAGTGCGCGCGCGTTAGTCAAACAGAAGTTCTTATCTGCTTCTCACCTGGCAAATGGTAAATATGCTCCGATATGATACGCCTGCCAGCCGTGCCCCGATACAAGCCGCTGCAGCCGCTGTAGAGGAGAGGCAGGGGAGCGGGTTTCGGCAGAAGTTCGCCACACTTCTTCGGTGGCGAAAGTTTCTGCACCGTGCGAGAAAACGACGTATTGCTTGTCTTGTTATCTTAATTAGATCCATAAAACCGAAAGCCAACTCGACTCTGCGAGCGTGTGTTTGACTTTTGCTTGCCTCCGTGTTGGCTTCCGTGCTTGGTTGGATACGAGATTTTACGACACTCGACTCGACTGTGCTCGTGATTTATTCCACGGCGTGCCTGCAAAGCTCAGTGCGTGTCGCAGGATGCTGTGTATGTGTGTTTGCGTGGAATAGCATCAATTATTGAAATAATCATCAGAAATGTTATCAACTTGCAGATGGAATTGTATGAAACGAGCTACTGTGCTGAATTTGTCGGGATTTCAACTTTAGTTGTATTTAATTTTAGTTGATTTGAACAAATTAAGCACACAGTGAGGTCTGATGATCGCCGGTGAAGCGGGCTTGGCACACTTAATACACCTATGGGACCGTATGTGCGACTAAGTGCTGAGAGATATAGTGTTAGTGATTCAGAAGAATTATTTGTTTTTGAAAATAAAAAATATCATTCAGGAAAACGATATTACCAACGAGCACATTGAAACATTTATTAAGATTCTCAGATAAGCTACTCAAACAATCTTTTTCTTTCAAATGGTTACACGCCATAAACCAGTGTTCAACCATTGTTCACGATCACCCAGTGAACTATACACATCACGTTCATCTGTCGATGGCAAAGCGTCGTATCAGTCGTTCCGTCGTAGTCATACGGCAAACAGCACCCAACATTTGCCCTAAAACCCTGAAAGCTGAAAAGCCAAACATAACCAATATCTTACCCAAAGCATCGTCTAAAATGTGTAGCGAATTTATCTCCATTTGATCCATGGTTCGGTTCCAACGCTCTCCGGGTGTGTGTCATCAGCATCATCGAAGCACAGCACAGCACACACACACACACACACACACACACACACACACACACACACACACACACACACACACACACACACAAAATAAAGCAAACCAAACAGTCTCCCAACCTACGGAACAGAAGTAAAAGACTAGCCGAGTGCGTTTATGTATTTGTGTCTTTTTGCTGCGTTGAAACATTTATTATTATCATCTCCACCGCTCTTCGCTGGGCTCTTCGCCAACCCAAAACTGTCACTGTCAACGATCGATCGTTTTGATAAAGCCCCACGCGAGTAACAGGGCGTCGTCGTACCACCAGCGCACTTACAGCGAACGCCCGTGCTCTGTATTTCTTTTTCTGTGTATGATGAGAGGATTTGTGTACGTGTGTGTGTGTGTGTGTGTGTGTGTGTGTGTATTTATGAGCGTGTATTAGTATGAGTGTTTGTGTGTAAACATGGATGACGACTCCTTCACGGCCAGTCGAAACGTTCCCCGGGAGCTGATCGTAGCTCTTTATCGCATCTTTATAAAACGTTTGCCTAACATTGTAATGTTTCTTGATTTTGTTCTTTTTTGCTTCCTGTGTCATTTGTTCCTCTTCAGCGTTGTGATGAACAATAAAGCTGACCCCTTTGTTGTTGTTTTTTTAGATATTATTGATCGCAAATGGTACTTCTCTTGCAGGTGAATGTGTTTGTTTTATGTACAAACGTACGTCGCTCGTGAGACGCTTTCTTGCAAATAATTCCTTAATTCCTCGCACGGTGCGATCGTTTCAAATCGTGTTAAATAGTATAGTTTGCTTTGCAAATAATGTTTAAATCGATTGCACCTAGTTACCATAACTATTACTCAATCCCTCGATCGTTTACACTAACGATTTCACTAATGATTTTTGCTAAATAGACTCTAAAACTAAAAAAAGCTGTTCACTTTAACCGTCCCCTGCATCTGCTGACGCGGTTGAACAGTCTTTGCTTTTTTCTTCTTACGTACCGGGTTGGAGAGGCTAGAGGGAGTCTAACATGGGAAAAAGGAATTGCAAGGGATGCGGACAGGGGATGGAAGGATTGAAATAACGCATCAATTCGCTGCATTTTCCTGCAAGCTCTGTACACACTCGAACGAAAACGGATAATTTCCTTTCACTTCACTACATTGTATCTACAACACTTCTACTTTCCTTTCCAGTTGGCAATTTCCCAAGCCAGCCGTTAGATCTTTGATAGATTTAAAATTTCAATTACAACCGCTTTCCACGCGCTCGACTCTTGCGCGTGGCTCAATTCCTTAAAATGTCCCATCCCAACTCCGTGGCGGGTAACTTCTGGGAACCCTTTTTTCTGTTCAGGAATAGCTTTAAACACGAGCTTCACGTTCACACGGTCTTAAAATTCACCATCAGCGTCTTCCCTATCCTTCATATCTTCCACATACCCCAAGGGGGATCTTTTTTGACCGGAAGCTCACCTGTACCGGTCCGAGTGGCGGGTCCGAGCAAGCAAAAAAGGGACAGAAAAGGGATCGCCTAGATGTATCCCTCCCTTGCTCCCACCATTCTCTTCCCGGGCGGTATCGTGTCTTGTATTTACAGTTGAGATTTTCTTCCAGCCCGTGCTTCTCGTCGTACGTTTGGCTATTTGGGCCCGTTGACCTTCGGGGCACCAGCAATCGATCGAACGGGGCAAACATTGGGTGTAGCAGGGGGAAAAAGGGATCAGCAAGACAGCACTGCAGAATAAAGGTGGCTTGCTTTTTCTGCGAGCACTAATCTTGCCAGCTCTTTTTCTGGCGGGGAGCGAAAAGTCGAAAAGCTCAGCCCAACAGCAGTAGGGAGGTAAAAAAGAACACAGGCTCTACTTGTTGCACTTCGAGCAAAATCGCTTTCAAGAATCGGTCAAGGGTTCCATTTCTCTCCCAGCTCTCGCGCTCTGTTTTCTTGCCAACAGCAAAGATGAAGATGGAAAGATTTATTGATTGGAAAATGGTGAAATGGCTGAAAATGTTTCCAATCGATTGAATTAATGTTCTTTTTTCGGTGCTCGACGATCACCCCCAAGTCTAAGTGAGAAATGAAGGAAGAATTATTGCATCGCCAATCAACTGCATAAAGAAAAAGCACGAAAAAAACTAATGCAAGCACCCCACTTATCTTATTTACCCTTTTCGATCGATCGGTCTGCCGCTGAAGGCTGGCAGGCATCTCGTTCCCGCATTACTGTAGCGCGCGTTACGCTCATTTATGTCTTCACACAGCTTCCTGGTCGTCGTCAGCTGTGCTGTACCGATGCTATACGGTAACCTCCTGGATCTGGACGCGTTTCTTGAGCGTGGCCGTACTGCCCGGAGCCGCAGGGCCGCCACCAGCCGGGCCACTGCCAGTGGTAACCGATCCACTTCCGCTCGCATGATGGTGCGCATGGTGATGATGATGGTGGTGCTGATGCTGGTGCTGACCCAGCACAGTTGGTGGGCTGCTTCCGGTGGCTGCCGCCGCCACCACCGTGGCTGAGCTTACCAGATCCACCGTGATGACGCTGCTGTTTGGTTGCGGTGGCAGGGTGGCGTTCGCCATTTCGCAGCTCTGTTGCTGATAGTGATGGGGCTGATGGTTGTTGTTGTTGTTGGTGGTGGTGCTGTTGCTATTTACAAGGATGGAAGTGAGCGGAACGACGGAGGTGGACGTGGTGCCGGAGGACGAGGAGGCGCTGCTACTGCTGCAGGTCGTCGAACGGATCGGTGGAAGGGGCGCTTTGCTTGCCCGGGGAAGCGTCTGATGGTGGCTGACGGTGGCAGCCGCCGGCGTTATTGTCACTGCCGTGTGGCCGACGTTGGTGCTGTGCGGTGCGATTACCTGTGCGGGCGAAAGGGCGGATAGACAGTTTGGAATAAGCATTATATTCAAAGAGGGTAAAACCGAAGAAATTTGGATTATTTAGGCATTGAAACGAACTTTAAATGTCAGTTGAAGTTTACCATGTTAGAATACAGATATTTTTTAATTGAACTGTCAACCACCTATCCAAACATTCATCCTGGAAACCGTGCAAACTGAAAGTTGGCTTAAATGAAAAACGTTATCATCCTGGTGCTATGCAGTTGCAGTTGTTACAGTTCGATCGTTTTTAGAACAACACTGCGCTTTTTTATGTACTGTGAAGTCTGTCAAAGTTACGAAATATGGAATTAGTAATATCATTTTTATCAAGCAGTTTGTTAGCAATAAATTCACTCCTTATCCCTCCTTCTCTTATACACTGATTTTGAGCGCTACAAAAAAAGCATAAAAACATATCAGGCATAATTGATCGTCAAAATGTATTCCACTCCTGTTCACACAAACACTTCCTCCCGATTCCGTAATGTAATCCGTACAATCTGGCGCAGATTTGCTGGCGTGAGTTTTCATTAAACACTACCCCTCGTGTTTTCCCCGTTCATCACCCGGGAGCTTTTTTGTTAATTTTTCCCACTGCACTGCTCACCACTTTAGTGGCGTATCACTTTCGGGCCCATCGCTTAAACGAATTAATTGAGCATTAAAGCAGAGCAGGAGGAGCGAGAGGAGGGGAAGGGCAACTTATCCCATATTGGTGTGCCCTGCCTTCCCCTTGCCGCTGCCGGCCATACATTATTCATGGACTGTGTTGTGCTGTGCGCACATATAATTAACTGCTGAATAATCAACGGGAATTCATCATCCTGCCGCCTCACCCAGGGTGGCATGAGGTCAGAGTCACCTTTCAAAGGGCGGAACGCAAGGATGAGCCCGAAAGCGATGCCTCATCAACTTCAACAACCGTGCCAGCAGGCTCAAGTGGGCTGTGCGAGCTTATCGTGGAGTAGGATTTTATTTTTGTAAACAATTTCTAAACCCGGTCACATGGGGATTGGAGTGCTTTGTGCGCGTTACTCATAACAGATGTTGTTTCTTCCTTCGGGGGGAAGATGGTATGGTGTCTTGGGAGCTTTTTTAACCACCCCCTTTGGCGCATTGTGCTGCGTTGTGAGTGTTGTGAATATTTTAATGAGTAAAATCACATCCAACCGGTTGCAGTGGAGGTTAAAGGTGACGAGACACTGGAAGTGTCTGTTCTTTGGCCGATGATGAGCGTATCCATCATACCGGCTAACCGCACCGTGTGGGAGTAAATCAATCAATCAAATGCAAACATCGTGGTCCCGAGGTCTGATGGCGGATGTACATATAAGGTACAACGCACACAACTTAACTGTCAGCAGTATGTATGTAAATCTGTACGCTTGGAGGTGAAAGGGACACAGGCGTTCTGCATTTCCTATCCTCCCCAGTTCTTATGCTATGCTAATGCTCCTGTTTTGCTCACTCCTTCTCGGTATTCTCCTCCCAACCAACAGCTATGGCTATAATGGGCACGAAGATAAATCGATACGCATGATGGGGCAGTTTCTCGGGCCGTGATGAGATTATCGTGGATGAAATATTGCCCACACCAACGCACGCACGCAAACGATGAGCTGACAGTGAGCGTTCGTCACCATGTCTACACAGCCCGGGATGGGTTGCTACTACAACCGACAGTCACGTAATCATCCAAAAAGGCAACGTTGCGTTCAACACGGTCGACAGTTTACCGTCAAACGGTAAGAAAGCGACAGTTGTCCAGCAAACTGCCCAGAGGGTATCTGCTGGAATTGTTTCACATTCCGGACGGTACCGTGATTCCGTCGGGTGTGAAGCAGGCTCTCGTATGGCGTTCTTTTGCTGCCACTGCCATTTGCGCTGAATCTTATTGGAAAGCATCGAGGGGACAGTTATTGTATGCGACTGGGTGGAAGAAGTGTGCGGACTGTTAGCAACAAATAAGAATAAAAAAACACACCATTTTAGCCTGGCGAATTCAATTCTCGTACTACTGTATCTGTACCTCGTGAACAAATCAAAGCTCAATCAAGGTTTTAACTTCAAGCGAAATTTGTACCTTTTACCAGGAACATGATAAAGATACAATGTATTGGAAGGAAAGTATTTCGCTTTATTTGCATCGTTTAGAAGAGCCACTTCTACAGGGAAAATGATTTTTTCTCCCCAAAGCATTGTATCTGCTATTTAAAGTCCTTTCTTAAAGGGAGGTTTTTTAAGGCAGCTTTTCTGAGAAAATATTAAACGCTTTGTTCCAAGAACGTTCAGAGCCAATGTTCATTCATAAAAT